>NC_092713.1:249736363-250054205 GCF_047496885.1 Scyliorhinus torazame | reverse complement strand
AGGAATCAAATCCACCACAAATGACTGATGTCACCAACATCAATGCAACATCAGATCATTCTCACAATTCTCAAGAAGAAGCGCTCAATGTAACAGAGACCACAATGGACACTGACACCAATAACTGTGACAATGACTCCAATCATCTACATGGAACACTCATTGAGCGCAACAAGAACAAACACCGCAAGACACACAGCAGAAACAAGAACAACAACAGCAACAACAAAAGCAACATGCAGCGCAACAAGAACAACAAAGACAACAAGAAGCATAACAGAAACAACAAGCACGCCAAGAAAAACGACAAAAACAGTGACGAAAACAACAAAAACAGAAACCGCAAACGCGACAAGAAAAACAACAAGAACACCAGCGAAAACAACAAAAACAGAAACAACAAGCACGACAAAACAACAACAAGAACAACAACAACAAGAATGACAATGAAAACAACAAACACAGAAACGACAGAAACAACAACCTGTACAACATGGTACAGCTCTGCACATGAAGGACAATGCCGCAGCACACTGAAAAACAATGACAAGACTACAAACATGCCAAGGCATGACAAAGAATCTCACAAATTCACATCTGCTCCAGAACAGGCAAGCACGCCAGCTTTCAAGGCAGATGACACACTAGATCAATACCGTAAGAACAGGAAAAAGTCCAGGTCAGACGACAAAGATGACATACAGAATCAATACCACAAGCACAGAAAAAAGTCCAGGTAAGACAACGGTGTAACACAGAATAGCTACCACAAGTATAGAAAAAAAAAGTCTAAATCAGACAACAAAGTGATTCGACCATTCGAACACCTCATGATGTCTTGATGGTCACTTAAACACAAGACCACTGACGACGTTCTCAAAGAAATAACGACATCATCATCACCACTTCAACAACAGAAGACGAAAGCAACTCAACCGAACAAATTCATAAGGTTTGGACACACAAATTTTTTAAAATTAAGATTGGACTCATAAATATTAATTGGCTTTGTATAATCATCAAGATCATCACAACTTGTACATAACATCATTTGTCTACCTATTTCACGCAAGCGATAAAACCTTAGAGACTAAATGTATTCACATTTGATGGACTAACTCATTGATTTTATGTAATGCATTTGGAAACTGCATCCATTATGTTTGTTCAATTTTCTTTACAACAAACAGAAAATATGTAACATGAAAAAAAAGGGGATGTAGTGATCTCTATATGTGCATGTACACAAGGGGTTAATGCGTAATCAGTAGCACCACATGATCACTAGAGGGCCGGACCAACAGGGGTATAAATGGCAACCACATTGGGTCGCTGCGTCTCTCTTGGGTGCACTGTGACCAGGGCAATAGCAAACTAGTTCAGATGGCTAGTGGAGTTACGTATAGTTACCGTAGTTAGATCTAGTTAACCTTATCACGAGTATCAAAGTTAGAGTAAAGAACTCATGCAATTATTGTTACAGTTACTCAATAAACCTTTTTGTTACTACTGGACAAGTTCGAGTCTTCTTCATCGAGATTCAGAAGACCTCATCATTAACCAAGGTTTGAGTAGCACATGTTATCTACCACACAGGTAACAAAACACATTTGAGCACACCGCACCGTCAGGTGGGAAGCCTCCCAAAAGCAGCGGCGCCACAAATGTGAAGGCGCAATTCCAACTCCCTCCTGCCACCACGAATCAATGAGGATTTAAGCATTTTGGCTCAACTCAATAGTGGCAACAAATCTTGAGGCACAGTAAAAACTATGGGCAGGATTTAACTAAATGGGAACAAAGTCCTATAGCGAGCATGTTTAGCCGCATGTTTCCCTCCACTCGCAGCGCTGAGGATCACAATGCTATAAAACGCAAACAAGGTCATATAGGGGGCCTCAGCGGGGAATGCACAGCCGAGGCCACATAGCCCTGTTTTGTGCACTGAGGAGTTCCATTCACCAGCCTCCTCAGTGTAGTGAGAGATTGGGACACCATTTAGAAGCCCCTGAAGCAATCTGCGACCGTCCCAAGCCCCAACGCATTATGGGAGGGTCCCCGGGCCCCTGACATCTTCCTAACAGCTGCGCAGGGCCTGGCCCAATCACCACCACGCAGAAAATCCCGGATTGGCACCTTGGCAGTGCCACCTGGAAATCAGCCTGCCACTGCCAAGGTACAAGATGCCCATGTACCACCCTCCGATCCTCTGGGAGTCTCCATGAATGCTGTTCCGTCTGGTCCCCGTTTATGGAGACCAGTACTGAATGGCGCTCACCCAGAGTTCTCCGAGGCGAAGGGGGTGGATCCCAATGCCTCAGGTGCCTCAGGAAACTGTATATTAAGGTGAGACAAGCTTGCAGATTTTCCAAAAGGTGAGTGGGTGGGATTTATATCGCAATGTCTCGCGAGATTGCGTTAGATCACACGATGCATTGCAAGGCAGGTAGATCCTGGTCCTGGGAGCGGGGTCTCCTGTGCGAGCTGAGTAGATCCTGGGAGCAGGATCTCCTGGCTTCTGTCAACCATGCGGCTTTTCAAGTGCAGTGGGGCCATTTGATGGTGCCCTATTTGTGCCAAGAAAAAACATAAAAAGAAAAGTGCAGATGGATTAAAAACAAGTTTAAAAGATGAGCAGAGGGAAATCATGTGAAAATGCAGCCGCTCCTGTGCTCAAATCATGTGATCTCCGCATACATTCATTTTGGAAGGTGCCTTCAAAAGATACTTCAGTGAATGGAGTTTAGGAGGTGATTTTAGTCTCTGTCCACTGATGAGTTTTCTTTCATGGGCAATTGTCATTATCTAGTTTAATGAATTGCTCTCCTAAATTGCACAGTAATTGTATGTATGTGTTGAGGAGAGTTTTAACCATTAAGCATTGGATTGCTTTGATTTGTATACCAAATGCTATATTTGCCATTTTCAACTGCAGAAACATCTTTTGTGTGGATTGAGCATGTGTGCTTTTATGCATCGTACATGAGATTTATTTCCAGGTGGAAAAATAGTTGTAATCATCTTGATTTGTTGCTATTTTTAATCTATATTCATTTGAATGGAGCCATTGAAAATAAACAATTCATATTGTATCTAGAATTTACATTATTTTAATTCTAAATGTTCTCTGTACTGTATATAAATATTTTTTGATATTCTGCCTGAGGGAGAGCAGATAACTTGTATGCAAAGTGATTATGTTCTGCATATTTACAGGCTTATTCTGGGTAAATCTGGGCATGATACTGCAGTGATATAGTCATGAGCTTGTAACAGATTGGGGCATCATAAGTTCAAGCTTTGTGGATATTTTGCAAGATCATAACTGTAGTGATCTCTGTATATGTAAATACATGATTGGTTAATGTGCAGTCAGTACAGTCCGATGATCACTAGAGAGCAACACTAACAGGGAGTATTTTGTAAGGGCCATGAAGAATCCAGCACGAGTTTTAAGGGTACAAAGTAATAACATTTATTTACTATAACAGATATACATAACAGTAGCAGTAACTTCCCTTGCTACATACTACTTCCTGCTGGTTCCAGATCTGGCCAGCTTATTTATACTAGGAGTTTACTAATGGTTTCTCCGCCCCCCTCATTGGGGAAGCTCATACTCCCACAGGATTGTGGGATAGTCATTAGTCCCCAGCCAATGGTAAGTAGGCAGGTTATAACATCCCTCCCCCCCCAAAGTCCAAGGAATCCACCGAAGACCCTGGCGAAGGAGGGCGTCAGACTCGTTTGGCCGCAAGCCGGACACCATTTGCACGCGGCGCTGGATCAGGTGGCGTGTAACGAGAAGGAGACCGGCGCTTCCGTGATGAACGGCGTAACGGTTGTACATCCACGGCCCGTGGACCCGAGGATTCCCCCTCTGATGCATCCTGTGTCTCCATCTCGGAGTCAGAGTCTGCTGCCTCCGTCATGTCAGCGTCTCTATCTCCATTCGGTCCCGTAACGACCTGCGCAGGCTTCGAGTGAGGCACCAGTGGAAGATTGTGAGGACTACCTTCCCTTGTCTCTGGTCTCTGCGGCTGTTGAAATGAGCTCCGGGGGCGGGGAATCTTTTGAGGGGATGGTCTTCTGGACCGAACGTGGTCTACATGTTTTCGCTGGAGACGACCCTGGGCTTGCACTTGGTAAGATATAGGGCCCGTTTGGCGAAAGATTACACCAGGAACCCATTGGGCACCACCAGCAAAATTCCGAACGAACACTGGGTCACCGGGCGCAAACTGCCGAATCGGCCGATGCTGAGAAAATCCCTGTCCCTGCCGTTCTTGTGTGCGGCGTACTTTTGCGCCAATGTCCGGGAAAACCATACTAAGGCAGGTGCGAAGTCTCCGGCCCATTAGGAGTTCTGCGGGAGCTACCCAAGTCACTGCATGGGGGGTGGTCCTGTACATAAACAAAAAGCGAGCCAGTCTCGTGTCCATTGATCCAGAAGACTGCTTCTTTAGGCCTCTTTTGAATGTCTGCACTGCGTGCTCTGCCAACCCATTTGAAGCCGGGTGGTAAGGGGCAGTGCGGATATGGCGGATGCCGTTCATCTTCGTGAACCTCGCAAACACCTCACTCGTGAATGGAGTGCCGTTATCCGTGACCAGCACCTTGGGGAGGCCATGCGTACTAAACGATAAACGCATCTTTTCAATTGTTGCGCAGAACGTTGCCCCTGCATCTTATGCACCTCTAGCCATTTGGACTGGGCGTCAATTAGTAGAAGGAACATGGATCCTTGAAAAGGGCCTACGAAATCTGCATGCAAGCGTGCCCAAGGCCGCCCTGGCCATTCCCAGTGATGTAGGGGCGCGGCCGGCGGAAGCTTCTGATGCTCCTGGCGAATGGAGCAGTTTTGGGCCACCTTCTCAATGTCGGTGTCGAGGCTTGGCCACCAGACATAACTCCGGGCCAACATTTTCATTTTGGTCACGCCTGGGTGCCCATTGTGCAAGTCTGATAGCATCAACTCCTGGCCTTTTTCCGGGACAATCACACGCGTCCCCCACAAGAGGATGCCGTCTTCCACGCTGAATTCTGACAGCTTGGAGGAAAATGCCCGCAACTCGCCTGGGAGCTGTCTATGCTGCCCACCATACAGGACTATGTGCCGAACCTTTGACAGGACTGGCTCCGTCTGGGTCCACTCACGGATCTGTGATGCCGTGACAGGCAAGGTGTCCATAAAATTTAGGGTTGCAACCACCTCACCGGTCGTGGGGGTCGACATGGGGCCGGTCGATAAAGGCAATCGGCTCAGTGCGTCGGCATTTGCTATCTGCGTACCTGGTTTGTGCTCCAGAGAATATTCGTATGCAGCAAGCAACAAAGCCCAGCGCTGGATCCGTGCAGAAGCAATGGGTGGTATTGGCTTATCCTCTCGGAAAAGTCCCAGCAGGGGCTTCTGATCGGCCCCGTTCTCCATCTTGTGGACAGGACGGCCCCAATACCATACGGGGATGCATCACATGTGACGAGCAAAGGCTTTCCAGGATCATAGTGGGTTAGTAACCCAGACGACGACAATTGTTGCTTTACCCGCCGGAAAGCGGTTTCTTGCGGCTGCCCCCAAACCCAGGTGTGATTTTTCTTTAGCAGAATGTGCAAAGGGGCCAGCGTAGTTGCCAGATTGGGGAGGAACTTCCCGTAATAGTTTACGAGACCGAGAAAAGAACGAAGATGCGAAGTGTCAGTCGGGGCGGGGGCATGTTGAATTGCACGCACCTTCTCTGCGACGGGGTGCAGACCTTCGCGGTCCACCCAATAACCTAGGTAGACTACTTCCTTTGCCTGAAATATGCACTTTGTGCTACGTAAACGGACTCCAGCCTCCGAAAGGTGTCTAAGGACAGCCTCCAGATTTTCCACATGTTCCTGCTCCGACGTCCCTGTAATCAAAACGTTATCTAGGTAGACAGCCACACGTGGTAAACCTCTCAAAATGCCCTCCATAACACGTTGAAAAATTGCGCAGGCAGAGGATACTCCAATGGGCAACCGTGTATATTCATACAAGCCCCGGTGTGTGTTAATCGCTACATATGGTCGGGAGGCAGGGTCCAGCTCCAACTGCAGGTAGGCGTGACTCATATCTAATTTTGTGAACGAGAGTCCACCTGCAAGTTTCGCGTAGAGATCCTCTATGCGAGGCATTGGATATCGGTCGAGTCGGGAAACCGTATTCACTGTAACTTTATAGTCACCACACAAGCGAACTGTGGCATCTGGCTTCATTACAGGTACAATTGGTGCTGCCCAGTCAGCAAAACGGACGGGCCTGATAATACCCAAACTCTCCAAACGAGTGAGCTCCCCTACTACCTTCTCGAGCAAGGCGTAAGGCACTGGGCGTGCCCGGAAATAGCGCGGCGTGGCTCCTGGTTCAACTTGGATACGGGCTACGGCCCCTTTTATTTTCCCCAAACCAGGCTGGAATACCTCTGGGTATCGTCCTAGCACCTCAGTCAACCCTTCAGAAACTGTTTGGAGGATGTGCTGCCATTGCAACCGCAAATGGCGCAACCAGTCCCGACCCAACAGGCTGGGCCCACGACCGCGCACCACGATAAGTGGGTAACGCCCCTCCTGGTGTCCATAGACAACAGGGGTCAGTGTAGTTCCTGCAATGTCCAGTGGTTCTCCCGTGTAGGTGGCCAACCTGGCCTGTGAGTCAGTTAATGTAAGGGTCTGTATACCCTGCTTGATGCGGTCGAATGTCCTCTGGGCGATCACGGAGACCGCTGCGCCAGTATCCAACTCCATCTCAAGTGGGTGGCCGTTGACCCGTACTGTCACCTTAATGGGGGCCACACGGGGAGCTGCCACACAATGCAGCTGCAGGCAGTCGTCCTCCGTCTCCACGTCCTCAGGAGTAGTCGCCGCAGGTTCATCCTCATGGGAGGTACGGCCTCTGGGCTGGTCCCAGTTATGGCCCCTGGGCTGGTCCCAGTTTCGGTCGGAACGACGGCGCCTCTGGCGCCCCCAGGACCGCCGTCCGCGACGGGGTCGGCGCCTACAAGTCTGACACGGACATGGCTCCTCATCCATTGGCTCTGGAGAAGGCTCCCTTCGGGGAGGAATGTCCGACGGCCACTGGCGTTGGTCCGGACGTTGCCTCGCCCAAGGTACCGCAGGAGTGCGGGGGGACATTTTCGGACGGAAGGGGTTGCGCTCCAAGGCATGCACTTCCATTCCCTGTAGCTCCTGTACTCCTCACTCTGCGCTCTCTCGGGACAATACTTTTTGAATGGCCTGTTGTAAAGTCAATGTTGGCTCCGCTAACAACTTTCTCTGGGTGGCCGCATTGTTAATACCGCAAACCAAACGGTCGTGTAACATTTCTGACAAGGTCTCACCATAGTCACAGTACTCCGCAATCCTGCGTAGTCTGGATAGAAAATCGGCAAGGGATTCTCCAGGGGTCCTCTCAGCAGTATTAAACCGGTAACGCTGGACTATCGTGGACGGGGTTGGGTTAAAATGTTGCCCCACTATATTCACAAGTTCATCAAACGTTTTGGTGTCCGGCGCAGCTGGGTACGTAAGGCTCCTAATCACCCCAAACGTATGCGGGCCGCAGGCGGTGAGCAGTATGACCACCTGGCGCTCGTTTTCGGTGATATTGTTTGCCCGGAAATAGTAATGCATTTGTTGTGTGTACTGGTTCCAGCTTTCCAGCGCAGCATCAAAAACATCCAAACGTCCATACAGAGGCATGGTATAATAGAAAACAACTTCCAACCTGTATCCAACAAAAATCCAGGGAGGTGGCTTCAGCAGTGTAGACGGCTATTCACTTTAACCTTCGTCGCCAGTTTTGTAAGGGCCACGAAGAATCCAGCACGAGTTTTAAGGATACAAAGTAATAACATTTATTTACTATAACATATATACATAACAGTAGCAGTAACTTCCCTTGCTACATACTCCTTCCTGCTGGTGCCTGAACTGGCCAGCTTATTTATACTAGGAGTTTACTAATGGTTTCTCCGCCCCCCTCATTGGGGAAGCTCATACTCCCACAGGATTGTGGGATAGTATTAGTCCCCAGCCAATGGCAAGTAGGCAGGTTATAACAGAGTATATAAGCAAGCTCAAGCTGTTTTCCCGCTCTCTTCGTTTGTATTGTAGCTAAAGAACAGAAGTGTAGCAAGCTCAGAGTATCAAGTATTAGATTCATTGTTAATTTAATTCAATCTTAGTTAATTTGACTACTAGTAAAGGTATTAAAGAAAAGAACTCAAATATTAATTTGTTACTCAATAAATAATTTGTCATCACTGGAAGACTTCGAGTGTTCATCATCAAAGTTAAGTTTAACTCGGCATAACAAATGAGTAACATTTGGACCATTTTATATTACTCCCAAGTAACATAACATGGTACCAGGCTATAACAGCTTTAAGAACAACTAGTAGATAGATTTGGCAAGAAAAGAAAAAGATCCAGTACCGACTATTTGACTGTAGAAGTCTTCACAGCAAACGGATCCTCAACAACAAATCGATTCGATGGACCACATTCAAGCTCCACAGGAGCTGAAAACTACCGGCAATTTAAATTTAAACTGGAATCTCTTTAAACAACAGTTCCAACTCTATTTGGAAGCTCCTGATCAAAATACTGCCTCTGAAGCTAGAAGAACAGCACTGCTACTGTCAATGGCAAGTCAGCAAGCTATAGGATATATAACTCATTTATATTCTCAGAAGGCCAAGATAAAAGTAAATTTGATGTGACTAGCGCAAAGTTTGATGACCACTGCAAGATGCAGACAAATGAAATATTGGAGCGTTTCAGGTTTCATAAAAGGTTACAAAAAAACGGCGAACCGATCACAAACTTTGTCACTGACTTAAAATCGCTTGCACAAACATGTCATTTTGCTGATTTGCGTTATTCTTTAATATGGGATCAAATTGTTTACGGACTAAATGATGAAAGCCTAAGAGAAGAATTATTGAGACAGAATGATCTAATGCTCAAAATTGCGATCAGAAAATGTATTTCGCACGAGCAAAGCAGAAATCAATATTTGGAGTTTTATCACTGGGAAAAAGGCGCGAAAGGCACGAGTTTGAAAGTGTTAAAATGGTGTCGTAGGAAGCAAAGAAGCACGTTCAGGAAGGCAGCTATCTTGCGCGCGCACACTCCAGCACGGGACATGCGCAATTCGTTCAGAAATGCGAGGCTCAACAGAAGAAGCCTGCGCATGCACGAACGTCCATCATGTGTCAGAGAGACGACATCATGACATCTGATGTGGTAACGCCCACTTAAAGGGAATGTGCTCTGCACGAGGAAAAATATGTTTAAAGTGCTCCAAACTGAACCATTTTGCTTCTGAATGCAAGTTAACAGCTATATATCATAATACAACAAAGAAACAGCAACATATCAGTGTTAGCAGCTGTTATGGGCCAGGGTTCAGAGAACACCAAAGTATATCATGGAGTTCACCTGACCTATAACTGTTTAGAGATGTTGGTTATGAGGAGCAAAAGGGCCTACTTTTAAAATGAAATGAAATGAAAATCGCTTATTGTCACAAGTAGGCTTCAATGAAGTGACTGTGAAAAGCCCCTAGTCGCCACATTCCGGCGTCTGTTCGGGGAGGCTGATACGGGAATTGAACCGTGCTGCTGGCCTGCCTTGGTCTGCTTTCAAAGCCAGCGATTTAGCCCTGTGCTTTTCAGGTGTTATTCAACAAGGCCTTAAACACTTTAAATCAAAAACAAAGTTTATTCTACAAATTCAGCTAACATTTTATACACACACACACAGTTAGCATTTTATCAACTACAAACATAAATACCTCACACAGGTACAGTACTCTATATTTAACCTTTAATAATTTCCCTTTACTGTTTCACTCAAGTAACAACATCCATATTCAGACAATCCCTTTTACCACAGAACAGTAGGTATGAATTTCTTCCAGAACACAGTTATTACCTTGAAGGTATCAAGTGATCTGGAGACACCTTTTTAACATGCAGAGAGAGAGAGAGAGAGACTCCAAGATCCTTGTAGTCTGAATTCAGCTTCCAAATGTCTCAGCCGAAAGTAAAACTCAGAGCCACAAACAGCTTCCAGCTCAGAACGAAAGTAAAAACCAGCTCCACTGCCCAGCTCCACCCACACAATGACATCACTGCAGCCATTTGAGAGACAAACAGTTCTTGAAGGGACATTCCAATGACACAGCATTGATAAAATGGAAAATAGCAATTCAAAAAAGAATTCTTCAGATGGTGAGGACTATTTTTCCCTGGAAAATACGTTGGCATCATTGATACAGTGGCGGATCTTCAATCACCAACAAAGGCTCCTCAGCAAATAAAGTACATTGACTACAACAGTAAATGGACAACGATAGTACAAGTGAATAATTGCCCAATGACCTTCAAACTTTACACTGGTGCTTCAGCAAACTTGATGACTGGCAAAGATCCCGCATCAATCCAAGGAGATTACGAGATAGTACCTGCGGCATGCAAGTTAAAAGACTACAATGGTAACCAGATTACTTCACAAGGATCATGCCTTTTGAAGGTGGTCAATAAGAAAGTCAAGAAAACACTTTGATTTGAAATCGTTGATTTCACAAAGCTTCTTTATTAGGTGCTCAAGCATGCAAAGACTTGCAGCTAATCTAAATAATCTTCATGAACACAAAAGAGACATCACGACTGGACAATGACATCCAGCAGCTGCTAAGTGAATACCCCAACGTATTTCGAGGTATGGGTACATTACCATACCAATACAACATTTTGCTCAAGAAGGATGCAAAACCTTGTCTTACATCCGCCAAGAAGAGTACCAGCTCCTCTGTGTGAAAGACTAAAAGCAGAATTACAACGATTACAGTCTCAAGGAATCATCTCCAGATTCACGCAACCGACTGACTGGGTCAGCTCATTGGTCTGCGTCAAGAAACCTTCAGGAGATCTCAGATTCTGTATGGATCCCAAAGATCTAAACAAGAACATCCGTAGGGAACACTACCCTATCCCCAAGCGAGAAGAGATAACTTGTGAGATGGCAAACACTCGCATTTTTACCAAACTCGACGCATCACAAGGTTTCTGGCAGATGCAGCTAAACGATTCCAGAAAACTACTCTGGACGTTCAACACGCCATTTGGACGTTACTGTTTTAATCAAATGCCTTTCGGGATCATCTCAGCCTCAGAGATTTTTCCCCGAACCATGGAGCAGATGACAGAGAATATTGAAGGTGCCAGAGTATATGTAGATGGCATTATCATTTGGTCAACTATGGAAGAAGAACATATTGTCAGATTAAGAAAAGTTTTTCACAGAATACACCAATATGGACTGAAACTAAACCAGTCCAAGTGCACGTTTGCACATTCATCTTTGAATTTCTTGGGTGATACAATTTCAGCTCAAGGTGTCAGGCCAGATAATGAAAAAATATCTGCAATACAGAATATGCAGCAGTCGAAAGATAAATAAGCTGTGCTTCGATTTCTTGGATTCATTAATTCCCATGGGAAATTCATTTCAAACTTATCAACGAGGACGTCAGCTCTACGAAACTTGATCAGAAAGAATACTGAGTTTGAGTAGACTCCACGCCACCAGGAAGAATGGGTGAACCTCAAGCAGCAATTGATGACAGCTCCAAGTTTCAATTTATTTGATCCAACCAAGCCCACAATGATCTCGACCAACGCCAGTCACGATGGAATTGGTGCGGTTTTACTTCAACAAGACAGCCAAACAAACTGGGTTCCTGTAGCAGACGCGTCCAGACCGATGACCGCCATGGAGTGCAGGTATGCACAAATTGAAAAAGTGTGTCTTGGACTGATCACAGGCATCACAAAGTTTCATGACTATGTGTATGGTTTACCTAAGTTCATCGTCGAGACAGATCATAGACCTCTGGTCAGTATCATAGAGAAAAGCCTCAATGATATGACACCTCGTTTGCAAAGAATGATGATGAAGTTGAGGAGATAGAGAAGTTCCCGCTGGTTCGTGATATCGCGGTCATTTTCGGGGGGGTTCCCCGTAGATTGTTTTGAAGAAATAAACCTCTCTGGTTTGGCCCTGCCTCCCTCGCCTTGTGCTAGCATCAAGGCTCCGTTTCACGGAGCGGGAAGGTTGAAAGGGCGGGAGGGGAGAGGCTGGTCCCGGTGGGTTCGGCGGGACGGCTGCACGTGGAGGAGGAGCGGGGATCGCGACTTTGTTCCCCAAGGAGCATCCTGAAAGCCGAAGGTCTCAAAGAGCACAGAGAGGAAAGGAGAAAACGTTTTTCTGTTTTTTCTCTCTCCTGGAAACTTGAAGGAAGCAGCGGGGGCGGAGCCAAGCTGAGGCCGAGGCGGCAGGCCCGAAGTCAGGGCGCGATGTAGGTGAGGTGTCCCACATCGGAAGGCTCCCATCTAGAATGTGGTAAGAAGACTGAAGCCCGGTCCTAGGGAAATTCCGGAGGTATACAAAAAAAAAGAAGAGAAAGAAGTTTGAAAGAAATTTGAGATTGAAGATGGAAGGAAGAGTGAGATAAACGAAAAATAATAAGCCGTTAAAGGATGCGAAAAGCAGCGTTGAGGAAGGGAGGAAACGCATGCTCGCCGTTGAATGAAAAGACGAGCAAAAGTGCTGTCAAGATGGCGGAGGCTGGACCGCATGGTGGGGCCGCACTACTTACAGTGGAGAAGATGACCGAGGTGATGGCGGTGGAGCTAGAAAAGCGGTTTGCGGGGCACATGGAGGCTTTGAGGACGGAGATGGCGGTTGCATTGAAGTCATTGGTGGAGGAGGCAATCAATGGTGAGAGTAGCTGTGGCAAAGACATCGGCCGAGGTGAGAGAGCTGGGCGAGAAGATGAAGGAAGTGGAGGGGGCCGCGTCGCAGCACAGCGACCAGCTCACCTCGATGGGGGATGAGCTGCGGAGGGTGGTGGAGGTCAACAAGGGCTCCGAGCAAAGCTTGAGGACTTGGAGAACCGCTCGAGGCGGCACAATCTAAGAATTGTGGGCTTGCCCGAAGGGATAGAGGGTCCAAGGCCAACAAAATACTTTGCTAAGAGGTTGGCGGAGCTGATGGGGGAGGGTGAGAACCCCTCTCCGTACGAACTGGACCGAGCTCATCGGTCATTAAGGCCGAAGCCCAAAGTGAATGAGCCGCCAAGGGCAGTAATCATCTGTTTTCATAAGTACTGCATGAAGGAGAAGGTGTTAAGCTGGGCGAAGCAGAAGTGCGAGGTGCAGTGGGATGGTGCTGGAGTTCGGATCTACAAGGACTTGACGGTGGAGTTGGCAAAAAGATGAGCGGCGTTCGGGCGAGTGAAGGCGGCACTGTACAAGAAGGGGGTGCGATTTGATATGGTATACCCGGCGAAGTTGAGGGTGACGTATGGTGCCAAAGACTTTTATTTCGAGACAGTGGAGACGGCTGAGGCGTTCGTGAGTGCAGAAGGCTTGGGACAGACGTGAGGAGCGGTGCTGGAAGAGAGACTGGACCGTGATTGGGGAGCTGGAAAATGTATAAATGTTATAACTTTCTTTTTACTGACATGTATTGTAATTTACTTCTCTTCACATTGTTACAGGGTTCAAGTTATTAGTTGGGTTGATTGGCATTCTGTGTTGCGACGGTTATATCTTAGTATAGCGAATTGTATGGGTTGGATTGTTTTTGTTGTTTCTTTCTCTGGGACTGGGTGGGAGGGGAATGTATACCTTGGCGGGGGGAGCCACCCGCGCTAGCTAACTAAAGTCGGCTAGTGAACGGAGGTGAGGTGAGAGAAGGGCTGCGGACATTGGAGCCTAGTTGGCAGGTTTCGATGGGCCTACGAGGCGAGCGAGAGGGGGGGAAGGGATTGATGCTGGGAGATGTTTTTTCGAGAGGAAATGTAGGGGGGGTTTTGGGAGGGGGGAAGGGGTTCAATGTTAATAATGGATAGGGGCTGGTCAGGCTTATGGGGCAGGAACCTGTGGTATGATGATGGTGGATAAGAAGGGTGGGGGTGGTGAGAGACCCCCAGTTAGGATAGTCACGTGGAACGTGAGGGGGTTAGGAGGCCCGGTCAAGGGTGCTTGCGCATCTTAAAAGTTTGAAAGCAGATGTAGCAATGCTGCAGGAGACTCGCTTGAGGGTGAAGGGCCAGGTGAGACTTAAAAAGGGCTGGGTTAGTCAGGTGTTTCACTCTGGACTTGACAGAAGGGCTCGAGGGGTAGCGGTAATGGTCAGAAAAAGAGTACGCTTCCAGATAGAGAAGGTGGTGGCAGATCAGGGGGGTAGATATGTGATTGTGACAGGGGCGCTGGAGGGGCGGTTAGTGGCGCTGTTAAGTGTATATGGCCCCCATTGGGACGATGTGGAATTCGCAAAGAAGGTGTTTGCGGCCATCCCCGACTTGGACACACATGAACTGATAGTGGGCGGGGGGGGACTGGAACTTGGTGTAGGAGCCGATGTTAGACAGGTCACGGCTGCGCTCACTGGTCGCATCAGGGAGGCATTAGCTGGGCTAATGGTGGAAATGGGGGGGTGGACCCTTGGAGGTTTCTGCACCCAAGGGAGCGGGAGTACTCGTTTTTCTCAGCTTCCATAAGGTATATTCGCGGATCGACTTTTTCATGGTGGGGAAGGCTTTGTTGGCTGCGGTTAAGGGGTCGGAATACTCGGCAATTGCAGTGTCAGATCATGCTCCGCATTGGGTGGATATGGTGCTGGATAAGGGGGTAGCGCAGAGGCCGGGGTAGGAGTTAGATGTGGGACTTTTGGGGGACCAAGTGTTCTGTGACAAAATTGAAAAGGTAATTAAGGAATATGTAGGTTTCAACTGTACGGGTGAGGTGTCGAAGGCGGTCATCTGGGAGGCTCTAAAGGCGGTGGTGAGGGGGCAGGTGATCTCGTTTAAGGCCGGGGTGGACAAAGTGGAGAGGTTGGAGCGGCAGAGGGTAATAGATGAGATGTTGGAGGTAGATAGTAGTTATGCAGAGGATGGGGACCCAGCAAAGCTGGAAAAGAGGAAGGAACTACAGGCAAGCTTTGACCGACTATCTACCAGGAAGGCGGTGAGCCAACTGAGAAGAGCAAGGGGTGCAGTTTACGAGCATGGAGATATGTCTGTTAGCAGGTCAGCTCCGGAGGGAAGCAGCGGCAATGGGAATTGTTCAGGTGAGGGATAGGGCAGGGAAGTTGGTGGTGGCGCCGGATCTGATTAACAAGATTTTTGAGGAATTTTATGAGAGGTTGTACAGGTCAGAGCCACCCAGGGGAGATCATGAGATGCAGGAATTTCTAGATGGGTTGGAGTACCCCAGGTTAGGGGAGGGGGACAGGGCTACATTAAAAGGAGCGATAGTGGAGCAGGAGTTAAAAGATGTGATTGGGAGGATGCAGTCGGAGAAGGTGGCAGGGCCGGATGGGTTTCCGGTGGAATATTATAAAAAATTCAAGGATAAGCTGGCACCCCTGATGGTGGGGATGTTTGAAGAGGCGATAGGGAAGGGGGTTGTGGTGGTATGTATTAGGGGTAATGTGGTACCCGTGAAGCCGAGAGGCTATTGGCTGACAGGTCCCGGGTCCTGGTTGGATCTGCCGACTTCTGGCTCCGCCCTGAAGGCGGAGTATAAGAGCTCGAGCTTCTCCCCGCAGCCTCATTCTGTTGCTGAGCTGCTGGGGACAAGTCTCGCTTAATAAAGCCTAGATAGACTTCATCACTTCTCGTCTCGCGTAAGTCATTGTGCGCTACAGGGGTGTTGCCACAAACCTTGGGGCAGGCATTGATTAACCTGTTGCTAAAAAAAGAAAAGGATCAGTCGGAGTGTGGGTCGTACAGGCCCATATCACTTCTGAATGTGGACGCAAAAGTATTGGCGAAGGTACTGACGGGCTGGCTGGAGGAGTGCCTCCCGAAGGTGATAGGTGAAGATCAGACGGGGCTCGTGAGAGGGAGGCAGCTCTTTTCAAACATTAGAAGAGTATTGAACGTCGTTATGGCACCGGCAGAGGGGAAGGAAACCGAGTTGGTTGTGGCATTGGATGCTGAGAAGGTGTTTGACCGGGTAGAATGGGGGTACTTGATGGCAGTTCTGGAGCGGTTTGGGATTGGACCAAGATTTGTGAATTGGGTAAAGCTACTATATAAGGCGCCGAGGGCGAGTGTCCGCACAAACAACATCAGCTCGAGCTACTTTCCTCTCCACCTTGGGACTAGGCAGGGATGTCCTCTGTCCCCCCTGCTGTTCGCACTCACGATTGAGCCGCTGGCCATCGCATTAAGAAGTTCGGGGGTATGGAAAGGAATAGTGCGGGGGCGGGAGAGAGCATAGGGTGTCCTTATATGCCGATGACTTGCTGTTGTACGTGTCAGAACTGAGTATGTCGATAGGGGGAATATTGGAGCTGCTTCAAATGTTTGGGTCTTTCTCGGGGTACAAGCTGAATCTAGACAAGAGTGAGTATTTTGTGGTATCTCGGCTGGATGTGGGGGTGGGAGTGGGGGGGCTGCCATTCCGTAGGCAGGGACTCACTTTAGGTATCTGGGGTGCAGGTTGCCCGGGAGTGGGGGAGGCTTCACAGGTACAACATCTCTAGTTTGGTGGGGAGAGTGAAAGCTGATCTGGCAAGGTGGGATGGTCTCCCTCTGTCACTGGTGGGTCGGGTACAGACAGTTAAAATGAATGTGTTGCCACGATTTCTGTTTATTTTTCAATGCCTGCCGATTTTCCTGCCAAAGGCTTTATTCAGAGAGATTGAGGGAAGGATTACGTAGTTCATATGGGGAGGGAAGATCACCAGAGTTAGAAAGGAGCTGCTACGGAGGGGAAGGCAGGCAGGGGGTTTGGGTCTTCCAAACCTGATGTATTACTACTGGATGGCGAATGTGGAGAAGGTGCGGAGCTGGGTCAGAGGGGTTGATTCCCAGTGGGTTAGAATTGAGGGGAGTTTGTGCAGGGGGTCAGGATTGAAAGCACTGGCAACAGCGCTGCTCCTGATAGCCCCGAGGAAGTACTCAGGGAGTGCGGTAATAATAGCTTCATTGAGAATTTGGAGGCAGTTTCGCCAACACTTCAGGTTGGGGGCATGGTCAAGGGAAATGCCGATTCGGGGGAACAACAGATTTGAGCCAGGGAGGTGGGATGGAAATTTTCGGAAATGGGAGAAGGGGATTAAGACACTGAAGGATTTGTTTCTTCGGGGTCGGTTTGCAATATTGAAGGAGCTGGAAGCGAAGTATGGGCTGGAGCAGGGGGAAATGTTTAGATACATGCAGGTTCGAGATTTTGCCAGAAAGGAGATAAAGAACTTCCCGGAGGAGCCGGCCTCCACATTGTTGGAGGAGGTGCTGACGACAGGGGGACTGGAGAAGGGGGTAGTGTCAGCGGTCTACGGAGCTATTTTGGAGGAGGAGAAGGCACCGCTGGAACGGATCAAAGCGAAGTGGGAGGAAGAGTTGGGCGATGATATGGAGGAGGGGTTCTGGTGTGAGGTGCTCCGGAGAGTGAATGTCTCCACCTCGTGCGCGAGGTTCGGGCTGATACTTCTGAAGGTGATATACAGAGCACACCTCACAAGGACGTGGATGAGCCGATTCTTTGAAGGAGTAGAAGATGTGTGTGAACATTGCGGGGGCGGGGCTGGCGCTAACCACGTTCATATGTTTTGGTCCTGTCCAAAGTGTACGGAACAAGGTAGATGATCTTGTGGCCCAGATTGTGACTGGCAGGTATGATGTGGTAGGCATCACAGAGACATGGTTGCAGGGGGTTCAGGACTGGCATTTGAACATCCAGGGATTCACAACCTATCGAAAAGACAGAGAGGTGGGCAGAAGGGGCGGGGTTGCCTTGTTAATTAGGAATGAAATTAAATCAATAGCACTAAACGACATGGGGTCGGATGATGTGGAGTCTGTGTGGGTCGAGTTGAGGAACCACAAAGGCAAAAAAAACATAATGGGAGTTATGTACAGGCCTCCTAACAGTGGTCAGGACCAGGGGCACAAAATGCACCACGAAATAGAAAGTGCATGTCAGAAAGGCAAGGTCACAGTGATCATGGGGGACTTTAATATGCAGGTGGACTGGGTAAATAATACTGCCAGTGGACCCAAGGAAAGGGAATTCATTGAATGTTTACAGGAGGGCTTTTTGGAACAGCTTGTGATGGAGCCCACGAGGGGACAGGCCATTCTGGACTTAGTGTTATGTAATGAGCCAGACTTGATTAAAGATCTTAAAGTAAGGGAGCACTTAGGAGGCAGTGATCATAATATGGTCGAATTCAATCTCCAATTTGAAAGAAAGAAGGTAGAATCAGATGTAAAGGTGTTACAGTTAAATAAAGGTAACTACAGGGGCATGAGGGAGGAACTGACGAAAATCGACTGGGAGCAGAGCCTAGTGGGAAAGACAGTAGAACAGCAATGGCAGGAGTTTCTGGGAGTAATTGAGGACACAGTACAGAGGTTCATCCCAAAGAAAAGAAAGGTTATCAGAGGGGGGATTAGGCAACCATGGCTGACAAAGGAAGTTAGGGAATGCATCAAAGCAAAAGAGAAAGCCTATAATGTGGCAAAGAGTAGTGGGAAGTCAGAAGATTGGGAAGGCTACAGAAACAAACAGAGGATAACAAAGAGAGAGATAAGGAAAGAGAGGATCAAATTTGAAGGTAGGCTAGCCAGTAACATTAGGAATGATAGTAAAAGTTTCTTTAAATACATTAAAAACAAACGGGAGGCAAAAGTTGACATTGGGCCGCTCCAAAATGACGCTGGTAATTTTGTGATGGGAGACAAGGAAATAGCCGAGGAACTGAATAAGTACTTTGCCTCAGTCTTCACAGTAGAAGACATGAGTAATATCCCAACAATTCCAGAGAGTCAGGGGACAGAGTTGAATATGGTAGCCACCACAAAGGAGAAAGTGCTAGAGAAACTAAGAGGTCTAAAAATTGATAAATCTCCGGGCCCAGATGGGCTACATCCTAGAGTTCTAAAGGAGATAGCTGAAGAAATAGTGGAGGCGTTGGTGATGATGTTTCAAAAGTCACTGGAGTCAGGGAAAGTCCCAGAGGATTGGAAAATCGCTGTTGTAACCCCCCTGTTCAAGAAGGGAACAAGGAAAAAGATGGAAAATTATAGGCCAATTAGCCTAACCTCGGTTGTTGGCAAGATTCTAGAATCCATTGTTAAGGATGAGATTTCTCAATTCTTGGAAGTGCAGGGTCGGATTAGGACAAGTCAGCATGGATTTAGTAAGGGGAGGTCGTGCCTGACAAAGCTGTTAGAGTTCTTTGAAGAGATAACAAATAGGTTAGACCAAGGAGAGCCAATGGATGTTATCTATCTTGACTTCCAAAAGGCCTTTGATAAGATGCCTCACAGGAGACTGCTGAGTAAAATAAGGGCCCATGGTATTCGAGGCAAGGTACTAACATGGATTGACGACTGGCTGTCAGGCAGAAGGCAGAAAGTTGGGATAAAAGGTTCTTTTTCGGAATGGCAACCGGTGACGAGTGGTGTCCCGCAGGGTTCAGTGTTGGGGCCACAGCTTTTCTCTTTATATATTAACGATCTAGATGACGGGACTGAGGGCATTCTGGCTAAGTTTGCCGATGATACAAAGATAGGTGGAGGGGCAGGTAGTATGGAGGAGGTGGGGAGGCTGCAGAAAGATTTAGACAGTTTAGGAGAGTGGTCCAAGAAATGGCTTATGAAATTCAACGTGGGCAAGTGCGAGGTCTTGCACTTTGGAAAAAAGAATAGAGGCGTGGACTATTTTCTAAACGGTGACAAAATTCATAATGCTGAAGTGCAAAGGGACTTGGGAGTCCTAGTCCAGGATTCTCTAAAGGTAAACTTGCAGGTTGAGTCCGTAATTAAGAAAGCAAATGCAATGTTGTCATTCATCTCAAGAGGCTTGGAATATAAAAGCAGGGATGTACTTCTGAAGCTTTATAAAGCATTAGTTAGGCCCCATTTAGAATACTGTGAGCAATTTTGGGCCCCACACCTCAGGAAGGACATACTGGCACTGGAGCGGGTCCAGCGGAGATTCACACGGATGATCCCAGGAGTGGTCGGCCTAATATACGATGAACGTCTGAGGATCCTGGGATTATATTCATTGGAGTTTAGGAGGTTGAGGGGAGATCTAATAGAAACTTACAAGATAATGAATGGCTTAGATAGGGTGGATGTAGGGAAGTTGTTTCCATTAACAGGGGAGACTAGGACCCGGGGGCACAGCCTTAGAATAAAAGGGAGTCACTTTAGAACAGAGATGAGGAGAAATTTCTTCAGCCAGAGAGTGGTGGGTCTGTGGAATTCATTGCCACAGAGGGCGGTGGAGGCCGGGACGTTGAGTGTCTTTAAGACAGAAGTTGATAAATTCTTGATTTCTCGAGGAATTAAGGGCTATGGAGAGAGAGCGGGTAAATGGAGTTGAAATCAGCCATGATTGAATGGAGGAGTGGACTCGATGGGCCGGATGGCCTTACTTCCACTCCTATGTCTTATGGTCCTATGGTCTTAAAGCTAGAGGATTACTGGAAGGAGGTTTTTAGGATAATTTCTAAAGTGGTGCATGTGAAACTGGACCCGGGCCCCCGGGTGGCCATATTCGGGGTGTCGGACCAGTCAGGGTTGGAAACGGGTGCGGAGGCAGATGTTGTAGCCTTCGCCTCGTTGATCGCCCGAAGGCAGATCCTGAAGGGGTGGAGGGCAACCTCTCCACCCTGTGCCCTGGCGTGGTGGGGGGGATCTGTTGGAATTTTTGACTCTTGAGAAGGTTAAGTTTGAACTGAGGGAAAGGATGGAGGGGTTCTACAATTCATGGGCATTATTCATTATGCACTTTCAAGAACTGGATAACATCGAACATTAGTTGGGGGGGGGTGGGTGGGAGGGTTGGGGGGGAGGGGGGCGGTGGGTGTTAATGGTGGCCATGGGTGATTCCTGATTCCTTTTTGTCAGTTGTTTATGTGAACATGTGGGTGAATGTTTTGGGTTTGGTGGGAGGATGGGATCGTTGTTATCGCTATGGGGATTGACATATTTGTTCCTGATTATTGTTTATTACTGATTATTGTTTATTGTTGGTGGGTATAAATTTGGGATTAAATGCGAAAAAGGAGAATAAAGAATTTTTTTTTTAAAAGTTGAGGAGACATGATTTTACATTAATCTACACTCAAATGTTGTATAAAGAAAACCTACCTGCATCTGATGAAAAGTTGAAGCAAATACGTGATGAGACACAAAAAGATGCAACCTTGCTTAGAATTATAAATCATCTACAGCATGGGTGGCAAAAAGGACACTGTTCTCAGTTTCAAAACTTACAAGCAAAACTTACTGTGGTAGATGGATTGCTACTAAGAAATGACCAGACCGAGAAAGCAGGATTAGGCTATTGAGTTGGATGATCAGCCATGATTTTGATAAATGGTGGAGCAGGCCCGAAGGGCCAAAAGACTGCCTCCTGCTCCTTTCTTCTGTGTATCTGTACGTATGTATCGTCATTCCGCTAACTCTCAGGTCAGAAATGCTCAGCAGGATTCACGAAGGACATCTTGAAATCGAGAAGTGCAAAAGAAGAGGGAGTGTGTAGCAGGACCTGGGTATCCTTGTGCACCAGTCGCTGAAGGTAAGCATGCAGGTGCAGCAGGCGGTAAAGAAGGCTAATGGTATGTTGGCCTTCATTGTGAGAGGTTTCGAGTATAGAAGCACGGATGTGTTGCTGCAGTTGTACAGGGCCTTGGTGAGGCCACACCTGAAGTATTGTGTGCAGTTTTGGTCTCCTTCTCTGAGGAAAGATGTTCTTGCTCTTGAGGGAGTGCAGCGAAGGTTTACCAGACTGATTCGAGGGATGGCGGGACTGTCATATGAAGAGAGATTGATTAGGTTGGGATTGTTCTCGCTGGAGTTCAGAAGAATGAGGGGGATTCTCATAGAGACTTATAAATCTCTAACAGGACGAGACAGGGTAGATGCAGGAAGATGTTACCAATGGTTGGTGTGTACAGAACCAGGGGTCACAGTCTGAGGATTCAGGGTAAACATTTCAGACAGAGGTGAGGAGACATTTCTTCACCCAAAGGGTGGTGAGCTTGTGGAATTCATTACCACAGAGAGTAGTTGATGCTAAATCATTTAATATATTCAAGAGGCGGCTAGATATAGCACTTAGGGAGAATGGGATCAAAGTCTATGGGGAGAAAGCAGGATTTGGCTATCGAGTTGGATGATCAGCCATGATCGTGATGAAGGGCGGAGCAGGCTCGAAGGGCCAAAAGTCCTCCTCCTGCTCCAATCTTTTATGTATCTATGTATGTAAGAGCACGACAAGCTGTATATTGGTCTGGAATAAAGAAAGACATTACAAACCAGGGGCGTAATTCTCCCCAAACGGCGCGATTTCCGCCGACTGGCGCCCAAAATGGCGCCAATCAGACGGGCATTGCGCCGCCCCAAAGGTGCGGAATGCTCCGCATCTTTGGGGGTCGAGCCCCAACATTGAGGGGCTAGGCCGGCGCCGGAGGGATTTCCGCCCCGCAAGCTGGCGGAAACGGCCTTTGTTGCCCCGCCAGCTGGCGCGGAAATGACATGTCAGGGCGGCGCATGCACGGGAGCGTCAGCGGCCGCTGACAGTTTCCCGCGCATGCGCAGTGGGGAGAGTCTCTTCCGCCTCCGCCATGGTGGAGACCGTTGCGGAGGCGGAAGGAAAAGAGTACCCCCGTGGCACAGGCCCGCCTGCGGATCGGTGGGCCCCGATCGCGGGCCAGGCCACCGTGGTGGCACCCCCCGGGGTCAGATCGCCCCGCGCCCCCCCTAGGACCCCGGAGCCCACCCACGCCGCCTTGTCCCGCCGGTAAATAGGTACTCTAATTTACGCCGGCGGGACAGCCAATTTATCGGCGGGACTTCGGCCCATCCGGGCCGGAGAATCGAGCGGGGGGGCCCGCCAACCGGCACGGCCCGATTCCCGCCCCCGCCGAATATCCGGTACCGGAGACTTCGGCAACCGGCGGGGGCGGGATTCACGGCGGCCAACAGCGGGTCGGAGAATGACGCCCATGATAATGATGTGTTCCACGTGTCAACGGCATCAGCCAGCACAATGTAAGGAAACACTCCAGCAGCATGACATAGCTACGTCACCGTGGACGAAAGTAGTTATTGACTTGTTCCATGCTGAAGGAAAAGACTATGTTCTCATCATAGACTACTACTCCAATTTTCCTGAAGTGATGAGACTTCCAGATCTCACTTCCACACCAGTGGTCAAAGTTTGTAAGGAAACCTTTGTGAGACATGGCATTCTGAAAGCCGTTATGTCAGATAATGGTCCTTGCTTTGCAAGCTGGGAGTGGACAGAATTCTCAAAAAGATATGGGGCGGGATTCCCCGACCACCCGCCGGGTCGGAGAATCGCCGGGGGCTGGCGTGAATCACGCCCCCGCCGGTTGCCGAATTCTCCGGCACCGGATATTTGGCGGGGGCAGGAATTGCGCTGCGCCGGTTGGCGGGGCCCCCCCCCCCCAGCGATTCTCCAGCCCGGATGGGCCGAAGTCCCACTGCTGGAATGCCTGTCCCGCCGGCGAGAATCAAACCACCTCTCTTACCGGCGGGACACAGTGGCGCGGGCAGGCTCCGGGGTCCTAGGGGGGGGGCGCGGGGCGATCTGGCCCCGGGGGGGTGCCCCCACGGTGGCCTGGCCCGCGATCGGGGCCCACCGATCCGCGAGCGGGCCTGTGCCGTGGGGGCACTCTTTTCCTTCCGCCTTCGCCATGGTCTCCACTGTGGCGGAGGCGGAAGAGACCCCCTCCACTGCGCATGTGCGGGGATGCCCGGCAAAGTCAGTTTCGCGCCAGCTGGCGGGCACCAAAGGCCTTTCCCGCCAGCTGGCGGGGCGGAAATCAGTCCGGCGCGGGCCTAGCCCCTCAAGGTGAGGGTTCGGCCCCTCAAGATGTGGAGGATTCCGAACCTTTGGGGCGGCACGATGCCAGACTGATTCGCGCCGGTCCGCGGACATCGTGCCGATTGCGGAGAATCCCGCCCATGATTTCAACCACATCATCTCAAGTCTGTACTTTCCTCAGTCAAATGGCAAAGTAGAGAAAGGTGTGCGCATTGTAAAGCAATTATTTAGCAAAGCAAGTGATTTGCAATCAGATTTTCATTTGGCTTTACTATCAAGTAGAGCCTCACCATTAAACTTAGGTTTGGCTCCGGCTCAAATGCTTTTCAATCATGAAATAACAACAACACTACCAAAGATTTAAATTGACAATCCAGATCAACTGGGTGTGCTGAAAAAAATTCAAAAACAACGCAACAAGCAACAACATTATTATTACATACATGCACAGCCACTGTAACCACTAACAGCAGATGACGTTGTCAGAATTTGACATCCAGTACGAAGATCGTCACAAACTGCTACGGTAATCAGACAAGTAGCACCATGCTCCTACATAATCAAAACTGCAGAGGGTGGATTGATTAAAAGAAATAGGCGAAGCCTTTTAAAAGTACAATTTCGTCAACCTGTATTTCCAACTTTGAATTTACATCAATCTTTAAGTCAACAACATGTGAATGTCAGAAAACCAGCTGAAATTGAACAGAAGGACATTAAAGATCAACTTCTCCAAGTACATTGAGAAGATCAATCAGACGACGATGGAAACCAAATCGTTTAAACTTATGAACATTGGACTGATTGATTCATAACCTATGTATAATGCATGGCAAACTGAATCATTTCTTTATGTGCAATTTTCTTTATGGCATATATAAAATATGGAACACAAAAAAAGGGGGATGTAGTGATCTCTGTATATGTAAATACATGATTGGTTAATGTGCAGTCAGTATAGATGATCACTAGAGGGAAACACTAACAGGGAGTATATAAGCAAGCTCAAGCTGTTTTCCCGCTCTCTTCGTTTGTATTGTAGCTAAAGAACAGAAGTGTAGCAAGCTCAGAGTATCGAGTATTATATTCATTGTTAATTTAATTCAATCTTAGTTAATTCGACTACTAGTGAAAGTATTAAAGAAAAGAACTCACAAGTATATTAATTTGTTACTCAATAAATAATTTGTCACCACGGGATGACTTTGAGTGTTCATCATCAAAGTTAAGTTTAACTCAGAATAACAAATGAGTAACTCCTAAGTAATATAACAACAACGCCTCCAAATGGCAAGATATTTAAGCCACTTCTTGTCAGGAATAAGATAGCTTTACTCCATGCAGACGCTGAGAGTCAGGAAAGCCTATTCCCCAGGTATACTGGTCCTGTCTTCCAAGCAGGAATCCATGCTTAAAGAGACTGCGGCTACAGCACTGTAGCCCCAATTCTATAACCTGCATTCCCTTTTGTGCACAGCTGTATGCTAGGAATTTTCCCTTATGTGAGCCACTTCTCACAGGTTAATGGAGAGTAGTCACGTAAATATCTCAAATTTTGTGTGAAATTTGTTTGACTTTCTACACCCCCCTGGCAAATAACTAAATACAATTTTACCTTTAATATTGAATATTCAATGATTGAAAATATGGGGCTGAAATCTATGTGCCCTGGTGGGTGTGTTTTCCCTGGCCGAGGACACACACACACACTAAAATGCCATGGGTGCCAATCCCATCACCTTCCCGCCCACCTCCGAGCTCACTCTCATAATATGGGGGGTGGACGGGTTCCCAAAATCTGCCCCCCCACCTGTATTATTCAGCCCATGAATGCAGCAATATTTTTGTGATTTGGTATTCCCGATGAAAAATAAACATATAAATAGTAGAAAGGACTGTGATAAAGGGAAACACCCACTAGCCCTGAATGAATTTAAGCAACTGATAACTAAAAGCTTCTGTAAGAAATTATTCTTACAATGGAATTCCCATTCGCATTTATTAATAGAACTGGGAGCTCCATTATTGAGGCAAATCACTAATGATGCACTGTAGCTTCAACATACATTAATATTCTTTTATGCACCTATTGATGTTTTTAACTTACATGTCAATTTTTTGATTTAAAACTATTAAATCATGGACAGTTTTATGCTGGGTATGTGCATAACAAATGGCAGATCAAAAATGATAGAATCTTTTATTAGGAGTTGTCACTTGCTGCTGTCTAATATAACTCGGGGTCTTCACAAGACAAGTCAGTATTATAGAATGTCTAGTAGACCACTGTAATCATCTGCTTCTGATATATTTATGAGTAAACTACTTTTGAATATTGAAATCTCACAGTTTTGCTTCAATTGCTAGTTCCTATCGGAAAAATAGATTGACAGGACTGTAAACCGAACATTCAAAAACAATCACTTTCATCAAACAGTGGTGGAACAGAATTTTGCAACTCAGATTCTGGAATATGAATTGAAGCAGAAGGCCTCAATTAGTTTAAACATGGTTTTACTGCACTCAGGGGAGCAATCGCAGATGGGCACGTGGAACACAGTAATCAGTGCCAGTATTGACTCCTGTGGACATTTGTATGAATCTTTCATTAATGTTGCAGAGATGTAAAGTTTGCACAATTCTATGAATCAATTAACCTTCATGTTCAGCAAAATATATAGAAGGACATGAAAAAGTCAGACAGTTTAGAGCTCATTTTAATGAAGTAATCAAATCTTTAAAAAAATTAGAACTGCATTTCTGTCTAGCCTTTCATTTAGTGACCTGCTTCTATGTAATTGAAAGGGACATAGTGACCAACTTAAATGAATTGGGACACATAAATTAAAATAGTACAATATCATGTCATGCCCCGATTATTTTATCTTTGGGAGTCACGATCAAGCATGATGTAATGTAGGAAGAGTGTTTGGAATGGTTTCTGTGCAAATTGTGTTGTAGAGTGAATGACAAGATTGAAATCTTAAAATTTGGGGATACAATACACAGTAACTAATAATTGGTTCAAATAAAGGCACGTCATTTAGGTTATGCAAAAGATAAGAAAGTTTCTGCAAAGGATAATAAACCACTGTGTGATATCATTTCATATTTAAGATTAAACAGCAATGCAGCAAATGTCCTTAGGCCATGATCGTGGTAATGCCCACCAGCACCGACCCTTCTGGCATTGGCTGTGGCAGATTAACATCTACATCACTGTGGGCACATGCCAGCCCGATATTCATGGAAGCTGTAACCCATGTTTCCCATTGGAGGTCAGGGGTGTCCAACCTTCCACATTTACCCACAGAAATGAAAAATGTTCCCTCATCGAATCTAGTTTATTTTCTTTAACGTTTGCCTGTCGGGGTCTGGGTGCTTCCCTGGCATTGAATCCTCCAATGGGGTCCACTTTCACTGCACTGGAAACTGGTTTGCCTCATGATGGATTTAGTGACCGCAAACGAGTCCAAGGTGAGTGGATAACAGAAACCAGTTTCATTACAAAATTATAGCATGTACAATACTTTCCAGATCCCAGCTGGGTCTGAGGTGTTGGTATCAAAACTGACCAACCTTTATATTACAGATTGTTTGAGTGTCCATGGACTCCCCGCCACTCAGGGCGGGAGCTCGTAATCCATGAAGCTCAAGGGGAGACTTATTGCTTCTACCCCATAAGTCTTGTGCGGATTATAGCGTTGGACCAGCCCCCAAACATGCCTTCAGGATCAGTTGGAACTCTCATCCGAAGGAGTCCCCATTCCTGGTACCATTCATCTGCATCAATGGCTTTTTTTCAATCGACTTGTGACTCTGTTGTTGGGGATGGTGTTTGCAGGTGGATGGAAGGTGTTGGAGAACTGGAGTTATTCCAATTAGACGGATATTTAACTGGCTTCTTCTTGTTATCAAACAATCATATATTACCGTTAGGTACAGCAGACTTGAATTCCCTTTGTATATGTTTCCAGAAATGCATGAAATCGGGGCACAAATGAAATTTGCAGCTTAAAAGGTTAGATAACTTTGATAATAAGTGAGTTGTGCGCGTAATTTAGATCCAAGCACTTATCCAAATAATCCTTCATCTGAGCCACAAAATGGCCCTGCACCCAGTTAACATGGTTGCATATTTTCAGAAGCATTGTTCAAAATGCAAGCAGATTATTAGGCACTTAGGTGCCTGTGGCCACCTGAATCTGTTTGTTATGATTTCAGTAGAAACCAGTGACATTTTATTTTTGAATCCAAAACCCAATTATTTACGAAAATAATTAACCTACAAGGCACAGTGTTTGAACAAAAGAATTTTACTCTAGGAATTAAAGAACATGAACTATAATTACACTCTGTCTTAAATAATCATTTATGTTCAATATAATAAAAATGCAATTAACACAATTACTTATGTCCCCAAACCAAATGCCTTAAGTCCATTTTCTTTCTACACCCATTAGAATTCTACCTCAACCCTCAAATGCGATACTTATTAATGTTTAAACATTTTGTCTGGGTACTATGTTAATGATTCATATATGGGCTAAGATATTTTGGGCTTTCCATTTACTGCCAGCAAGGGTGCCCCTTCACATCTTCTCCTACCATCCTAGGTTGCCAATTCCCTGTTCAACATAAGCATCTCTGTGATTTTAAGTGCAGTCGTCTTAGTTCAGAACTTTGCTGGTTTTAATAATCTTTAACTATGAAGTTTTGTATCTAAAACTCTCCCAATACCCCCTCAGCTTGGCTATTCCAGAAATTCAACTCACTGTTGGTCCTTTAATTTCTGCCAACAACCAGAAATGTTTTACCAAATTCTGCTGAAAGAGATGTTTCCTTCACTCCAGCTTGATTTCAAATCTCAAACTAAAGTGTATGAATTGAGAACCTGGGAACCTACTCACCCATATATTTAACTTGTTGATCTTTTTTCTCTATTGTTCATTTCCTAATTTGGGTTATGGGAAATTAAGTCATTAACACCTGTGTTACTGCAGACTACTATTTTAATTTTGATTTCAGAGATTAAAAATGGCTCAGGTTTAGCTCCTTCCCTGATTGAAGGAGGAAGAGTAAGAGGAAGAGAATGTAAGGCCCCAAGGTAAGGCACCATCAGCAGTGACACCACCTCTTTGCATTACTTAGCCTTCTTCTTCTTAGGCAGTCCCTTTGAGTTGAGGATGAATTGCTCCCACACTAAACATGAGTTCTCAAGTGACTGAGGAGTCGAATATGCAGCCTAATGTCTCTGTCACAGGTGAGGCAGATGGTGGTTGAGGGAGAGGGTGGGTGGGGTGTCCGGGATGCCACGCACTTCCTTTGCTGTTGACGCTTGGCTTCAACTTGCTCTTGGTGATGGCAGTGTTCAGCTCCTTCCCACATGTTTTTCCTCCACTTAAGGTTGTCTTGGGCCAGGAGTTTCCACGTGTCGGTGGGGATGTTGCACATTTTAAAGGAGGCTTTGAGGCTGCCCTTGAAGTATTTCCGCTGTCCTCCCGGGACTTGCTTGTGGACTAGAGCATTTGTTTCAGGAGTCTAGTGTCAGACATGGTAGATGTTGGCCTGAGCGAGAACATTAATGTCTGTGCACCTATCCTGCCATTGGATTTGCAGGAGGCAACGCTGGTGGCATTTCTGCAGGGTTTGGAGGTGACTGCTCTACACATATAGGAGGGTGGGTATCACTGCTGCTCTGCAGACCATGAGTTTGGTACCGGATCTGAGGTCCTAATCTTCAAACACTCTCTTCCTTAGATGAGCAGGTTGAGAGACATCTTCCAAGGTATGTAAAGTGGTTCACTTTATCCAAAGCCTCTTCGTGGATTTTGATAACCGGGGGGTACAGTGCAGTGTGACAGGGGCAGGTTGGTAGAAGACCTTTGTCTTACAAATATTCAGTGTAAGTCCTATGCTCTTGTATACCTCTCTGAAGGTGTTGGTGATGGCTTGGAACTCAGCCTCGGCACATGTGGAGATGCAAGCATGGTCGGCATACTGTAGTCCATGATAGAAGATGGGATGCCTTTAGATAAGAGCTGCTGGTGGCGAAGGCTGAACAAATTACTTTTTGTTCTGTGGTTTAGCTCCACTCCAGTGCAGCTTGTTGAGGGTGCAATGGAGCATTGAAGCAAGGAAGATCGAGATGAGTGTTGGTGTGTGCGATGAAACAGCCTTGCTTTACTCCAGTCCGAACGCAGATTGGGTCAGTGATGGATCCGTTGGTCAGGATCACAGCTTGCATGTCATCGTGAAGCAAGCAGAGGGGTGACAAACCTTTGGGGGTAACTGAATCAGAGGAGGACATTTCATAATCGCTTGTGGTTAACAGTGGCGAAGGCCTTTGTGAGGTACTTGTTGTGTTATGCTTCATGTAGCATAAGCTGCTTCCTTGATGTATGCTCTGACAAAGGAAGGTTCAGACTTGGAAATCGGTTTAACACATTTATTGAACAGTTAACAATTCTCCTACTTGAGTTCGACTCTCCTGCTAATCTTGCTATAGTAATTCAATCTAACTAACCAGTCTGCTCCAAGCCATGCATTGGGTGTGATGCTTTTGATCTGCCCCTGTCCTTCTCTCTGAGTGTTGCCTGTGGAATGAGAAAGAGCCCTGTCCTTTTCTATGAGTTGCCCCCTTGAGGTAGTGTCACCTCTGGGTGTCTTGACTGCCCATTGGTCATGTCCTATTCTATGTGTTCATTAGCTGTATGTCTGCATGTCATGATGTCTCTGGTGCTCCCTCTAGTGTTTACTTAGTCGCAGTGTATTTACACTAACCCCTTGTGTATTTACAGTGATGCATATCACCACAGTACTGTTCCCTGCATTTCTCTTGATGTTGCTGCGTGGTGAAGATCATGGGTGGGACTCTCTGATCCTGAGGCTAAGTTCCTCGACGGCGTCAACACGGCCCCGGGATAAGCAATTCTGGCCCTTACAGGGGGCCAGCACGGCGCTGGAGCAGTTCACGCCGCTCCAGCTGCTGATCTGGCCATGGAATGGCCGCCGGGGGATGCGCGCATGCGCAATGGGTCCGGCGCGAACCCGCGCATGTGCAGTCCCACCGGTGCGATTTCCGCATATGCATGGTGTCTCCCTTGTCCGCGCCGGCCCCGACCCAACATGGCGCAGGAGTACAGGCGCCGGAGTGGAAGAAAGGAGGCCGGGAGACAGAGAGGCCGGCCCGCCGATCGGTAGGTCCCGATCGCGGGCCAGGCCACATCGGAGGCTCTCCCCCCCCACCCCCCCGGGGTTGGACCCCCCCTTACCCCCCCACAGGCTGCCACCCGACCCTTCAACGCTGAGTTCCCACCGGCTGAGAGCAGGTGTGGATGGCGCCGGCAGTACTCGGTGTTTGCACGACAGCCGCTCGCCCCATCCCGGCCCGAGTCCCGCCGCGCCGTCCACACCTGCTCTCAGCCAGCGGGACTCGGCGTATCCACGTCGGCCGCTCGGCCCGAGAGTCGGCGGGCTGGCTGCGTAGAGCGGCCCGTGACTGGCGCAGCGCCAACCATGCTGCCGCCAATGTTGCTGATTGTCCGCTCTGCAGAGAATCGTGTGCCGGCGGCGTGGCGCGATTCCCGCCGGTCGCGGGGATTCTCCAGCTCAGCCCCGGGCTGAGAGAATCCCAGCCCTTGTCTGTCGTGCCCCTTAGTGGGCAGAACCCAGATCGGAACACTGGCTATAGCTGTTCAACCACAGGGTGAAGGCGATTTAGGAGTACTCTTGTGATGATCTTTCCTGTGGTTGACTGCAGGGTAATTCCTCTGTAGTTACTGCAGTCGGACTGGCCACCTTTCTTGAATATGGTCACGGTTAAGGTGTCTCGGAGATCTCCTAGCATGTTCTCCTTGCTGATGAGGGAAAGTAGGCTATGTATTCATGTCAATGGTGCTTCGGCGGACATGCCTTGATGTTCTTTAGCTGTTGGACGGCCTTTTATACCTCATGTCGGGTTGGGATGGTGCCGAGATGGTGATGGGTAGTGTGCTGCAGGATGGAGCCAAGGACACTTGCTTTGAAGACAAAGTCCCTGTTAAGGAGATCTTCGGTGTGCTCATTCCAGCTCCATAGCCTAGCTAGCACATAAACCTTGACTGACACTCAAGAAGAAGGTACTGGCTGAGTGACAGCTTTCCATTACAAAAGAAACCATCATCCTACGAAAGGACCTCTGTAAGGATTAAACAAGCTGAGTTCCCATGTTGGAAAGCCTCATACATAGAGCTGAAGCTGAACACGTCCCTACAAGTCTTGGTTTTCCAGGCCTTCCTGGGGAAATTGTGCAAGAATAGTTAAAGGCCAGGTGAGGGCCTGTATCAAACAGGAAACAATGTCTACAGAGGAGCAGGGAAAGAGGGCACAAATATCTTTGCATCGTTTCCGGTTTCACCAGAACACAAATGATTGAGCTGATTATAGATTCAGCAATACTGAGTGGAGTAGGAACGGTTTCTGCTCTGCCCCGGCAGATGTACATCATGGATGAGTCCAGAAACGCGCACAGGACTCTCATTTCCAGGCATGAATAATTTAAACACATTTATCTCCATAGGTAGATTAACGCCACCTAATTCCAGTTGCTGCGGATATATCTTTTGCTTCAGTAATGAACAAAGCTGCAGATGAAACTTCTTTTTTCAGCCAGTTACTACATTTACTTGTTGTTAAATTTCTTTAACTTCCCATGAATCCACTGTCCTGTATCATGACCTGATAAAGGCTCGTCTTTTTTTGCTTTGTTATGGGACTAAGCAGCTGTTAATATTACTGGGTTGTTTCCTCTCTCAGTTTGTTTGATTGAAATTTCTTCATCAGAGATATTGAGCACAATCTAACCAAAAACAAACAGAGGCTGTCCTGGGCAGGACCAGTGGGGCCCGCTCCCCGTGCTTGCAGCGACAGAATGACCCGGCTATCTAATGGCACTCTGCCCCCTGCAACCCAAATTCATACAGGCAGGGCACCCCTGGGCCCAATCCTCTGGCTGTGCCAGGCTGGCATCCAGATGGCACTTCTATGGTGTCCATGTGGCACTGCCAGGGTACCAGGCGGCAGTGCCAAGGTGCCCAGATGGTATCAGCAGTGCCAGGGTGCCACCTTGTCCAGATACCAACCCTCCAAGTGCCATTCTGCCTGGTCTCCATTTGTGGGGCCTCCTTGACGAGGCTGGTAGATCCTGGGGGAAGGTTAAATCTGGTGTCGGCAGAGAAAAGCTCACTTAACTCTGCAAGTCTGGGTCCCTCTCATTGTGGGCGGCATTCAGATCACAACGCCTCCCAAGAATTTGTTAGATCTTCCGAGGCATAACAACCATTGGGACTCCCGGAAGAGCCCCCTTGCGGGATCTATTTGCTGCATCCCGTCTCGATTCCAGCGGGACGCGGCCGATAAATCACTAACTGCCGAACCCCTTAGATGAAAGATTTCTAAACCAATAATGTAATGGAGAATTAGCTGGTTGACTGAAATCTCTTCTAAGTCAAACAGATGATTTAATTGCCTGCTAAACATTAATGTACATTTATCCTTGCTAATGAATTGCTGAGCCCTGTGTGAAGCACGTGACCTCTTCCGAGCACTGGTGGATAAATCACTGGTACATTGGCCATATCCATTGTTACTTGATGAACTCATTAATATACAAACTTTGGGAATTATAAAATGCTGATATGATGCCGTGTCAAAAGGTAGGCCTATCTAATGAGTTAGCTTTTCTTTCACCCTTGTGAGCACCATAAATCAGCCAGGATTTAACACGGAGGCATTTTGGAATTGATATTCCAACGTAGTTTTACTGGTAGTATTTCAGAAGGGTAGCACATTTCCCACTGCCACCACCCAGCATTGATCCTGACCAATTTCATTGCAGATGGGCTCCCATTTGTAATACTAAAATACCATTGCTGCCCCCATTTTCGGCAAGCAGGAATGACAGAAGTGGGGGACAGTGCCGTAAGGTAGTGCCGAGGAGGGGTTTCTGTTGAGGAAATTATGGTGGGAGGTTTCCGTGTCCAGGGTGGCAGGGGCTCCCTGAGCGGAGAGGGGTTCTGTGTACATGTTGTCCTTATCACATCAGGGACCCCATTAAAGAAAGCATGCTGATCTATCAGGAGCCAAAGTTGCTGGCAGATGAGCCCGCCTTACCAGCATGATGTCATGGGATCCACCTCCAAGATTTTTTTTCAGAGTGTTTTAAAAATTTGGAGGGAAATGCCTGCTGTGAAGTCAGCAGGCTACACGCTGCTTTTCCCACCCCGTTGACACTCTGAAGAAAAATGACAAAATTCCAGCCACTTCGCATGCTAGAAATCTGAAATGAAAACAGGAAATGTTGCCAATACGCAACAGGTCTGGCAGCATTTGTGGCCAGAGAAACAGAGTTAACGGGCTTGATTCATTCCAAAAATTGCTAACTGTCATTTTGGCAGAGTTTGGCAGGATGTTTATTGCCGGCTATTTGCGTGATATCCACACTGCTATTCAACCACACTAAGTCATTTTTGGGGGGCCTTGGGGAGTTTCTCCCTGGCCAAGCCCACACTGTTTTCATTACTGGGGAGCTGAACCCGCCGGCAAGACTGGCTTCACGGAGATGCCCTGCAATGGGGTCGCTGAGGACCCTCCCCTTTTCAGACCTCCCCACCCCTCCTTTTGGATCTGCAATCACACACGCACAGCTGCAGCCTTGCTTCATTCATCTTCCTTCATGCTTGTGATATAACCACAATGTTTACAATCATCAAGCACTTCAAAGTGGTGTCCATGTGGCACTGGGCAGCACGGTAGCATAGTGGTTAGCGCAATTGCTTCACAGCTCCAGGGTCCCAGGTTCGATTCCTGGCTGGGTCACTGTCTGTGCGGAGTCTGCACGTCCTCCCCGTGTGTGCGTGGGTTTCCTCCGGGTGCTCCGGTTTCCTCCCACAGTCCAAAGATGTGCAGGTTAGGCGGATTGGCCATGCTAAATTGCCCTTAGTGTCCAAAATTGCCCTTAGTGTTGGTTGAGTGGGGTTACTGGGTTATGGGGATAGGGTGGTGTGGGCTTGGGTAGGGTGCTCTTTCCAAGAGCCGGTGCAGACTCGATGGGCCAAATGGCCTCCTTCTGCACTGTAAATTCTATGATAAGAGAGTTAAGTGCTGTCAATATCCTGCTGAGCAAGTGTGAAATGGGTGATTGGAATTCACATAACTCTCTTTGAAGTGGTTGATATTTGTAAACATTGTGGTGTGCATGTGCAAACGCTGCTAATAATAGTCCAGCAAGGAAAATGAATGATTGGCTTGCAGCTCAAGGATCTGAGGGGGTTAAACACAGGTCACTGCTTTCTCTTTCCAGAAATTGACACATGGTGCTTCCTTTGTCTGATCCAGCAGGTCTATGCTCAGGTGAGTGTTAGAGCAGTAAATCTTTTCACTGTCTCTGTCTGGACTTCTCTCCAGCTTCCAGACAGGGGTCTCTTGGCTGGGCGATTACGACATGTTTCTCTTTTCTGGGGGTTTCCTGACAGGGTCTCTTTTCTTGAAGGGTCTGTGAGGAGTCTCCCTATTTAGGGAGTCTCTTTGGGGGACTTCTTTATTTAGGGGGTCTCTGGAGGGGCAGTGGGAGGGATCTGGTGAGGTGGGTAGGTCTTGCATTGTGAGGGCAGTGTGGCCCTTGGCTGGACTTTGGGGGCAACTTCCTTAAGGAGTTATCCCCCCCCCGTTGGCCATGGCAAGGTCCAACATGCTTGTCAGGACCAATAGTGATTCTCGCCCACGTGATGTCCGGCCCAGAGGAAATGGTGTTTGGCCCGCTAAGTAGATGCAAATGGGTCATGGGCAGGGCGTGTTGGATGGAGGGGGGGGTGGGGTGGGGGGGGGGGGGGGGGGGAGTTTGCAAGGAGCCCAGGATCTCCATGTCCGTGGAGATTGGGCATGGGATTGGTTCGCAGCCCACATTGCGGACAAAGTGCCAGAGGCGTCATATTAGTCAAGGTCAACAGATTTTAATGATGTACATAAATGTCCCCAGCTGCTCCAATCTCCCGATGATCTCGCCTCACTCTCACCACCTTGTCAAACCTTCCCCCGACCCTTACCCTCCCTTAATGCCCCCCCCCCCCCCCCCCCAGGGTCCTCCCAATGATGCAGATCAGGGTGGAGGCAGCCTGCTGCTTACCGTGACCTGTGGCCTTCGATGCCTCTGGTGGGCGTCCTCTGTGGGCTCTGGGGCCAGAGAGTCCAGGTGCTCTTGCCAGCATTACATGCCCCGCCCTGCTGTCTTGTTCTGAGTGCTGACTGCGATTCGCTCTGTTGTCAGGGAGGTGGAACTCAGGGGAGTTGGTGGCTGCTGTCGCCACTTCATAGGATGGCTTCTGGAGAACACCGGCAATGCCCAGCTGTGACTGGCACACAACCCCAGGGGCATATACTGCAGCGCCTCGTCGACGCTCACCTGGGACTGGGACGTGTTCCACAGTGCCTCATCAAGGTCCATCTGGTACTGGGTGACATCACCCTGCGATTGGGACGTGCTGTTGAGGTGCTCACCCGTGGCTGTCATCAACTGAGCCATGCCTTGGACATCTCCACTCATGCTGTCAACATTATGCACCAGGCCCGTCACTGCTGGCTCACCCTAACGGTGTTGGCCTCGGTGCCATGCATTGGCGAAGCCACCTCCTGTGCCCATGGCCTCTGGGGCTCCTCCAATTGACTGGACCTGCTGGAGGGTCGCTGACATCCGACTCTGAATATCATGGCCATATCCTATCACCTGCATCAGCTCCGGGTAAGCCTGATCCAGAAGCTCAGCATCTGACCGGAACCCAACCGGCTCCTGGGATCCAGCAGACCTCCAACTGCTGTCTTGCCTGGTTATTCCTGCCTCCACCTGATGTGCATCAGCAGCTGCGTGGTGCTCATCAGAATGTGTCCCAGAGGCCAGACCGCTACTGTTGCCCACCGAGGTGTGTGGCTCTGCGCTGGGGGAGGATGGGGATGACAGCTCTCTTGTGAGGTGTTCGCTTAGGTGGTGGGCGGGGTTTGGGGGGGTGGGGGAGGATACATGGTTGGCTGGCGCCAATCTGCAGGTCCTGCGGGAAAATGTGCATGTGGTCAGTGGGAGGGATGGGTCAGTCTGTATGGCATTAATAACTCACGTGTGACGCGTCACCTGGGTGGGGGCCGGTGGATCCGCACCCCTGCACCGACTTCTATGGTGGTCACTGCTCTGTCCTCAGCCACACCCGTGCCTTCCAGGGCCTGTTCCTCATAAGGGGTGAGGATTCTGATGTCTGACATCCGCTGCATATCTGAGCCCCCACCCATTGGTTGTGGGCCAACTTCTCCTGCGGGGACACAGAGGGGCATTGTTAGTCGCAATCGTGGTTCAGCGTGGAGGGGGTGCTTCGGTGAGGGGGCTTGGGGAGATGGACCATATGGCAGCAGGGGGGGAGGGGGGGGGGGAGGGGGGGAGTTTGGGTGTATGGGACAGAGCAGACCAGGCTGGGATCTGATGCATATTGTAAATATAATTGCTTCGCAATAAACCAAGTCTTTCTTTAACAACCTTGGTTCGGACTCGTTTCGGGTCTACAAAACTCACTTTCCCGGCAAACCTGACCAGCATGCGAGCCAGCCGATTCCTTACCTTCCCAATGAGAGAACCCAGCGTCATGTAGGCCGCACGGATGCTCCATGGACTTTGCATCAGTTTTGTGTGGAAGCTGAAAATCTAACTTGCTGTCTTCATGAAAAACCTTCTTCGGTTGGGCCGGGAAGACTGCCAAAAAAGCCATGTCTCATTTTGGTAGTGGTGTTTGGGTGCGTTGTTTGCATCATTAGACATTTTGTACGTGCACAAATGAGAAAAGGTTTGTCAGACATATTTTCATGATGGTTTTCCCTTTACAACATCGTATAATGTGCAGTGCCCAATATTAAAGAGGCTAAAAAAGGGCACAATTTATCTGCAGAGGCGACTCTTTTTTCATACTATTACAGATTAGCAATTGGATAGCAATTTATATTGTAATTAATGAAATGCAAATCACTGTCAGCTCTGTTTTTTTTGCTCATAGTTTTCACACCTGTACTTGTAAATAATTAACAGCCATTCACTATGAGTGGTGAAGGGCTCCATAGAAACTGCTTGCAAGGTAGAAGGCTGGATTTCACTACTGAGGCAGGTAGCTCAAGTGGAGAAATTTCCCATGAACACCTGCCTCAGTATAAAGGGATTTGGTAGACCCAACCTTTGCTTCTCGGAGCCGGCAAATAGATTGAGTTGGGCCCTCCGACCCTAGATGCAGGTCCCAGGTGGCCATGGGCAAGGGCAGGTGCTGAGGTGGGCTGGCTAGAAGGTCCGCCTCCATTCTCTGTGACCTCACCCCTGTTGTGTTAGACCCTCTAATCCTCAATCCTTACACCCCCTTATCTCTATCACCTCCCCCATGCTCCCATACTCCTTTGCCACCTCCATGCAAACTCATGCCACTACAGGATCCCATGGCCCCATACACTCATGCCACCTGAATGCCAAATCATGCCACCCCACCCACCCCTATGCCCTCTAATGCCATCCCCATTGACACTCACCAGCATCCACCATGGACAGACCCCAGAAGACATGTAGAAATGAAATAAACTGAGAACAATCTAATGCAACGCTCATTCCTACTCACATGATTGTTTTATAAAAATCATTCAAGAAAACCATTCAAAGATTTTAAATCCCTTGCGGTTAATCTCTTATTTAAAAAAACATTTATTCAGACTCCACATCAAAGACATCTCCTAATTTAATATCCTCTTTAAACTGTCAGACAAATATGAAACATTTTTTTTTCGATAGTTTTAGTTTTTTGAAGCTCAGCCAATCATTCATAATGACATAACAGCACATGGGGAAATGCCCACAAAGCTGTCTATTGAAGCCGCACAAGCAGATGGTAATTTTTGTAAGCTACACCAGGTGGCCTGTCAATCAAGCAATCTAGCAATGGCCAGGATTCTCCGTCTGGGAAAATATGCTCTCCCTCCAGAGGTGACTTGGAACTGATTTGCACCCCCAGTGGGAGCACAAATCAGGAAGCAGTTCAGTATTGCTCACCATGCAAATTTAGGCATGGTGAGGAAGGCAAGGGATTCCGAAAGGAATCTCACTACGGGCTGCCATTCTGAGCGAAAGGCGTGATAGTGAGCTTCTGTGGCTGGCCAACACCCCCACATCACTAAGCAGCCCCCTCCCCTCCCTGCAATGTGGATCAGCCCACCCATCCCTGGATTTTCTGGGTCACCCCCCCTACCCCCAAGTATGAGGTGACTCGATTCCCTGCCCCCCAGAGACCCCAAAATAGGGGGACCCCCCAGAGATAACCTGAATAGGGGGGACTCCCCACAGACTTCGATAAATCCCACCCATTTTCTTCAAATCTTAATGATACGGAAGCTCATTGTCATTGGCTGTTTGTCTGAGTGATGTTCCTTGACCAGAGAGTGTTGCTCCCATGGCACCTGTTGTGGTAATTGTTGTTACTCCATTTCATTGTTGGGAACCCATGGAACTCTGAGTCATCAAAGGCTCTCTAGCTTGTTTAGCTTGGTGCTTATTACAAGCAATGAACTAGCCTCTGGATCTTTAATTTCATTGCTCATGTTTGGCCAGTGGAGCACTTCACTTCCTGTCTCTTTCACGCTGGATTTAATTCCTTAATGGTTTGCATGGATACACTTCAGCATCTCTCCTCTCATCTCCTTAGGGATGGTGACTCTATTTCTTTTGTACAAGTTGCCATCTTGGGCTAATAATGTCTAATATCCTTTTTTTTACCACAGGTATGTCATTGGTGCCCTCAGGCCATTCCTTCATCAATATTTCTTGTAGTGCTTGTAGAGTTACATTGTGTCAGTTAGTTTGCTTGATTTGAGCAAGATGCTCGCCTGTCAGGTTCACCATCTCTGCTGGGTTGATGACTTCCAGATCATGTCAAGCTGCTGCTTCATGTTGAATCTGGAATATTTCACATTCTGTTTTAGCACCGTCAACTTTATTCATGGGAGCGCTGATCTCGACAGCATGTCTGTATTGTACATCTGTTTTCCTTGCTTGTAGGTCACATCTAAATGATAGTTCTGTAAATGGAGTAGTATTCTTTGCAGACATTTTGGAGCAGATCGTAGTAGTTTGAGAAAAGTGCTTTGAAGTAGCTTGTGGTCAGACTCCGCTGTTACTTTGTTTCTCCCAAGCAGGTGTTGAAGAAATTGCTCTCAAGCAAAAACAATTTTGTGATCTGGGCGTGACTTTGTTAGTCATCTGGATGCAAATGTGATTGGTTGTCCTTGCTGCATTTGCCTTGCTCCAAGGTCTTTCTCGCTGGTGTCATGCTGCAAGGTGACTTTGTCATTGACATCATGATACTTCAGCACTGACATTGTTGGTACTAATTGCATGATTTTGGTGAATGCTGCTTCTTGTTTGTTCCCCAGTACCACTGCACATCCGCGATCACCCTCCAATGACACATTAGGCAAAAATCTTGCTAAATAGTTTACAAATCCAAAACAGTGTTGCACTGTATTTATATCTGTTGTTCGTTACATCGCTACTACAGCTCTCGCCTTGTCAGGATCCCGTTGAATACCTTTTGCTGTCAGTACATGACCTGTGTTCTTGACTTCAGGCATCGTCAGTTGTATTTTTTTCTTGTTCAGATTTAGGTCCATCTGGATTGCTCTCTCTAGCAATCATACTAAATTCTGATCATGGCCAGCTATGACTTCTTCAGATGTGTATCGACGTCCATAGACTAGCAGATCATCCGCTCTGACTTCCACTCCAGGAGGTTCCATGACCATTTCATGGTGTCTGTGTTGATTCTTTTCTGGAGCTGTGGAAAGGACAAACAGAATGCACTGCCATCTGTATCTACTGAACGACATCCAGAATGCCATTAGAAAGCTGTGGTTTTTATCCATCTTCACTTGCCAGTGACCATCCTTCACATCTAGAGTGGTAAAGGTCTTTGCCTTGGCAAGTTGTGACAAAATTCCTTTGATGGTTGGCATGGGGTAGTGAGATCTCTTCAGCCCTTTATTTAGATCCTTTGAGTCTAAGCTTACTTGCAGCTTTACATGTTGTTTCACTGCTGCCGTGCTGCTAATCAAGTCTGTAGGAGTTGTCAGTTTCTTGATTACTCCCTTCTTTTCCAATGCTTCTATCTTGACTTTTCAGCTTGGCTTGAGGGCAGCTGAAACTCTTCTTGGCAAATGCTAAATTGGTTTTACACTTGCATCTACTTTGAGATGATATTCTCCAGGTAGACACCCCAGCCCTGTTAACACATCTTCGTACTCCTCTATGATCGGTTCGGGAATCAATGATATTGTAGCCATGATGTGGAGATGCCGGCGCTGGACTGGGGTAGGCACAGTAAGCAGCCTCACAACACCAGGTTAAAGTCCAACCAGTTTATTTGAAATCCCAAGCTTTTGATCTTGCAATTGTGTGTCTCCGATATATGCTGTGATTGTGAACCTGCCTCCATTCCACCTGATGAAGGAGCAGCACCCTGAAAGCTTGTGATTTCAAATAAACCTGTTGGACTTTAACCTGGTGTTGTGAGACTTCTTAATGATTTTGTATGCCGTGACATGTTGCCATTTAGGGTTTAGGGTTACCATTCCAAAGCTTTGGAATTACTACAGCTGAGATGAGTGGCTGTTGCATCCCATCTATGATCTGGAACTCTAGATATTTCTTCTTGCCATTGCACTGGGGTTTCAGACTAATTTGCCCTCTTGGTATGAATATCATGCCATCACACAGCCTCAACCTTACTTTCAAGGGCTTCATTTTTGGATCGCTATGTTGAGCCACTTTACACAGGCCTGTGAAGGGCATGATGCTGCATGATGTACCAGTGTCTATTGGAACTTCTTGTTCACTGGATACTCTCCTGCTGCGGTCATCATTTTAACAATCACGTACCATTTATCCCCATAGACTTGACAGAACCGACCTGTTCTATCATGCACAGAGCTTCATCAGACTCTTCTGTTGATATGTCTCCAGTGGCCACCTGTATAGGCTTGTTTTGCTTCTTTCTAGCCAAACATTTGTGCATGAAATGATTCAGCTTCTTGCAGTTAAAACATTGCTTTCTCCATGTTGGGCAATCCTTCTTTTCCTTTCTATGAAGTCATCCACAGTATTTGCATCCTGCCCTTTGTCTGCCATTGTTCCATTCTTTCGGCCTGTGATGTCTCTCACCATAATGTAACTCCTGCTCTGTTCTGCCATACATGTGCTCTCACTGATATTTTACAACTTTTGCACTTCTACATATGTGTATCGCTTTCTAGATCATAAGTTTCTCCTCTGTTAGTAGGCCTGCCCTCACTGAGGGGTCTTGTAAGCCAAAGACAATTCTAACTTTAATGGACCATCTTTTAGTTGCCCAAATTCACATGATTCTGCCAGTTACTTACTGATTGATGGGTTCATTTACACTTGGGTTCTAGTGTTGAATACATAGCATTCATAAGTAATGTTCCCTCTGGGTTCAAACTATGCATTCAAGGCTTTCAAAATCTCTCCCACATGTTTTCGTTATTTGCCAGTTAGATTTAAGGTGGTTTAACATTTTCCACGTTCCTTCCCGAGCAATGTTAAAAGTGTGGCTACTTGTGTTAGTCCTCACTTGTTAATTAAATGTGTTGCAAGTTTGTACTTTTGCCATTGCAAGTCTGTTCTGCCACATATCACCTTTCATTTTGATATGCGTAGCAATGGAAAGTTTACATGCATGTTGACTCACTGAGTATTTTATTTGCAACCTTCTGTCCGTGTTTGCTTTTCCTTTTTCAGCAGCTTTTTGCAGATTTGAGCGCTTCTGTATGCCTTTTTGAGCTGTAGTTTCTTGACGTCATTTCCAAGGTATCAAAATTATTTTTTCTCCACTTCTGAAAGTTCCAAGATTGCAGTGCTTTCTCAGTGTAGGTCTTTATTGAACTGATGTAAAGTGTCTGCTTACAAGAGTGCCTCTTGCTAGAGGTCACATGACCACAGGAAGCCAGATAGGACATGTAGTACTGTTGCATTTCAAAACCTAGTCACTATGTGTTTCACACTGACTATTTCTGTGTGTTCAGTATCTAGATCTGCCAGTATCCTATCTCTCTGTTGCACTGTGTGACCCCACTTGATGCAGTCCTACTCTTATTACAACATATTGTAATTATTGTGTAATGGTTTCAGTTTCTTGCTTGTAATTGGTCAAATTCAGTCCTTCCATTCAATGTCTGTATTCTTTTCAACACTGAGTCTTCCTGAGTTCTTGTTTTGGTTGCAAATTTGGAAAGTCATAATTTACTATTCCGATTGTAAGGATTGCACCTTTAAAATCTACTTCTGACTCCTCATGTGGCACACATTAGTGACAGCATTCCCTTTCTGACCGCCATATTTAATGTTGCAGTCATACTGCGAGAGAGGTACCGTTTACCACGGCATCCTTGACTCTACCATCACCAGTATTGCAGACTTGAGTCCTAGAACAGCTACAAGGAGTTTATGATCTGTTGCTAACATAACATTTCTACCCAACATTTTGATGTTGAAACGTTTTGATTCCAAAAATGATTCCAAGCACGTCCCTTTTCTATCTGTGCTTAGTTGGATTTTTTCTTGGTTAGGGCATACAATGTGAATCCCCTGGGATTCTCTGCACCATTAGCCATGACATTACTGATCACTGTTTCTACTCCATATTTTGAAGCATCACACACTAACTTCATGTCATGATTTTTGTTGTAATAAACAAATCGTGCATCACTGGTCAAGCTTCCTTTCAGCATCTTGCTGTGTTTTAGGCCATTTCCATTTCTTCAGTATTTCAGATAGCAGAGCTAATATCATTGCAAGATCAAGGACCATGCTGGAAATGATTTAAACTCAGACACAGTTTTTGCTTTTGGGGCATTGACTAAAGCCTCTATTTTTGCTTTAGCTGGCTGTCGCCTGTTTTCATTGATTTTCAGGGCAAGGTATGCTACCTCAGATTGCACAAAGGCACATCAGCCCCTTATAAATTCATATCGTGATCATTTAAAAAAAAAAAATTTAGAGTACCCAATTCATTTTTTCCAATTAAGGGGCAATTTAGCGTGGCCAATCCACCTAGCCTGCACATCTTTGGGTTGTGGGGGCGAAACCCACGCAAACACGGGGAGAATGTGCAAACTCCACATGGACAGTGACCCAGAGCTGGGATCGAACCTGGGACCTCGGCGCCGTGAGGCAGCAGGGCTAACCCACTGCGCCACCGTGCTGCCCTATGATCATTTTTTTAAACACTTCATCCAACACTTAAAGATTCTTTTCCTCTAGTGTGGTTGTGATCAAGATATCACCCTGATTGCAAGCACAATATGGCTTTACTTGTAAATGTTATCCATTGTTACTTGGAAGATTTTTGGAGATGAATTCATGCCATTGGGCAGCCTTGCACATGAAATGAAATGAAAATCGCTTATTGTCACAAGTAGGCTTCAAATGATGTTACTGTGAAAAGCCCCTAGTCGCCACATTCCGGCGCCTGTTCGGGGAGGCCGGTATGGGAATTGAACCGTGCTGCTGGCCTGCCTTGGTCTGATTTCAAAGCCAGCAATTTAGCCCTGTGTTAAACCAGCCCCTGGTTTCATGCGTGGTCAGTAAAGGATACTGCTTTTAATCCACTGACTGGTTGATTTGTGGTCCCAGCATAGTTTTCTAGTTTTGTTTGAGTTGAGCACTCTGTCAATTGGGCATCCACACTCACTTTTGCTACATCGCCCTGGGCAAGCGCAAGGTTGGTTCCAGTCCCCACAAACCCCAAGTCCAACATAAGTGAATTAACCAATAATTTGTGTATTTTCCTGAGAACATTAACCCTTGACTGCTCCAATGAGTTACAGGCATCAGATTGAAAAGTAAAATATTAACAAACTGTTTATTTATAACAAGAGTAAAAGTTGAACATATAATGGAACAGTGGTCTACTAGCTTTGACAAAGGGTCATCTGGACTCAAAACGTTAGCTCTTTTCTCTCCCTACAGATGCTGCCAGACCTGCTGAGATTTTCCAGCATTTTCTCTTCTGAATCAGAGGGGGTCTGTCGAATCAGTCCACATAGCAGCTTGCAGCCGGGGGGGTGGGGATTGATGTTGGCACAAATTCTGTAGAGATCTGGCTCCTCTTAGGCACTCTGGTGAACTTCATCTTTGTGACATCACTGTTTTCCATCACCACTGGAATTAATTCTCTTTCCTGCTTTGGCTTTTGTTTGGCAAGCAGTTGCAATACGTTCTTTCTTTTGGCAATTACAGCATTTGGCATTTCTGACTGTAGATAGAAGGCTGTACGAGTCACTTGCATATGACAAAATTCTCAAGCATTTTTTGATGCCATCTCCATTGAAAGAACAATCTATCGTGCTAGATCAAAAGAATGATTTTGCGTGTTAAGTAACTTTGATTGGATTCTTTTGTCCACCAACCCAGGCACAAATGTGTCTCATAATGCATGGTGTAAGAATGTGCTAAATTTGCATTGCAGTGATAAGATCTTCAGTGCGACGATGTACTCACCAAATTATAGAATAGAATTTACAATGCAGAAGGAGGCCATTTGGCCCAAAAGGTCTGCACCGGCCCTTGGAAAGAACACCCTACAGAAGCCCACCCCATCCCAGTAACCCCACCCCACCTCTTTGGACACTAAGGGCAATTTAGCATAGCCAATCCACCTAACCTGCACATCTTTGGACTGTGGAAGGAAACCCACGCAGACTCATGGGGTACGTGCAGACTCCACACAGACAGTGACTCAAGCCGGGAATCTAACCTAGGACCCTGGAGATGTGAAGCAACTGTACTAACCACTGTGCTACCGTGTTGCCCACGTTTTGCTACTGGTTTCTAGTTCCATATTGGCAGCTTACTGCTCATTAAGAGGCTTATGCTTGAAATGCTCCTCGGGGTTTCCTCCGGGTGCTCCAGTTTCCACCCACAGTCCAAAGATGAGCAAGTTAGATGGATTGGCCATGCAAAATTGCCCCTTCGTATCTAAAAGATTAGGTGGGGTTATTGGGTTAAGCGGATAGGTTGGGGAGCGGGCCTAGATACGATGCTCTTTCCAAGGGTCAGTGCAGACTCAATGGGTTGAATGGCCTCCTTCTGCACTGTGGAGGTTCTATGATTCTAACCTGATGATGACTGTTTTGAATGGCATATGTTATGCCTTGTTGGGAGCCAGAAGGTTTGTTACCAGAACTGCGCAGTGTTATGCTAATTTCTGTTAGCAAAATGGCTTCTTCTTGCTTTAGAATTGTCTTAATCCGAGTCTTGACCCCTTCATTTTAACCTTCAAATTCCAAAATGTTAGTAGCTTTGAAAAACTCGTCCAGTCTTTCTTATGAACTCGAGAGTTTCCTTATTGTCAAGAATTTCGAGATGTGCCTCAATTTCTGGGTACGGAATTTACAAAGGGGGCATTCAGATGCATCTTCCGTAAGCTCTTCATCCTTTGTTTCTCGATCACGAACCACATTTATTACAGTATGCTGAGCCTTTGTCGTCTTGGTCCCAGCACGGCTAGTCTGAGCCTTGACCATTGCTGCTATCAAGCTTTTTCAGCAGCTGCTACTTTCTGTTCCTTTAGGCTTTCTTTTGGGCCTGCTTCAGACTCCAGCATGAGATTCACCTCAGACCAGTTTAACATGATTTTCTCTAACTAGGTTCTCCCCATTAGGGCTGGATAGTTACCTTTAATGACGTGCAGGGACAAGTCTGCGGTCTGTCTATTTTAGCTCCTCTCTAACATTCTGAAGGCACCTCAACGGCACTACTTCCCCGGTGTACGTTTAAGTGTTATCTTTGAGGGTTTTAAGGTGATACGTTGTAGTTTCTCTTGGTAAACAGTTTCTGGTATCAATTAACTGGCTGTGCCAGTGTCCACCTCCATTTTCACCGATTGTCCGTCCAGTAAAGGAGATACCCAGTAACGGTTGGTTGCAGCAACAATGCCCAGTACATTCAACAACAGTTCGTCATCTGACTGTGATTCTGGTCCTTCTTTGCACCCTTTTTTGCATCACGTGGATATTTTTCCCTCTATTCTATTTTTCACTTGATGTATTTGGTTCTTGCTTCTAATAGTTCTTGGTTAGGACTTGATGTTTCTTTCTTCACCATGCATGTTCAGTGTGCCCTTTGTTATCACAATTCCTGCATTTTGCATCTTTGCACCATCAATCAGTTTCTGTGTGCCAGTTTTTACATATCGGGGGCAATCTAGAACCTATGTCTGCGTTTGGGTCACAGCCAACATTTTATGGATTTTAGTGCTCAAACTTAATTGTTGGGCTTCCTTAGCTGCTCATTCCATAGAGACATTGACTTCTAAAGTCTACTTTAGGCCTAAGTTGCTTTATGTTAACAGCCTTAATTGGATAGCTTCCCTTCTTAACCCACACACTAGCCTGTCTCTAATGGTGTCATTCAAGGTATCTCCAAATTCAGAGTATTCAGCTAATTTCTTCAAATAACTATGAATTGTGTGATTGATTCACCATTTTCTCACCTAAACCTCTTGGCAATGACCAACGTTTAGGTGAATAGTGGCCCTGCAATATCTCCGCTATTTCACTATTTTCGAGCCTGTTTTTCTGGCTGCACCAGACATCACAGGAGGTTGAAAGATCCCCCCCCCCCCCCCCCCCAATCATGCTCAGGCAGGCTGGGACTACTATCTTTGCTGCAATTTTGTTCGCCTGGACAAAGTATTTGCATCTTTCAGTGTATGATCTCCAGCGCTCGGTGCTTTTATAATTCGGTCCCATTGTGCCAAAATCTCCCGCCATTTTTACTCTGGGGAGACTTGTGTCAGCACAAGGTGCCACAAAGTATTTCGCACTATCTCATTTTCTTTCCCTTTCAAGCAAGGTAAACCCTGATCTCAATCTGTTCCTCTGAGTTTTGCAAGGGATATTGCAAAACTCCGCCTAGCTCTGAATTAATTGTTGCAGCGTATTTGTTACTTTACTTGCAACTCACAATAGAGGGATCACTGTTCCAGAACTTTCCAGGCAGAGCACGTGGCAAACTATTTTTGATGCTGTTTTCACTGAAATTTTTGTTAAATTTTGGTTCCTTCGATGATTGCTGCTGCTATTATTCAGCACCTCTCCACTGCCAGCTTTGGTGTCGTGATATTTTTATCTTCTTGAACCTTTTTGGATAGCTGCAAAGTGGATCGACGATTTTTCTTACTCCATTGGATTTCTTTTTCTGGATGCCTGCACTATGGATCAGTCACCTCATTGTCAGTTTCTTTGTGATATTTTTAAAAAGATAATCTTGCCGACTACGAAGGTACAAACAAACAAGAGCTTTATTGGAAAGTTGTTTACTCAACAGGCTGTAAAGATAGAATGATTGTCAACACACCCAAACTGCTGCTAATGTTATCAGTACGCCACGTGATCAAACTCTTAAAGTGACCTTGTTCCCACTGGGAACCAACATGAATACACAACATGAAGTTATATTGATTTCATGTGGCCTCTGAAACACCTGCACACCATGTAAATCTGCCCTCTACTAGCATTCTAATGATGGAAGCATTCTAATGATGGAAGCACTCTGTGCAATTCCAGTATTCACATGAATGCAAAAGAGAGAGAATTATAGCAATGACAGCATTTGAACTACCATTCCTGCTGGTGCCAGCTCGTTAACTGGATATTTTGACTGGATTGAACAGCCCTGAATTCCATGGAGCGAAAAATGCCTATGCTTTACCTCTCAGCTGGGCCTTCTGTCTTTGATGCTGTTGTTAACTGCTCCATGATTGGTGGGGATAGCTCTTTAAGTATTCATTAGTAGTTCAGTAGGACTTGTAAAAATGTTATTTATTGCCCCCTTTTATTGACCACCAGGGTCCTTTCAGACTTGTATCAGTCTTTGCATCTTCATTCTATTCCTATTCTCATTGTTTCCTTCTTTAGCATGCTCCTTTATTTCTCACATGCTTCTTTTTAAATCTGCTTTTTCCTCTTGCCTGACCATTTATCCAAGATCCAGCATACTTTGTTTCTTCCATATTCTTAGAATTTGTTGAATCTATAATTGATTAGTCTCATTTAAAATACCTTCTATTTTATATGCATGCTGAGAAAAGCCATTATTCCAATCTATTAACCCGAATTAGTCACCCTTCAGCCCATTAATACTGGTTGCTTTTTAGTCTAATATTTTTACCTTTCTCTTTTTCTTTATTCATTTTTAATGTGAACTTTGATGATGTTGTAGTCACGATTTCCCAAGTGTACATTCACTTTTAGGCAGCTTGCTGCTCTTGCTGCTTCATCAGCCAGAATTAGATCCAGTGTTACATTACTTATTGGATGTGCCATATATCAAATCAGGAACAATCCTGGATCCATTCTAATAAACCCTAGCCATTTTGCCACGAACCTTTGATTTTGCTCATTTAATAAAATAATAATCTTTATTCGTGTCACAAGTACGTTTACATTAACAAATTTACTGTAACAAAAGTTACTGTGAAAAGCCCCTAGTCGCCACACTATGCCGCACACTGTTCGGCTACACTGAGGGATAATTCAGAATGTCCAGTTCATCTTACAAGCATGTCTTTCGGGACTTGTGGGAGAAAACCGGAGTGCCAGAAGGAAATCCACGCAGACACAGGGAGAACGCACAGACCGTGATCCATGTCGGGAATCGAACCCGGATCCCTGCCACTGTGAAGCAACAGTGCTAACCATTGTCCCACACCATCGGGAACTCAGCCCGTCAGGGACGGAGCATCGCGGACTGGCCTCAGGCAGTGGCGTGTGGAAAACAGCGTGTGGCGTACTCCTAGAGTACACAGCTTTTCAGGGGGCGGAGCATTGCAAACGCGGCGCAGCCCCCGATTTTGGCATAATCGGGGATTCTCCGCCCCGTCACCGAACACGATTTCGGCGTCGGAGATTGGGAGAATCCAGCCCACTATCGCTCACCGCCAACAATAGGATAACTGACATTTGATAATTGATATTTGCAGCCTTTATGTATGTGAGACTCCAATGAAAGCATCACCCTTTTATTATTTTTCTCTATATATCACTTTGGTTTTTTTATGTGTTTAATATGCAATTGGCTGCAAAATGCCTTCTTTTAGCTTCTCTTAAATGTCAATTCACAACTAAACCCCCCTATAGAGACAATGGACCAAATTACAAACAAACACCCCCTAGAAAAAAAATGGCTCAGTTTGCTAACGGGCAGAAGAGACAGAATCGCAGAGTTGTTACGGCACAGAGGGAAGCCGTTTGGCCTCTCGTGGTTTTTGGGGTGGTGGAGGAATTCAGGAGAAGGACTGGATACAGTGCAGCATCACTGTTTAATTTAAAGGGCGGGATTCTCCGGCCACCGATGTCGAAATCAGGTTCGGCGATTGGCCGGAGAATCCCCGTTTGCGCCGAAATCAGAGGCATGCCGTATTTGCAATGGTCCATCCACTCAAAATCGTCACCTGAGGCCCTCGCCCGATGGGCCGAGTTCCCGATGGCGTGGAACACTTGTCCTTTTTATTTTTGTGAACCTGACGTGGCGGCTGCGGACTGAGTCCAGCGCCACCACAGTCAGGGATGGAGCTGTTCCGTGGGCAGGAGGGTAGGGCTGGGGGCACTGGTGGGGGTGTTCCGGGGGTGGCGAGGCTGATTACAGGGGGGGGGGGCAGTTTTTGGCAGGCCAGGTCCGCGTGCTGTCGGCGCCATGTTGCACGGCGTGGCAGCAGCAGGCCGCCCCCATGCGCATTGCGTGGCCACAGACCCGGCAATTCTCCGGCCGTAACCGCAGGTAAAGCCGAGAGCTTGACGCTGCGTGCCTGCTAGCCCCCACCAGACGGAGGATTGGTGCAGCTTTTGCGCCGTGTTTTTGGGCATAAAATACCACTGTTCCCACGCCGGCATCAGCACTTAGACTTCAAATCGGAGAATCCAGCCCATTATTTTCCACACCATTGATATTGAGGTACATTTCTAGCGACTGTGAGGGTTATTGAAAGGTATCCAACCAGAAAATAAATACTTCAGATGCAAGAACCTCGCTAGAAAGTTACCTTCCATATTACTTCCTTTCACTGATCTCTTTACTTAGCGGTCAGTATTTTAGATCTGCACCAAGATAACATGGTGAATCAAAGGTATTTATCAAAGGTAATGAATGATTATGTTAATAAGGTGATCTTGGCGGTAACAATGGTTCAGGATCATACCACGGAGAGGTTCCCCCCCATTTTCATTTTGATTTTATGCTATTGCTCATTACATTGCAATACATAGCATGGTATGAGCCAGAATCAGAATTCTCTGATACCTGACGATAATCTAGTGATATACAGGATCACAAATGGAAAAGCAGAACCAGAAGATGAAGTTCAATACATCAATTATTAAGGTATAGGAGCTTTGTTTCTTCTCACAAAAGGAAAATTGCACTTTAGTTGTCTCCCAAAGCAGCAATGAAACAGCAATAAATGAAAGGATGACATATCATTAAACATAAAGAAAGGATGACAAGTTCTCTACACAAGGAAATTTGTTGGCTAGATCATAGTCTAAATCTAAACAGTCTAGGCTCCTGGGAATCAATCTCAAGCCAATTTGATTAAATTAGCTGAGCTGTCTTTTTCAGAGACCACAAACAATGATGTGATGAGCTTAGAATAAAATTGATATTGTCAGCTCATCTACTAAGAGCACTGATGAGATAATATTGCCTCAGCTATAAATTGCACAACTAGACCCTCTTTATTCCTCAGAGACAACTGAGGAATTTTACTAATTGTGTAAATTGGTTTCTCAACACAATTCCCAGTCCGCAAATGGTTTAACAAAAATACTTTGGATCCATTGAATCTTCCAATTCTACCACTTTTTCAACACGGAACATCTTGAAGTACCAATTATCAGGGAATAATCAAATATTGAACTATTTGTCAACAGACAAGTTTTTAAAAAAAATAATTTTTATTAAAGTTTTCACAAAATATCAACAACAAAATGTAAAAGGAACCCAATAGAATTAAATACAAAACAAAACAAAACAACCCAATGCCCCCTCCCCTATACATAAATAATATATTAACACCCGCCGAAACACATCGCAAACATATACACCCCCTCAGACCCCCAGTATAGACAAACAAAAATAAAATAGAATCCCCCACCCTCAGGTTGCTGCTGCTGCTGACCATTGTCTACCGTTCTGCCAGGAAGTCCAAGAACGGTTGCCACCGCCTGAAGAACCCTTGCACCGATCCCCTTAAGGCAAATTTCACCCTCTCCAATTTAATAAACCCCACCATATCGTTGATCCAGGATTCCACGCTTGGGGGCCTCGCATCCTTCCATTGAAGAAGAATCCTTTGCCGGGCTACCAGGGACGCAAAGGCCAGAATACCGGCCTCTTTCGCCTCCTGCACTCCCGGCTCCTCTGCAACCCCAAATATTGCGAGCACCCAGCCCGGTTTGACCCTGGATCCTACCACACTTGACACCATCCTCGCTACGCCCTTCCAAAATTCCTCCAGCGCTGGGCATGCCCAGAACAGATGGGTGTGGTTTGCTGGGCTCTCTGAGCACCTAACACACCTGTCCTCACCCCCAAAAAACCGGCACATCCTTGTCACGGTCATGTGTGCCCTGTGCAGCACCTTAAACTGTATGAGGCTGAACCTCGCGCACGAAGAGGAAGAGTTCACCCTCGCTAGGGCATCTGCCCACGTCCCCTCCTCGACCTCCTCCCCCAACTTACCTTTCAGCACCTCCATCGAGGCCTCCTCCTCCTGCATCACCTGGTATGTTGCCGAGATCTTCCCCTCTCCAACCCACGCCCCCGAGAGCACCCTGTCCTGTACCGTGCATGGCGGCAGCAGCGGGAATTCCACCACTTGCCGCCTGGCAAACGCCCTTATCTGTAGATACCTAAAGGCGTTTCCCGGGGGCAGCCCGTACTTCTCCTCCACCTTACCCAGGCTCACGAACTTCCCATCCACAATCAGGTCCCCCAACCTTCTTATCCCTGCCCTGTGCCACCCCGAAAACCCTCCATCTATTCTCCCTGGTACAAACCGGTGGTTCCCCCCACTTCCCCCCTGTGCTGCCTCCATTGCCCCCAAATTTTGAGGGCAGCCGCCACCACCGGGCATGTGGTATACCTCATTGGAGGGAGCGGCAGCGGCGCCGTTGCCAGCGCCTCCAGACTCGTACCCTCACAAGATGCCATCTCAAGCCTCTTCCATGCCGCCCCCTCCCCCTTCATCACCCACTTGCGCACAATCGCCGCATTGACGTCCCAGTAGTACCCACAGAGTTTGGGCAGCGCCAGCCTCCCCCCCCCCCCCCCCCCATCCCTACTCCACTCCAGGAACACCCTTCTCACCCTCCGAGTCCCTTGCGCCCACACAAACCCCGTTATTCTCCTGTTGACCTGCCTAAAGAAGGCCTTCGGGATAAGAATGGGGAGGCACTGGAACAGGAACAAAAACCTTGGGAGCACCATCACCTTGACTGACTGCACCCTAACTGCCAGGGACAGCGGCAACGCGGCCCACCACTGAAACTCCTCCTCCATTTGCTCCACCAGCCTCGTGAAATTAAGTCTATGCAGGGCCCCCCAGCTCTTGGCCACCTGGACCCCCAAATACCTGAAGCTCCTCTCCGCCCTTTTTAGTGGGAGCTCGCCAATCCCCCTCTCCTGGTCCCCTGGGTGAACCACAAACAACTCGCTCTTCCCCATGTTGAGCTTGTACCCTGATAAATCCCCGAACTCCCTGAGGATCCTCATTACCTCCGGCATTCCCCCCACCGGGTCCGCCACATATAGCAGCAAGTCGTCCGCATAGAGCGACACCCTATGCTCCTCCCCACCCCGCACCAGCCCCCTCCAGTTCCTCGACTCCCTCAGTGCCATAGCCAGGGGTTCAATCGCCAGCGCGAAGAGCAGGGGGAACAAGGGACACCCCTGCCTCATCCCTCGATGCAACCGAAAGTACTCGGACCTCCTCCTATTTGTGGCCACACTCGCCATCGGGACCTCATACAACAGCCTAACCCACCTGACGAACTCCTCCCCAAACACGAACCTCTTCAGCAACTCCCACCAGTACCCCCACTCTACCCTATCGAAGGCCTTCTCAGCGTCCATCGCCACCACTATCTGCGCCTCCCCCTCCCTCGCCGGCATCATAATAACGTTCAGGAGCCTCCGCACATTCGCGTTCAACTGCCTCCCCTTCCCGAACCCCGTCTGGTCTTCGTGGATGACCTGCGGCACACAATCCTTAATTCTCGTGGCTAAGACCTTCGCCAGCACCTTGGCATCTACATTTAACAATAAGCAGTCTTACAACACCAGGTTAAAGTCCAACAGGTTTGTTTCGACATCACGATCTTTCGGAGCTGCTTCGAAACAAATCTGTTGGACTTTAACCTGGTGTTGTAAGACTGCTTACTGTGCTCACCTCAGTCCAATGCCGGCACATCCACATCACATTTAACAATGAAATCGGCCTTCAAGGCCCACACTGTAGGGATTCCTTGTCCCGCTTCAGGATCAAGGAGATCAGTGCCCGGGACATCGTCGGGGGCAAAGCCCCCCCCCTCCCTTGCCTCATTGAAGGTCCTAACCAGCAACGGGCCTAACAGGTCTTGTGAAATCCGACCGGGAAACCATCCGGCCCCGGTGCCTTCCCCGCCTGCATGCTCCCTATCCCTTTGGCCAGCTCCTCCAACCCAATCGGGACCCCTAATCCCGCCACCAGTCACTCCTCCACCTTCGGGAACTTCAGTTGGTCCAGAAAGCGGCCCATCCCTCCCTCCTCCAGTGGGGGCTCGGACCGATACAGTTCCTCATAAAAGTCCCTGAAGACCCCATTGATGCCAACCCCATTCCGCCCCCCCCCCCCGCTATCCTTAATTCCCCCAATCTCCCCAGCTGCATTCCGCTTCCGAAGCTGATGCGCCAGCATCCGGTTTGCCTTTTCCCCATATTCATAAATCGCCCCCTGGGCCTTCCTCCACTGCACCTCCGCCTTCCTGGTGGTCAACAGGTCGAATTCGGCCTGGAGGCTACGCCTCTCCCTCAACAGTCCCTCCTCCGGCACCTCTGCATACCTCCTGTATACCCTCACCATCTCCCCCACCAGCCTCTCCCTCTGCTCTCTCCTCTCCTTATGGGCCCTAATGGAGATCAGCACTCCCCTAACCACCGCCTTCAGCGCCTCCCAGACCATCCCCACTCGGACCTCCCCGCTATCGTTGGCCTCCAGGTATCCCTCGATGCTTCTTCGGACCCGCTCGCTCACCTCTTCGTCCGCCAACAGCCCCACCTCCAAGAGCCACAATGGGTGCTGGTCCCTCTCCTCCCCCATCTCTAGGTCTACCCAATGCGGGGCGTGATCCGAAATGGCTATCGCCGAGTACTCGGTATCCTCTACTTTCTCAATCAGCGCCCTGCTCATAACAAAAAAATCGATCCGGGAATAGGCCTTATGAACGTGCGAGGAGAATGAAAATTCCCTAGCCCCCGGCCTTGCAAATCTCCAAGGGTCCACCCCTCCCATCTGGTCCATAAACCCCCTCAGCACTTTAGCCGCCGCCGGCCTCCTACCCGTCCTAGACCTGCAGCGATCCAGTGCCGGATCCAACACCGTGTTAAAGTCCCCCCCCCCCATTATCAGGCCCCCCACTTCCAAGTCCGGGATCCGACCCAACATGCGCCGCATAAAACCTGCATCGTCCCAGTTCAGGGCGTACACATTGACCAGTACCACCCTTTCCCCTTGCAGCTTATTGCTCACCATTACGTAACTGCCGCCATTGTCTGTCACAATGCTCAACGCCTCGAACGACACCCTCTTTCCCACCAAGATCGCCACCCCCCGATTTTTGGCATCCAGCCCCGAATGAAACACATGGCCTACCCACCCCTTCCTCAATGTTACCTGGTCTGCCACCTTCAGGTGTGTCTCCTGGAGCATGACCACATCCGCCTTCAGCCCCTTCAGGTTTGCGAACACCCGGGCCCGCTTAACCGGCACGTTCAGCCCCCTTACGTTCCAGGTTATCAGCCGGATCAGGGGGCTACCTGCTCCCCTCCCCCGCTGACTAGCCATAACCCCTCTCGGCCAGCCACGCGCCCACACCCCACGCCCGGCCCATTCCCCACGGCGGCAGACCCCCGTCCCAACACCCTCTACCCCCCCCCCCCCCACCGCAGCTAGGATCCCTCCTAGCTGCATAGCTCCCCCCATTGCACTCCCCCAAGTCAGCTGACCCCGGACACTCCCACCTCTCTTTCAACTGCTCCCATTGTGGGACTTCCCCTCCCCCTCCTTTACCCACCAGCAGGTTCTCCGCCCCCCCCCTTCCATCCCAAGCACGGGAAAAAACCCGCGCTTCCCTGTCCCCCCCAGCCTTCAGCGCGGGAAAAAGCCCGCGCTTTCCATCTGCCCGGCCCCGCCTCCTCTGTCGCAGCTCCTTTTCCAGGCCCAGTCCCCTCACCCCCGACTCGGGCCTCACCCTCCCCGCGGTGCCCCATCCCCCCCTACCAGCCATCCACCCCCTACTCCGTTTACTTGCCCCCGTCCAAGAGCCCACCCGACAGACCCAACCAAAACAATGCCCAACCCACCCTAACCACCCACACCGAACCAAAACTGAACAAGAACAAAGAACCCCTCCCTCAAAATGTAACACAACAACAGCAATCCCCGACCATCCCCACGCCCGACCCCCCATCCTGACACTCAGTTTGTGTCCAGCTTCTCGGCCTGAACAAAGGCCCACGCCTCCTCCAGGGACTCAAATTAATAGTGCCGGTCCTTGTAGGTGACCCACAGACGCGCCGGCTGCAGCATGCCAAACTTCACCCCCTTCCTTTTTAAAAAAATATATTTTATTAAAGTTTTTCGATCATACAAAAATTTCCCATTTTACAACTTTGTAATAATATATACATGGATCGTTTTTTAAAATAAATAATATGCTAACTAACGGCAACTGCCAACAACAAAATAAGAAACAACAGAAATAGTAACTAAAATAGTAACTTCGTAACATCTAATATAAATAACTAATATATAAACACACATATAAAACCCCTGAGGACCCAAATGAGCCCCCCCCCTCCCTCCTGGGTTGCTGCTGCTGCCTTTCCTATTTTCCCTTATCGCTCTGCGAGATAGTCGAGGAACGGTTGCCACCGCCTGGTGAACCCTTCAGCCGAACCTCTTAGTGCGTACTTTATCCGCTCCAATTTTATGAACCCTGCCGTGTCATTGATCCAGGCCTCCACACCCGGGGGCTTAGCTTCCTTCCACATAAGTAGAATCCTTCGCCGGGCTACTAGGGACGCAAAGGCCAAAACATCGGCCTCTCTCGCCTCCTGCACTCCCGGCTCATCTGCAACCCCAAATATAGCCAACCCCCAGCCTGGTTCGACCCGGACCCCCACCACCTTTGAAATCACTTTTGCCACACCCACCCAGAACCCATGCAATACCGGACATGACCAAAACATGTGGGTGTGGTTCGCCGGGCTTCCCGCGCATCTCCCGCACCTATCTTCCACTCCAAAAAATCTACTCAGCCTTGCTCCAGTCATATGCGCCCTGTGAAGAACCTTGAATTGTATCAGGCTGAGCCTGGCACACGAGGACGAAGAGTTTACCCTACTTAGGGCGTCTGCCCACAGCCCCTCCTCAATCTCTTCCCCCAGCTCCTCCTCTCATTTTCCCATCAGCTCCTCGACCATCGTCTCCCCCTCGTCTCTCATTTCCCTATATATATCTGACACCCTACCATCACCCACCCATGCCTCCGAAATCACTCTGTCCTGGATCTCTTGCGCCGGGAGCTGCGGAAATTCCCTCACCTGTTGCCTCACAAATGCCCTCACTTGCATATAGCGAAATGCATTCCCAGGTGGCAACCCATATTTTTCTGTCAGTGCTCCCAGACTCGCGAACGTCCCGTCTAAGAACAGGTTCTTCAATTTTGCAATTCCTGCTCGCTGCCAAGATTTAAATCCCCCATCTATCCTTCCCGGGACGAACCTATGGTTGTTCCTTATCGGGGACCACACTGAGGCACCCATCACTCCCTTATGTCGTCTCCACTGCCCCCAAATTTTCAGAGTTGCCACCACCACTGGGTTTGTGGTGTATTTTTTCGGGGAGAACGGTAACGGCGCCGTCGCCAGTGCTTTTAGACTAGTTCCCCTACAGGACGCCATCTTTTCCACGCCGCTCCTTCCCCTTCCCTCATCCACTTACATATCATTGACACGTTGGCGGCCCAATAATAATCACTTAGACTCGGCAGTGCCAGTCCCCCTCTGTCCCTACTGCGCTGCAGGAACCCCCTCTTTACTCTTGGGGTCTTTCCAGCCCACACAAAGCTCATAATACTCTTGTCCACCTTCTTAAAAAATGCCTTTGGAATCAGTACAGGGAGGCACTGGAACACAAAAAGAAATCTCGGAAGGACCACCATTTTAACCGCCTGCACCCTGCCCGCCAATGACAGGGGCGCCATGTCCCACCTCCTAAAGTCCTCTTCCATCTGCTCTACCAGTCGTGCCAAGTTAAGCTTATGCAAGGTTCCCCAGTTCCTGGCCACCTGGATCCCTAAATACCGGAAATCCCTTGTTACCCTCCTCAACGGTAAATCGTCTATTCCCCTGCCCTGTTCCCCGGGGTGCATCACAAACAGTTCACTCTTCCCCATATTCAATTTATATCCTGAAAATTCTCCAAACTCCCTGAGTGTCTGCATTATCTCAGGCATCCCCTCCACTGGGTCCGCGACATACAACAACAAATCATCCGCATATAATGACACCCGATGCTCTTCTCCTCCTCTAAGTACCCCCCTCCACTTCCTAGAGCCCCTCAGCGCTATGGCCAGTGGCTCAATTGCCAACGCAAACAGTAACGGGGACAGGGGACATCCCTGTCTTGTACCCCAATATAGTCGGAAGTGGTCAGATCGTTGCCTATTTATAATCACACTTGCCACCGGGACCCTGTACAGGAGCTGAACCCATCTAATGAACCCCTCTCCAAATCCAAATCTCCTCAGTACTTCCCACAGGTAGTCCCACTCCACTCCATCAAATGCTTTCTCTGCATCCATCGCCACCACTATCTCCGCCTCCCCCTCCGGTGGGGGCATCATCATCACCCCCAGCAGCCTCCGTATATTAGCATTCAATTGCCTCCCTTTAACTGATCATCATGCACCACCCCAGGCACACAGTCCTCTATCCTCGTCGCCATCACCTTGGCCAAAAGCTTGGCATCTACGTTCAAGAGGGAAATAGGCCTGTATGATCCGCACTGCAGCGGGTCTTTGTCATTTTTCAGGATCAGCAATATCGTCGCCTCTGACATCGTCGGGGGTAGTGTCCCCCTTTCCCTAGCCTCATTAAAGGTTCTCGTCAGAAGTGGGGCCAGCAGGTCCACGTATTTCCTATAGAACTCCACTGGGAACCCATCCGGTCCCGGGGCCTTCCCTGCCTGCATGTTCCCAATTCCTTTTACCACCACCTCCACCTCAATCTGCGCTCCCAGTCCTGTCATCTCCTGTTCCTCAACCTTCGGGAACTCCAGCTGGTCTAGGAAACGCATCATTCCCTCTTTCCCTTCCGGGGGTTGAGCCTTATATAGCCTCTCGTAAAATACCTTAAACGCATCGTTCACCCTCTCCGCTCCCCGTTCCATCTTTCCCTCCTCGTCTCTAACCCCTCTGATCTCTCTCGCCGCCCCCCTCTTCCTAGGTTGTTGGGCCAGCAGCCGGCTCGCCTTCTCTCCATATTCATACTGCACTTCCTGTGCCTTCCTCCATTGTGCCTCCGCCTTACCCGTGGTCAACAAGTCAAAGTCCGTGTGCAATCTCCGTCTTTCCCTGTATAGCCCTTCATCTGGAGCCTCCGCATATTGCCTATCCACCCTCAAAATCTCCCTCAACAATCTCTCCCTTTCTTTACCCTCTTGTTTCCCCTTATGGGCCCTTATGGAGATCAGCTCCCCTCTAACCACCGCCTTCAGCGCCTCCCAGACCACTCCCACCTGGACCTCTCCGTCATCATTAATCTCTAGGTACCTTTCAATCTTACACATACCCCCTCGTCCGCCAACAGTCCCATACCTAATCTCCAGAGTGGGCGCTGTTCCTTTTCCTCTCCCACTTCCAGATCTACCCAATGTGGGGCATGATCTGAAATGGCTATAGCCGAATACTCCGTTCCTGCCAGCTTCGGGATCAGCGCCCTTCCCAGGACAAAGAAGTCTATCCGGGAGTACACTTTGTGGACATGGGAGAAGAAGGAAAACTCTTTACTCCTTGGCCTAGTAAATCTCCAGGGATCCACCCCTCCCATCTGCTCCATAAAGCCCTTAAGCACCTTGGCCGCTGCCGGCCTCCTCACGGTCCTAGATCTGGACCGGTCCAGCCCTGGGTCCAGCACCGTGTTGAAGTCCCCCCCCCCCCATTACCAACTTTCCCATCTCCAGGTCCGGGATGCGCCCCAACATACGCTTCATAAAGTGCATGTCATCCCAGTTCGGGGCATATACATTCACCAGCACCACCGCCTCACCTTGCAATCTGCCACTCACCATCACGTATCTACCCCCACTGTCCACCACTATGGTCTTCGCCTCAAACAATGCCCGTTTCCCCACCAGTATTGCCACCCCTCTATTTTTCGCATCCAAGCCCGAGTGGAATACCTGTCCCACCCATCCTTTTCTTAATCTGACCTGATCCGCCAGTTCCAGGTGCGTCTCCTGAAGCATGACCACGTCTGCCTTTAGCTTCTTTAGGTGCGCAAGTACCCTTGCCCTCTTAATCGGCCCATTCAACCCTCTCACGTTCCACGTGATCAACCGGGTTGGGGGGCTCTTTACCCCCCCCCCTCGTCGACTAGTCATCCCCTTTTTTAGACCAGCTCCTCAGCCGGTTCCCACGCACCCGCTTATCCCCCCGACGGCGCCCTCCCGTCCTGACCATCCCATCCCGTAACAGCTCCCCCTTCCCCTTAGCAGCAGCAACCCAGTTAACCCCCCCCCCCCCCCGCTAGATCACTCTCTAGCTTAGTTGCTCCCCCCATATTGCTTCCGGAAGTCAGCAAACTCTGGCTGACCTCGGCTTCCCCCGTTTATCCTTAGCCTACCATTATGTGAGGCCCCCTCCTTCCTGCGCCCCCTTTTCCCGCCACAATTTCCATAGCGCGGGAACAAATCCCGCGCTTCCCTCTCGGCTCCGCCCCTGCTGGCGCAGCTCCCTCTCTCCTTCCCCCTCCCCTTCCCCACCGGCGCCCACATTTCTTCGTGTGTGTCCCCTTCGAGGGGTAAGAAAATTTTCCCCCATCTGATTCACAGTCCCTTGCCACCACCTCACTACTTCATTTCAAACACTCTTTCTCCAATCTAGTCCAACTTCTCTTCTTCAATAAATGTCCACGCCTCTTCTGCCGTCTCGAAGTGGTGTTTACCCTGGTATGTAACCCACAGTCTTGCCGGCTGCAACATTCCGAACTTCACTTTCCTCTTGTGGAGCACCGCCTTGGCCCAATTGAAACTCGCCCTCCTTCTCGCCACCTCCGCACTCCAATCCTGATACACGCGATCACCGCGTTCTCCCACCTGCTGCTCCGTGTCTTTTTCGCCCATCTCAGGACCATCTCCCTGTCCTTGTAGCGGTGGAACCTCACCACTATTGCTCGAGGTATTTCTCCTGCCTTTGGTCTTCTCACGAGGACTCGATACGCTCCCTCCACTTCCAGGGGGCCCGTCGGGGCCTCAGCTCCCATTAAGGTATAGAGCATCGTGCTCACATACGCCCCAACGTCAGCTCCCTCTGCCCCTTCGGGAAGACCCAAGATTCTTAAGTTCTTCCTCCACGAGCTATTTTCCAGGGCTTCCAGTCTCTCCATACACCTCTTATGCATTGCCTCGTGCGTCTCCGTCTTCACCACCAAGCCCTGTATCTCGTCCTCGTTTTCGGCAGCTTTTGGCTTCACTCCACGGAGCTCCATCTCTTGGGTCTTCTGCGCCTCCTTTAACCCCTCAATCGCCTGCAGCATCAGCGCCAGCACCTCCTTCTTGAGCTCCTCCACACATCGCCGGAGGAACTCCTGCTGTTCCAGGCCCCATACCAACTGGCCTCCCTCCACCGCCATCTTGCTTCTCACTTCCCTTCTTTGCCGCTGCTCCAGAGGATCCTCCGTAATCTGGCCACTATTATTTCTTCTGTCCATTCACATCCGGGGGGACTCCCTTCTATGTCGCCTCACAGTGGGTTTAGCCTTTGAAAATTGCTGTTGGGGCTCCCGATAAGAGCCCAAAAGTCCGTTAAAATGGGAGGTGCCGAAACGTGCGACTTAGCTGGTCATCGCCGCACACGGAAGTCAACTTCACCCCCTTCCTGTGCAGCACCGCCTTCGCCCGGTTGTATCCGGCCCTCTTCTTCGCCACCTCCGCGGTCCAGTCCTGACATACTCGAACCTCCGCATTCTCCCACCTGCTGCTCCTCCCTTTCTTGGCCCACCTGAGTAAGCACTCCCGATCAGCGAACCGATGAAACCGCACCAACACCGCCCACGGCTGCTCGTTAGCCTTGGGCCTCCTCGCCAGCACTCTATGGGCCCCTTCCAGCTCCAGGGGCCCCTGGAAGGACCCCGCTCCCATCAGCGAGTTTAACATAGTGACCACATAGGCCCCCACGTCCGACCCCTCCAGCCCCTCCGGGAGTCCCAGGATCCGCAGATTCATCTGCCTCAACCGATTCTCCATCTCCTCGAACCGTTCCTGCCATTTCTTGTGGAGCGCCTCATGCGCCTCCACCTTTACCGCTAGCCCCAAGATCTCGTCCTCGTTATCTGAGATCTTTTGTCGGACCTCGCGGATCGCCACCCCCTGGGCCGTCTGGGTCTCCAGCAGCTTATCAATAGAAGCCTTTATCGGCTCCAGCAGGTCCGCTTTGAGCTCCCTGAAGCAGCGCTGGATAACCTCCTGCTGCTCCTGCGTCCACTGCATCCACGCTGCCTGGTCCCCGCCCGCCGCCATCTTGCTCTTCTTCCCTCGCACTTTCTTTGGCTTCACCACCACTTTTTTAGTCGCCCCGCTCCTGGTCCAAGCTGTACACTGTCGGGGGAATGTTGCAGTCTTCTTCCCACACCGGGAAATGTTGAAAAAAATCCCGTTGGGGGCCCTGAAAAGAGCCCAAAAGTCCGTTCCAAGCAGGAGCTGCCGAACGTGCGACTTAGCTCCGCATAGCCGCAACTGGAAGTCGTCAACAGATAAGTTTTACAGAACTGTCAATTTCCCAGTGGAGTCCCTTTCAGCCTCCACATTGTTGCACAAGTAAAAAAACTATCTCCTTAATGTTCAAGTTGAAGAAGCACTTTATTATTCAAAGTCCCACCTAAGGGACTAGCATGTAAAATTAAAGTGCATGGGATTGGGGGTAGTGTATTGAGATGGATTAAAAACTGGTTGGCAGACCGTGAACAAAGAGTCGGAATAAACAGGTATTTTTTCAAATGGCAGGCAGTAACTAGTGGGGTGCCACAGGGATCAGTGCTGGATCCCAGCTATTCACACTATATATGATTTAGATGAGGGAACTAAATATATTCGGCGGGATTATATTATAGCGCTGAGAAATATCCCGCCACCCGATGGCACTTTGCCGTTTATTTTGGCCTCAGGGAGTTTTGCTCCACCGAGGCCGCACTCCAAGGGATTTCCTGTTGGCAAGCTGCAGTTCGCCAGCAGGAAAGGCTTCTCGCAGATCAGGGTGGCATTTTTGCTGGCAGCCCCGATCTTTTCCTCCCCTTTCAGGTGCCTTCTCCTGTTTTTTTTTACCCCTCCAACCTTGGGGAGACCCCCAGGAACTCTCATCCTCATCCCCCCCCCCCCCCCTAGAGGGAGTGCAGAGAAGGTTGAACACACTGATTCCTGGGATGACGGAACTAACGTATGAGGAGTGATTGAGTCGGTTAGGATTCATTTGCTGGAGTTCAGAAGAATGAGGAGGGGATTTCATTGAAGCCTATAAAATTCTAACAGGACTAGTTAGGGTAGGTGCTGGAAGGATATTCCCGATGGTAGGGGAATCCAGAACAAGGGGTCACAGTCTGGGGTAGGCCATTTAAGACTGAGACGAGGAGAAATTTCTTCACCCAGAGTGGCAAGCCTTGGAATTCACTACCACAGAAAACATTGTATGTTTGAAAGAAGGAGTTAGATATAGGTCTTGGGTCAAAAAGAATTGAAGTATATGGGAGGAAAGCAGCAACAGGATATTGAGTTGGATGTTTAGCCATCATTATAATGAATGGCGGAACAGGCTCGAAGGGCTGAATGGCCTCTTCCTGCTTCTATTTTCTCTGTTTAGAACTTGCATTTATAGATCCTAGCTAAATGTTGGAAACCCTCCTACCCATCCTTAATGGTGCTCAACATCATGGAACATTCTAGAACCCAGGCACTCTGGCAATGGCATGCTCTCTGAATTTTGTGAAGGCTTCAATGAAATAGAAAGCAATAACTGTAGAGAAAATGTGTGAGAAATATGTACATTGTTGTGTATTCACCTTTGTTCCTAGTTGGAACAAGTTCACATTCAGAATCCGATCACGTGATGTATTGATGAAGTCACCGGCCATTTGCGCAGGCAACGGGCAGTCTATCCCGACAGCCTGCAGAGTGAATCCATTTTCAATAAGGCTCTTGACTGTACATTCGCGGTCAGCAAGCCTATCGTTTAAAAATACCACAAAGAAAAAAACTGGCAACGAGGACATAGGAGCTATTCTTACAGACTCACGGAGAATTAAAAAATATATATAGATCAATCATTGATCCATACAACACCTGAAAAGGATTAAGAAGCTAATAACTTAGGTGGCATGGTGGCGCAGTGGTTAGCACTGCTGCCTCATGGCATCGAGGACCCGGGTTTAATCCTGGCCCAGTGTCACTGTCCGTGTGGAGTTTGCACATTCTCCCGTGTCTGTGTGGGTTTCGTCCCCACAACCCAAAGATGTGCAGGTAGGTGGATTGGCCACGCTAAATTTCCCCTTAATTGGAAATGAAAAAGAATTGGGTACTTTGAATTTAACAAAGAAAAGAAGCTAATAACTTTGCTACACCAAAGCTGGTGACAGAGGGGTGACAAATATCAGTAGCAGCCATCGAATGAACCAAAAATTTAACGTATATTTCAAGAAAATAATATCAAAAAGAATCTCGCCACGTGCTCTGCCCGGAAAGATCTGGAACAGTACAGGGAGCACTGTGAGTAGCGTGTACCCTGCAACAATAGTTTATAGTTGGGGATGTTCCAAAACTCGCAAGGAAACAGGCTGAGCTCAGGGCTATTTTGTTTGAAAAAGAAGGAAAGTGGTACAAAACATTGCATGGCAAATCATGCTTAAGCAAGCCCTTTCCATTGTAAAAATGCTGGGAATTTTTGGCGGCATTGGACTGCACGATGAGAACACCAAGCGGTGGAGCCCATGTACTGCAAGATTGGATTAATTTGTCCACGTGAATAAATTGCAGCAGACAGGGCAGCACGGTAGCACAAGTGGATAGCAATGTGTTAACCAGGTTAGATTCCCTGCTGGGTCACTGTCTGTGCGGAGTCTGCACCTTCTCCCCGTGTCTGCGTGGGTTTCCTCTGGATGCTCTGGTTTCCTCCCATAGTCCAAAGACGTGCAGGTTAGGTGGATTGGCCACACTAAATTGCCTTTAGTGACCAAAAAGGTTAGGAGGGGTTATTGGGTTACAGGGATAGGGTGAAAGTGAGGGCTTAAGTGGGTCGGTGCAGACTCGATGGGCCGAATGGCCTCCTTCTGCACTGTATATTCTATGTTCTTTCCCCAGTCCCAACTTTTCTGAGTGCAATGGGGAAGAAAACATTTAACCTCCTGCAAAGTCTGGTGAAGCCAGAAAAGCCACGAGATTGTGGAGATATTGCAAGGTCACTTCTCACCTAAACATTTGGTTATCACCGAGAGGTTCAGGTTCCAGGAATGTAATGAAAAAGAAGGGGAATCAATCACGCAGTTCACAGCTACTTTGAGGAAATTAGCTGAATACTGTGAATTTGGAGATGTTTCACCATTAGAGACAGACCAGTGTGCGAGTTAAGAAGCAAAGCTATCCAAAACTGGCTGTCAGCAGAATGCAACTTAAACCTAAGGATCTCGATGGAATTAGCAGATAAGGAAGCCCAACAATGAAGTTCGATTCCTAGAATCCATAAAATGTCACCTGAGACCCAAGCACAGAGAGAGGTTCGAAATTGCCACCGATGTGCAAAAACCGGGCACGCAACAGCAGACTGTTGGTGCAAAGATGCAAAATACAGGAATTGTGGTAAAAAGGGGCATATTGAATGTGTTGGGAAAGAAACAGCAAGTTCCAAACAAGAACTATAAAAAGCAAATTCCAAGTTTATCAAATGGAAAACTGAATAGAGGGAAAAGCATCCACATGATACAAAAATGGCACAAAAAGGACCAGATTCACAGGCAGATGGCAAACTTTCATTGAACATACTGGCCATTTTACATAGCAAACAGTTGCTTGGTCACTCCTTCACTGGGTGCACAACCAGTGAGAATGGAGGTGGACACTGGAGCAGCAATTTTGTTGGTACCAGAAACTATTTACTAAGAGAAACTACGACATATCGCCTTAAAACCCTCCACGATAATCCTGCATAACCATAATACTACATAACTAGGGAAGTGGTTCATACACCCCATATACTGAAAGATTTGATTTTTGTGTCCAAGTGAATAAAATTGCGGCAGATATTATAGTCCCAACTTTTCTGAGTACAATGGGGAGGAAACATTCAATCTCCTATGAAGTCTGGTGCAGCCAGAAAAAACATGCGATTGTGGAGATATTGCAAGGCCACGTCTCACCTAAACCTTTGGTCAATCGCCGAGAGGTTTAGGTTTGAGAAACATAACCAATAAGAAGGTGAATCAATCACACAGATTGATATGAGAGGGGCCGTATTGATGTAAATGTGCAGCGAAACGGACAGACCACAGACTTGTTCCTTCACGTCATTAAAGATAACTATCCAGCTCGAATGGGGAGAACCTGGCTGGAGAGAATCAAGCTAAATTGAACCAAAGTGAATCTCACGACGGAATCGGAATCAGGTCTACTGAAGATTTTAAAGATACATGCTGTTGTCTTCAACGGAGAGCGGAGAGGCAGGAAAGAGATCTCAGTCAAACTAAAGATTAAGGATAAAAGCCAAATTTAAAGACTAGATCAGTGCTGTATGCCATCAGGCCTGAGGTCAATGCAGAATTATGGAGGCTGATCAAGACGGGTGTTCACAAACCCGTTAATGTAAGTGATTGGGCCATGCTGATAGTACCCATGATAAACTAAGATGGTTCTGTATGCATGTCTGGCGATTTTAAAGTAAATATAATTCCGGAACTGTGTGTGGAGCAGTACCCTCAGCCTTTAATTGATGATTTATTTGTTGGGTTAGCTGGAGATCAAAATTTCAGTAAAGCTGACCTTAGTCAAGCTTATCGCCAGAGAAATGTGGATCTAGATTCACAACAATATTTGACAATTGTGACACACAAAGGACTATTGAGATATAAAAGACTTCCAGTTGGCACCACGTCCGCACCTGCGTTGTTACAGTATACCATGGGTCGGATTCTCAGCGGACTAGAAGGGGTCCAGTGCCACTTAGACAATATTTTAGTTACTGGGAAGAATGAAAACAATTATCTTTAAAATTTCGATGCTAAACTCCAGAGACTCAAAGATTATGGACTACAAGTACAGAAGGATAAATGTGAATTCTTCAAATCTTCTATTAAATACCTGGGGCATGACATAGTTGCAAAAATTGCCTTCAAAAGTAAAAGCCATAACTTTGGCACCTGCACCTCAAAACGTAAATTAACTTTGATAATATTAAACCAATATGGAAGGTTTGTCCCTCATCTAGCAACTATGTTAAAGCCTTTTGTTAAGGGCCAGGGTTTAGAGAACCCCAAAGTGTATAATGGAGTTCACCTGACCCACAACCTTAAATAGGTTGTGGTTATGGGGAGCTCACATGCCTACTTTGCAGGTGTGATGCAACAGAGATCTACAGTACTTGTAAATTAAAACAATGTTTATTTATTAAACCAGTTAACACTTTATAAACCCACAGAAAACATCTTAACAACTGTCAACGCCAATAAGTCCCCCCAAAGAATACAGTACTCTATAAGTACCTCTTAATCTTTCCTTGCAACATCCATAAGACAAAAAATAATCCTTTTTACAGAAAGACATCAGGTTTAACTTCTCTACTGAGAGCAGTTACCACTTTGAAATCACCGAATGAACATTCTTTAGCTTGCAGAGATTCATACACATCTTGCTGTGACTGCAGCTTCTCCAAATCTAAAACAAAACTAAACACACCCTGTAGCCGACAGCCCAAAGCGAAAGTAAAAGCAGACAGACAGCCCAGCTCCACCCACATTCTGACATCACTGATAAACACCCATTTCTTAAAGGTACATCCACTGCAGCTATTTTAGAAACACCCATTTCTTAAAGGTACTCTCACATGACACTTTACACAATTATTGTGTCAAAACAGGAAATGGAAATGGTGGATCATTGTGAGAAGGCCTTCATACAAGCCAAAGTGGCACTACTAAAGTCAAAAGTCATGACACACTTTGATCTGAAGTTTTGATGCATCACCTTATGGGGTGGGTGGGAGCAGTGGTTTCTCACATCATGCCCAATGCTGAAGAGAAGCCAATAGAATTTGCATCACGGTCCTTGAACAAAACAGACATGAACTGTGCACAGAGAGAGAAGGAAGCTCTAGGCATCATTTTCAGAATCAAGTGTTTTTATCAATACCTATATGGAAGGAAATTTACTTCACTAACAAATCATCAACCATTGACAACAATACTTAGGCTACCCAGTGATATTCAATCTTTAGCAGAGAGCTGGATGCAGAGGTGGGCTTTGCTGTTGTTAGCACAAATATACATAATAAAATATCGTAAATCAAATTTCCATTGGAATGCTGATGGAGTCTCAAGATTGTCTTTACCTAGCAAGTCGAAGTGAATAGTTTGAGTGGTAATATTTTCTATTTTGAAGAAGTTGAAACCACAGAACAAGTTAAGGGGTATACCAGAAATAATCGACTACTGTCAGAGGTTATGGACATGGTACTTCGTGCAAGACCATGGGAGCAAACCCAATTGAAGCTCTAGGTTACCCATAACCTCGAGCTATCTTTACAGGCTGCTTGTCTCTATGGGGAATGAGGGTGCTCAGTAGGAAAGGTGGCTAACATTGTGCCATGATGGAAAAAAAGGCCAACAGATTTGCCAACAGCAGAATGCAGTTCATGGGAACAGACAGAAGAATGGCTTGCAACTGGACATTTTGCTGATAACTTTGCTTTGGAACTGTGAAAACAAGGCTCTCTTCAGGACGAAGAAGGCCTGTAGGCTGCAGGATTGTTTTGAATGAGCTACAAACTACGAGCTAAAGCATTATAAAATAGCAGGAACTCTGAGATTTAACGGCGAAAATCCTGGAATCAACATTCGCAAGACAAGATCCTGATTTGGATGCTCACGGCGCACATCCTCCAGAATGAACCTGGCCAAGTTCTCTCCACCGAGTAGTATTTTATAGTCCAACTTATGAGTCTTGAAACTTATGCAACTTTTAAATAAGCATACATCTAAAGTCTGAGTTTAATAATGAAAGTTGCACAAATCAAATAATTGTGAGGACTGATTTGTCTGTTTCGTTGATTGCCGCCAGCAGAGGGCAGCAACAATTGCCATCATTCTGCCATTGTTAAGGAAATGTGGCCTAAACCAACTTCATGAAGGTCATTGTGGGATAGTAAGGATGAAGGAGAGAGCCAGAGGCTATTTTTGGTGACCAGGGCTCGATAGCGAAATCAAGGAGAAGGCGGGCATGTGTTTGGGTTGTGCAAAGGTATGAAATCTGCTGCCACTAGTGCCATTACACCCATGGGAATGGTCAGAAGGATCATAGCAAAGAGTTCATATAGATAATGCTGGACCTTTCGAAGGGCAAATGATTTACATTTGTGTTCGCAAACTGGCCTGAATTTGGCATTTTGAAGGTTATGTCCTCGGGGAGAACAATAGAAATACTGGATGAGATTTTTGCAATATTTGGTTACCCAACTTGTTGGCAACAACGGGCCACAGTTCATATTGCAAGAATGCACAAATTATATAAAGGAGAATGGAATCCAACACATCTTATCCGCTCCTTATCAACCTGCCACAAATGGGCTGGCTGAAAGGTTTGTTCAGACAATGAAGCATTCATGGAAGGTAACTCATGAGCAAGGGTCATTGTCTAAATGACTGAGCCAATTTCTGATGACGTCCAGGAATACATTACATTTGACAATCCAAAGTTCTCCAACATTACTCATGATAAATTGTCAGCTATGTACAGCATTTGATTTACTGAAGTTGCCAAAGACAAGAGAAATGTTGAGTGGAAATGGCAAAGTCAGGTTTTGTGATATGTGAACAGAGCTAAATGTTGTGTTTTCAGAAAGGTCAGGAAGCATTAGCTTTTTTTTTTCATGGTTAAATATTTTTACTTCTCTCAACACTATTTGTATACATCAATGATAAGGATGCCTGTGGTACAACCAGCCCCAGGTATTTTAACACCCACTTGGCTTTCTGCAATCACAACATTATTTAAATTCTTCAGTCTCTGAATGTGTGGCATTGCTTCATCCTTCACCAGTTCCAGAAGAAGAGTCTGCTGCCATATTTGGCAGGTTGTAACTCCCCTTCAATGACTGGGTTGGGCTCTGGCCTTGGCCTGGAGTGATAGACATTCTCAGGAATTGGCCGATCTGTCTGCACCTTGGCAACCTTTGAGAGTTCTCCTAGGTCTGGTCGAACCCAGCCCAGTTTGTCCAGCACACAGTTATCAAAAGCATCTTGTTGCTTGCGGCATCGACGGAGCTCTTGCAGGTTGCTATAATCAAGGCATGTCCAGTACTCTGTGAAGGGCTCGCTGCAGGGGATTTTCACCTTCCTGAAGAAGTCCAGTGCGCACTCGTTGACCTTCCTTCCTTCCTGCAGACATTTCCGCGGGTCCTTCTCCTCCCAAGCGGCACAGCATGAACTCCTTATTGGGCTTGTCGCACTGAGAGCCGTAGTGGTGGGTGGCCGCCTTCAGCACCGCCGATGACACGTTCACCTCTTGCACATTTAGCTCCTTCAGTTCGGGCAGCTCGGTCGCGGCCATTTTTTCCCCCCGGCTCACATCCAAAAGGGGGGGAACAAAGCTGCGGCTGCGGCGCCCCAGGCCCAAACCGCCGGAGGAAGGTCACCGTCAGGAAGCATTAGCAAGGAACTATACCACCAGTGAGAAGTGAATACCTGTCATTGCCTTAGCACAGACTGGACCAATCTCCTACACCGTTTAAACTCAGGGCGATGTAGTGTGGAGGAGACATGTTGATCACCTTTTAGAAACTAGAACCTGTTTGCCAGAGACAGTCAACTAGTAATTCCCAACAAACTGTGCCAAGTGAAGACCTAGACATTCCTGAGAACCTAACAATGCCAGAATCAACTGTGGAAGACAGTACCCCACTTAAGGGCACTTCACACTGAGTCAACCTTTGAATACTAAATTGACTCCGGTTGAGACAACAAGGGACGATGTCAAAACTAAAACAAAAACATCAGAGGTTGCAGTCAACATGAAAAAGCAGCTGCCTGAGGGTCGCCAAAAAACACATAGAACTCAACTTCCTCCAAAGCATCCAACTTATTTACTATTGTGTTTATTAATTGTTCATACTGCAAATTTTGATTGTTAATGTAATATTGTGTTTCATTGCAGGAACCTTTAATGTAAAGGGGGAAGAAACTCTACTCATGCTTTTTCCTAATTGAAACAAGGTCACTTTAAGAGTCTGATCGCATGATGTATTGATGATGTCATTGGCCATTTGCACAGGCAACGGGCTTTCTATCCTAACAGCCTGTAGAGTAAACACCCTTCCAATAAAGCTCTTGTTTGTACTCGTGTGGTCTGAAAGCCTATACTTTAAAAATACCGCACACACATTATGCATTAAAGAAAATTTGAGACTCCTAGGGATTCAGCTAGTGGCAATGGATAATGGTGCCTTCGAAGACCATCTCTGGGTTACTTGCCAAAAATATGAAGGAATATAGGCATTTACCATATTGGAATTTGCAGAGTTAGGGAGAAGACCCTTCATTTCTAGAGACCCTGCACTTCTGCAAGGCAAATATTAGTTGTGACAAAATATCAGGCTCGTTTGCGCATCTGTTTCGTGATTGTTTTCTACTGATACTATCCTAGAAGAAGGCATTGTAGTTGCAGACAATGGTAAAACATTCCATTACCCTGAGAATGTGACCAATTTTTGGACCATAAAAGCATCCTTATCTCACAACTGTCAAAATGGTAGAACAGCAAGTATTAACAAGTCATACTTCATATTTTTGCTTGAGTATAACTTAAGTACAAGTAACTTTGCACCTCATTTTTATTCACTAAATCAGCAAAAATATTCAAAGATGAAATGCTATTGCATTATCAAAAGGAAAATTGTTATGTAATTTGTGGAAATAAGATTGAATTCCATTTGTAAATCTTGGAATTTATTTTGAACATAAGCTTGAATCTAATTTGATGACATTCATTGCAGAATAATTATTTGATGTTGCAGTTTTCAAATGTTTAGTTTCATTTTACAATAATTGCTTGATGAAAGACGCATATTTATCTGTTTTCTTTTCAACTGCAAATTGTTGTATTGCACAGTATTGAATAGAACTTCTAATTGCAAAAAATCTTGAGATTGGGGATGTTTGTTGCAATCAGCAGAATATTTAAAAATCCAGTATAATTACTTTAACAACATTCTAATCTATCATCATAAAATGTGCGTTGTTTAAAACAATCACCTCACATGGTGAGGAAAATGTTTCTCTGTATTCGAAGTATCAATATGAAGATGATTATTTTGCCAAATGTCTCTCATTTCCACTTCCTTTTACACTATAAAGGCATTGCTAGTTTTGTGGGGCAAAGGTGGTTTTTATTTCCTTGAGTCTAGACTGTAAGTAAAGTCACCATAGTCCCAGATGACCGTGGACTGCTTTCCCCTTTGAGGGGGAGAGCTGACTGGTGGTGATTTAATCTGGGAATTGCTACACCTTAGGTGAGGAGCAAGATTGAGAAGATGGGGCATTCATGAATAACCTCAGCCAGTATGGGAATTGAACCCATGCTATTAGGTCTTGCTCTGCATCATGAATCAGCTGTCTAGCCAACTGAGCTAAACCAGCCTCCACAGTACAACTCCATACAACTCCATACAAATACCATACAACAAAAAGACAACAGACTGGAAAAATGATTTTGGCTAAACCCAGGTGATGATTAACCAATGCATCACTGTTGGCACCACCAAAAGGTGTTTACTTTTTAAAAATGTTTCCAATTAGGGAGCAATTTAGCTTGACCAACCCACCTACTCTGCATATCTTTGGGTTGTGGGGGTGAGACCCACGCAGACAAGGGGTCTTGTCACTCCTACCCTCCATGCTAACCTATGCTCCTCTACCCACTTCTCATGGCCCTCATAAACTCTATACTAACCTATGTCCCTCTACTTACCCATTATGGTCCCTCATACCCTTCATGCCAACCTATGCCCCTCTGTCCATCCTCATGGCCCTTTCTCGCCCCATGCCATTCTGCTAACACGTGTCAATCCATACAACCCCGACCACCATTCTTTGCTATTACACCTACCATTCGAACTCAGCCAGTATCCACCATGGGTAGACCTCAGAATCCATGCAGATTGGATCAGATAAAACTATTAAGTATCTATTAAAGAATTCACGATTCAAAAAACAATAAACTCTCACAGTGGTTAGCGCTATTGCTTCACAGCTCCAGGTCCCAGGTTCGATTCCTGCTTGGGTCACTGTCTGTGCGGAGTCTGCACGTTGTTCCCATGTCTGCGTGGGTTTCCTTCGTGTCCTCCGGTTTCCTCCCACTAGTCCCGAAAGACATGCTTGTTAGATGAATTGGACATTCTAAATTCTTCCTCTGTGTAGCCAAACAGGCGCCGGAGTGTGGCGACTAGGAGATTTTCACAGTAACTTCACTGCAGTGTTAATGTAAGCCGACTTGTGACAATAATAAAGACTAAATTAAATTGATGAAAATCCATTCACTACATTTAAGTTCCTTTAAACCCTTATAAAGGATATATTTCATAGCTCCACTTCAAAGAGCCTATAATTATTTGGAGTTGTCAATTAAATTGTGAACTGAGTAGCACCCCACTGTGATACTGGGAGGTTGTGAAATGAGTTCTGCTGCACTAATCCAGTAATGACCAGCCCTCAGGCTAATGTCAACAGACAGAGTAAAATAGCAAGCACTGATTATTTCAACATTGTCTTTTCAAAATATTTAAAGGCGGAAGTTTTAAATTGCTTGACAGCTTGGCAAATCCCTTTGGTCATTCCAATGAGCTTGACAGTTCCAATGAGATTATCACTTTGTGCACTCATTCTTTTTGAACTTTGTCAATCTCAGAGGGCACCTAACTTCTCCCAAGAAACACCTGATCGCTCCCAAAGGCTAGCTTACCTCAACCAAAGGATACCTGATCTTCCCCAAAAGTATCCCAGGATCATAGCCAAAGGGTGCTGCACGTCTCCAAAAGGATACTCTACCTATCCATGCATTCCACAAAGTCCAGACCTGCTCCTACCAGTCCTGATCTGCCTGCGTCATGTTTCTCACTCCCAGCTGCTGAAAATCCAACATGACTAGAGGCAGCTGTTGTGCTTTTTGGCAACCACCTCCGTGAACCACAGATGTGCAATTTGGAACCAGCCCTAATTCCACCACCCGCCCGCCCCCATGAAAATGATAGGTTTTGTGTTCATGGACAGGATATCCAGATCTGTGCCTCCACAGCCATTTTCGTGACAATGGAGAGACTCTCCGTCTTTATAGAAATTCATGCTTATAATAATAATATTCTTTATTAGTGTCACAAGTAGGCTTACATTAAAACTGCAATGAGGTTACTGTGAAAATCCCCTAGTCGCCACATTACCGCGCCTGTTCGGGTACACTGAGGGAGAATTCAGATTGTCCAATTCACCTGACAAGCACGTCTTTTGGGACTTGTGGGAGGAAACCAGAGCACCTGATACGGGGAGAATATGCAGACTCCGCACAGACCGTGACCCAAGCCAGGAATCGAAACCGGGTCCCTGGCGCTATGAAGCATCAGGGCTAAACTGTGTTACCGTGCCACTTATGTGGCTCTCATTATCAAAGACCTTTTACATAGTGGGTTTTTATCCCAATTTAAATGCGTTTTTTGAGCTGCTGGACGATCACAATACAATGAAAGGTCAATGAGGTTCATTTCATATTAACACCCAGCGGGTTTGCTGTCTCTATTGTCTGTGTTGAGGCAAGAAAATGAATCAGCTGGTATCAAAGTCCTGGTTGTTTTGCAGTTCATCTTTAACAAGAAGACTCATCAGTGACTGGGAGTAATCATATTTTAATTAGGTATTTGTTAGAGTTTCAGATCGTGTCTGAAGCTGATATTGTCAAAGTCATAATGTGTTGTCAGCCATCTTAAAAATTGTTCTTTCTATCTAAAAACAATACAGCTTCAAAATTTGTAACATCTTCATATCTGTACTGGGCATGACAAATTGATTCAGAACCCCAGGGCCAATGCCATCTGGATCCCGCTTTAGTGATCGTCCTAGAACTGGACATGGGCAACCTTCTGAGTTTCCTGTTGACCATATCAAGCCAAAATTGTGGGATATAGGAAGTCTGAACCTGGAAGTATCAGTCGGGTCGCTTTGGAAAATGAAGTATTCCCTGAAGCTGAGGGGAACAAAGTCTTGCAAAATTGTTTGCCTGGCTTGGTCCGCTGTACGTGGCTGCTGATGCATGAACAATATCACAGCAAAACACAGTCAAAAACAGCACAAAATGTTCAGGGGAGAAGGGCCCAAGCCACCTGCCTGTGCAAAGTCGCAAAGCTGCAGTAAAGCAACCAAACTAGCAGACATCAGCATTTCTAGAGCGGATAATCACATATATCAACCTCAGAGGTATTATTACATCTGTAACTGCCTAGTCCAGCAATGATGATGCCCGTGTCTGCTGGGTAATTCTGTTGCTTTGCTGCAGTTTTGAGACTTTACAAAAGCAGGTGGGTTGGGCCCTTTCCTCCTGAACATTTTGTGCTATGTTTGGCTGTGTTATTGTACATATGCCAACAAGCGACCTGGAATGTCTATAATTTACCACCTGGAATGTCTATAATTTACCACCTGGAATGTCTATAATTCACTGCTTGACGGGCAGCAATACCCAAGATACAAATTTTCTCTGCTTTATATACACTGAACTACAAACACTGTATTTTCCAGTAATGACTATGGGGGTGATTATCCCAAAAAATGACAGACGGCGTGATTCTCTGGAAAACATTGTACGTGTGGTAGTGAGCGGGAATTGCCGCAAGATTCCCGGCACTCGGCCCAACGAGGCTGGCATCGAAATTCAACGTTAATTGGTCCACTTGATGAGGCCTCACAGGCTTCTCACCGCAAATGAAGGCTCGCCAGCTGATTTGCTGGGACCGCGCTCGTCAGCCCCCCGCTAACGAGGTCGAGCAGCACTGAAGCTGCACTTGCTCAGCCAACCACAGCCAGCTCGCAACAGTGGCGCCGAGGTGACCAGCCCCAAGGTTCAGGGATACTGACCTGGGGAGGCTCCGGACATCATCATTGCTGCACTAGTGGAGGCCAGGAGGAATGTCCTGTTCCCCCGAGGCTCCCGGAGAGTCAGCAACAAAGCTGCCAGTGCTGCCTCAGACAAGCTGGCAGCAACTGTGAGCCCGGGGTGTGTGACCAGGGCAACTGGCCTCCAGTGCGAAGAAAAGGTCAACGACCTACAACTGCAGCACGGGTCAGTAGACATCAACGCCCCCCCCCCCCCACCCCTAAGGGAGCATTCACCCCACAACTCCCCTTGCGACCCCCAACCCTCCGTCCAACCGTCCCTCCACGCTCCCCTTCCCACCACTGTGAACCACGCGTGTGGCTGACGATGTCCTCTTTGTGTCTCCCCAGGAAAAACTCTCCCATAATCGCTGGGACAGAGCCCAGACTGGCAGAAGGGTACCAGACTTAGAATCCTCACCTTCTTCGGGGAGCGTGCCCTGGAGGTGGTTGGGGTGGCCGAGGACAGGGTGCGTCACCCACACGGAGGCTGACGGACACTGCAGAGGTCAGGAACCACTAACTCCCCTGGGGGGGCCTGTCAAACGTGAGTAGTGATTGCCTTACTGACTGATCCATTCCTCCCACTGACCAGGGCCGGGATTCTCCCCTACTCGGTGGGGCGGGGGGTCCCGGCGGGATGGAGTGGCGGGAACCACTCCGGCGTCGGGCCGCCCCAAAGGTGCGGATTTCTCCGCACCTTTCGGGGCCAAGCCCTCACCTTGAGGGCCTAGGCCAGCGCCGGTGTGTTTGGCGCGCCGCCGGCCGGCGGGAAAGGCCTTTGGTGCCACGCCTGCCAGGACCGAAAGGACTTCGCCGGCCGGCGGAACACCGCGCATGCGTGGGAGCGTCAGCGGCTGCTGACGTCATCCCCGCACATGCGCAGAGGGGGGGTGTCTCTTACGCGCGGCCATGCTGAAGGCTGTGGCCGAGGTGGAGGGAAAAGAGTGCCCCTACGGCACAGGCCCGCCCGCGGATCGGTGGGCCCCGATCGTGGGCCAGGCCACCGTGGGGGCACCCCCTGGGGCCAGATCGTCCCGCGCCCCCCACAGGACCCCGGAGCCCGCTCGCGCCACCTAGTTCCGCCGGTAAGAGAGGTGGTTTGATTCTCGCTGGGGGGACAGGCATTCCAGCAGCGGGACTTCGGGCCATCGCGGGCCGGAGAATCGCCGCGGGGGGGCCCGCCAACCGGCGCGGTGCCGGAGAATTCGGCAACTGGCGGGGGCGGGATTCACGCCAGCCCCCGGCGATTCTCCGACCTGGCGGGGGGTCGGAGAATCCCGCCCCTGATGTTCACTCTCCCTCAGTTCCTCCAGCTGACGGCTCCGGCCCATCCCAGGTGGCACCCTCTCCATAAGACCACCTTAGAGGAGAGCTCCGAGGATGCAACTGTTATAGTCGCGGCACAGCTGTCGCCCCCACACTCCACAAGCGCAGATACACACACCTTGGTGGGACATGTTAGTGGACAGGCTTCAGGGGCACAATCTGGTGAGCACCACACTGCTGCACATCAGGTGGAGGCAAGAACCCCCGGGTGAAACAGCAGTCGGAGAGCTGCTGCATCCCTGGACCCAGCTGGATCCCAGACTGATGCTGAGCCTGTAATACAGAGGTACCCGGAACTGATGGAGATGATAGGGAGAAGCCGGGACGTTCAGAGGGAGATACCAGCGTCACTCCAGGGGTGGCGAGGGCGGGGTGAAGGGGTGGGAGTTGGGTGGATGGGGGGACGGCACCATCGGGAGAGTGGGGAATTAAAAAACACATTAAACATCCTTGTGCACAACCATTATGACGTTTCTGTCACGTTCTTCCGCAATGCGGGCTGACCTCTGATTCCTTGGCCCACCTCTCCAGGCATCTCCCCCTCCCCGTGGCACCCACCCACCCTCCGGCCGTGGTCATGTCCCCAGAGCTGTGTCCCATCCCCTGGGTGTTTGGATGTTGGCTGCTGCATGTGTGGTGTTGCCTCTCGCAGCGTTCAAGCACAGTGTCCACGCATCAAGATGTGATTATGATGCTAGACAATGACTCCCAAATGCTACATGGCTCGCCTACCCACGGAAATCCACTTGGGATGTGTGAAGTGCTCAATTAATCACGATTGTCAATTCCCCCGATTTGCCGATAGCGCACTCACCAGCCCCTCACTAAGAAGGCCTAGCGGCACTTAACTGCTTTTGCACAGCCAACCCCACTCAGCTCGCAGCAGTGGTGCCACAAGAGGACCGGCCGCACAGTTCAGGAATGCAGACCTGGCGAGGCACTCATAGGTGGTCGAGGCCAGGAGGCATATCTTGATCGCCTAGGTGATTGAGGCCAAGAGGGATGTCCTGTTCCCCCGGGGGTCCCAAAGGGTAAGCCACACGGTAGCCAGCGCTGCCTGGGAGGAAGTGGCAGCGGCCATCAGCTCAGGCAGCATCACCAGGAGGACCGGCACCAAGTGCCGCAAGAAGGCCAATGACCTACACCGGGCCACAAGGGTAAGTTGGCATTGGACCCCTCTCCCCCACGGGAATGCACCTGGTACCGCATCCGCCCAGCACCGTGCTGTGCTCTGGCCCACCCATGCTGCCCATATCACCCCCCCAAACCTTCCACCCCCATGCGGTCACAAATGTGGAGGTTGGCGCATGGCACAAAGGATCCATCGAGCCCACTCAGATGGATTGTCAAATGTGAGTTGTTAATACCATACAGACTGACCCATCCCTCCCACACTGACCACATGTCCATTTTCCTGGTGGTCCCCCCCCCCCCCCCCACCCAGTTCCGATGAGAACACTGCAGAGGAGAGCTCTGAGGATTCCACCATATATGTGTCACAGCTATCATCCCCATCATTCACCAGCATAGAGGCACGCACCATGATGGGCAACGGTAGTGGTCAGGTTTCTGAGGCACAATCTGGTGAGCACTTGCAGATGCACATCAGGAGGAAGAAGGGACGCCCAGTCGGAGGTCTGCTGGCTCCCAGGACCCAGCTGGGTCCCAGACAGATGATGAGCCTCTGGAACAGGTTTACCAGGAGCTGATGCAGATGATAAGGTGCGGCCGTGATATTCAGAGGGAAATGCCAGGTCCATAGACGATTGGGGGAGTCACAGAGGCTCAGCACATAGGAGATGGCGCCAGCAATGCCTGGCACCGAGGCCAACACTGCTTGGGTGGCGACCGCAGTGGAGAGCCTGGTGTACGACATCAGCAGCATTAGTGAAGGTGTCCAAGGAATGGCGCATTCAGTGACGGCCTGGCTGAGGGCCTCGGCAGCGTGTCCCAGTCACTGGGGGATGTGAACCAATACGAGGTGGTTCTTGATGAGTCACTGTGGGACATGTCCCACTCTCAGATGGGAATGGTCGAGGTGCTGCGGAGCTTGTCCTAGTCGCAGGTGGGCATTGCCGAGGAGCTGCAGAGCATGTCCCAGTCATTGAGGAGAATTGCCGAGGGCATTGACACCATGGTGCAGATATTGGGGAGCCACCAGGGCTGGTAGAGCCAGATGTAACAGGGCCAGCTGGAACTCAACCCAACTGCCCCTCCGTCTCGACGTGGACCCCAGGGCCCTATGGGCACCAACCGGGAGGACGGGACACTGGCCGCAAAGCTGTGCCCATCCTATGGAGTTGCGACGGTGGCCACCAGCTCCCCCGAGTTCCACCTCTCTGACGATGCCACATCTTGCAGTCAACATTGGTACAGTGCGGCATGCCTATCTATGTGCCGCTGAGAGACCTCCTGCCTCAGAGCCCTCAGGGGACACCCGCCAGGGCATCGTAGGCCATGGGATTGTTGCTGATTTTCTCCTTGGTTCAATTGCTCTGTTTTATTACCTTTTCTCTCGAGTCGCCAGGTATCCTTATGATACCGCCACGAGGTTCAAGTCCGAGTAATGATCAATAACCCAGTACACCGATTAGTAAGATTTAAATCAAAGCACATTTATTATACACAGTAATCGCTACTCATGCACAAATTCTACGTCTAAGCTACTTCTATAACTAACAGGCCTATACTTAACTTAGGACTGGCCCACCAGGTCAGGGGAACAAATGGCCTTTCGTTCGGGTTCTGAGTCTGCGGGATTCGAAGTTGGTACGGATTGGTAGCTAGGAGCACCTAACCCGTAGCGAGAGTTGAATTAAGACTTACTTCAGTCGATGATCACTGCACCGGTCACGGTCAATGTTGGTTCGTGTTGCTGGGTGACCCGGGCAGGAAGAAGAGGTGAAGCGAGAGCGGTGAAGAGAGGTGAAGAGAGCGATTTGAACTTGGGGCTTAACTCTTATAGTCCCCAGGGGCTTCCCGCCTTTTGGGGCGGACCCTGTACCTGGTCCCAAGTGATTGGACTTTGACCCAATCGCTTGGTTCGATTTTCTCCAATACTGGAGCGGTTCCCTGATCGATGGGCGGTCTTGAGGTGCTCATTCACCTCCTTTGTGTTGGCTCCTGCTGGTGCCGAGGAGTCTGGCTTTGATTTGTGTGTTCAAAATGTTACTTATTGTTCCCAGGGATTGCTCATCAGTATGCAGATGACTGTTACTTTGTTATGCTGATGGTTGCTGGTATCGATGTTGTCTGGCCTTTGCAGAGGTAAATACACAGCAAACCTGCAGCTGCTGGTGTCAGTCTATGTTAGCTGACTTTCCCATCAGCCTTTACCGTTTGCCATTTTAAATCGGGAGTTGGCCAATTTAGGTGGCTACACATCCTCCTTGTGATCCTAGCGTCAAGCTCAGGATCGTACAATTGCTCATGAACATTTCTTTACATTTCTTTATTTACAATAAAACCGCAAATGAATGTTCTTTATTATAGATCGCGGGGGTCGGGGGTCTGGTCGTATCCGAAAATAGGGGATCTGATCCTATATACCGGGGTTTGAACGCGGTAGGCTCTTCTTCACCATTTTCTTAGAAGCATAGTCTGCACGATGCAGCAGAGTATCGCCAATACCAGTAAGATTTCTATTACATATGACAGAGAGTATCGGGTTATAAACCTGGCACACCAAGATGGTGTGGTGTCGCTGGTGACTGGGCTCTGGGTACTGTGGGGAAGTGAATCATTAACGGCTGGGGGGCCTGAGGTCATGGGGTTTGCGTTCACTTGCAACCAAATGTCCATAAGCATGATGATGACCCATGTGAAGGAAGTCCTCATGGCTCTTCTCTTTTCATTTCTTTTCTTCCCCGGTCCTGGAGCTTCTGGAGTTCTGTGGAATCAGGCATAGTGTCTGTAACTATCTTGGTTTAACATCTCGTACGATAGTCTGTCTGCCCTTTAGTGCCAATTACTCCCTTTATAAATGGTCACTGTGTGTGACGCCCTCATTTTTTTTTTCAAAAACTAAATTTTAGGACAAGACACACTTTCAAATAATGAACCAGTGCGAGCCATCTCGCAGACTGTGCGATTTACCATCCAAATGTTTCAGGATGTAAATAGCATGTGGTTGGCAACTTAAGGGTTACCTGAAACAAAACAAAACCTTTTGAACTAAAGTTTCTAAAATGAGGTGCGTATGGGCCGTGACGGGTAAGAGTTGGATGGAGTCCCTGGGTAGGACGGCTACCAATGCCGTGTCTCCCCTACCCGAGCGTAGTTGACCAGAGGGGGAGTTCCCAGGCAGGGTGGGTCCCAAGCCGTTTCTCCACTGCCTGAGCAACCGACAAGAACGGGCAAGAAATGTAGTCATCGTGGTGGGGCTGCCGTAGTGGTTCTACCTTCGAACCAACAGGGTAGTTATGAACGGGCGTCTGCCGACAGACGAGTTCCACTGAACTGTGGCGTCTGGGACCTTAACAAGTCTCTGCAGACAAACTAGTTCCTCTGAACTAGCGTCTGGCCAATAGCAAGTCTCTGTGGGCAAGTCCTCAGAGGTTTCGGCCGAACAGACGTGGGGCCGTGGAAATAAAATTCCGGTCTGACATACAACATTTAACAAAATACTACAAACAACATAAAACATGCTGCAGGTTCCATCAGAATACGGGACATCGTAAATCACATTTGGGCTGGGGTGTAACTAGCATATGGAGGGAGTGCAGCGTGACCGAAGAAGAGAGGAAGGAGGAGCAAAACAAAAATGAAGTGGCTTGCTGAGGTAACGCTGCCATGAGAAGTGGTGGGTAAGCGCTCACAGTTTGCATGGGGCAGCTGGGACCTTGTAGCTGCTGTGGGTGGTGTTCTCTTTCATATCTGGGGGCTAGTCTAGCTGGTGGGGGTCTCCTGCAATCTCGGGCGAAGTGTCCTGACTGCCCACAGTTGTAACATGACCCCTGGGGCACATAAGGTGGAGCAGGCTCTGTGGTGCATTGTTCCCTTTGGTATGGTTCCCTGGGTGGGGGGTCGGGGCTGTTGGTGTTTTTGCTGGTTCGGGGGGCATTTATGGGCTGATTCCGTTGCTATTTCAGGGGGGCTTGACATTCTTGTGCATAATGTCCTAATTGTCCGCAATTGTAACACTCTGGTGGTTTCTGTGGGGGGCGGTTCCTTCCCTCGTTTACCCATGTGGGGTTCTGGTGTGTGGTAACTGCCTGTATATCTGCGGCGGCCTGCTTCTCCTCGGGATTTATGACTGCGGGTTTGCTTTGTATAGATTGCTCCCAAGCACGGGACAATCTTTTCACTACCCACTTCTCGTTATGGGCCTCCTCTGAGGGATCATAACTCCCGCAAGCTTTTGGTCCTGTTTCTGTGGCATGGGAGATAAGGGTGCGGGTCCATTTGGCCATGTTGTCTGGGGACAAATGGGCTCGGTCTAAGTCTCCAAAGACTGCTGCAAAATGGATCCAGAGGCGTCCAGCAAACGCTGTGGGGTGCTGGGATTTCTCTTGCCTACATTTGTTGAGGCCATCTACGGGGTCACCCCGGTTATACCCGATCGCATCCAGGATCGCGGTATGCATTTCTGCAAGGGTGCCTCCTCCTACCTTCTGTGGGTCGGGAAGGGCTGCTGCTACTGAAGGGTTTAAACTTAAAACTGTGAGCTTTACATGCTCTTGCTCATCCAGGCCATACATGGTCGCCTGATGTTTGACTGTGGCAAAGAAATGGTGGGTGTCTGAGGTGGGGAGGAACGGTGTGATTTTCTCGCACGGGTCCCGTAATTGGGTCACTGTTAAAGGGGTGGAGTATAGAAGTTCCGCATCGTCCGATGTGGCTGTGCGGTGGGTGGTGACTGGGTTCATTGGAGCCTGAACTATCTGCTCTGTGGGGGGTCGGGGCGCTTTCCTCTTTTGTGGCTTTCCCTGCGCACATGTTCCCTGAACATATCTCTGCGCTGTTTCATTCAATTCTTCCCAATCAGGGCCGTCTTCCTGATCTAACTTCGCTCCAAAGGTTTCCTGGAAGCCTTTCTGAACTGAAAGCAGAGATTGCAGCTCTGTAATCTGCTTCCGGCACTTTGCGTGATCTAGCGTGCTTTGTCTTTGTTCTGTGGTGGCAGCATGGAGTGCTCTTAATGCTGCCTTGAGGTCACTGCACTGTCTCTGTAATGCTTCTACCTGCTTTTCCATTTCCTCACATACCAGGACTGCACGTTGCGTGTCCTGATAGGCCTTTTCATATTGAGACTGGAAGCTGCTTAAGTGCGCCAGACAAGACTGGTGTGCCCTTTTGGCATCCTCCACCTCTCCGTCTTTTGCTGCCAATTTCCTTCTCAATTCCAAATTCTCCTTTTCTACCTCGCTTACATCAACCTTACTCATTCGATGTATGCCCTCAACCTCTTTCCAGAGCGTCCCAACAACCTCCTCTGTGCCTCTCAATTGTGCCAAGCAGGACACGATTGCCATCGGCTTGCAAGCTTTCCCTAAGCTCTTTTTGTGGATTTCGCTCAGGTTCTCCCACCAAGTATGTCCTATACTCCCGGGACCTGATTCCTCGTTGTCACAGAATTCATTCCAAAGGGGCCATCCTTTCCCTTTGAGATATTTCCTGATCTCTCCCTCCCAAATGGCATTGTCCCACTCTACTGCTGCTGGTCGCTGCGACCGCACATTCCTCTGGGTTCATTAGGCGCTGCATTGCCTGCATTGCCATCTTTCCTATCCGAATGCTGCTCTTCAAATTTGGGACAGGGGTATTAATCCGAATGCTGCTCTTCAAATATGAGACAGGGGTATTAAGGCGGTGCTGTAAATACGGGTACGGCTTTCGCTGCTTTCCGATATACAAACTTCCGACAGTTTTGTCGCAACAAAAAATCTATCAGTTTTACCTTATCGCCCTGTTAGTTACGCATGCATACATACACTTGCGAATTATGAGTATTGATCAGAACTGCTTGAACGCTTGTGGTTTTCTGTTCCCAATTGGATCTCTAATTTAAATTCTGGGTTCTCCCGGAGTGGTTTTCCACTTCTAGATCAGGTCCCGTCAGGATGTCGCCAAATAATGCCCGCCACTTCCCCGGCTCTGTGCCAACATCTTGATAACTGCGCACCCTGTGCCCGTCCCAGTCTTGCTGATTTTCTCCTTGGTTCAATTGCTCTGTTTTATTACCTTTGCTCTCGAGTCGCCAGGTATCCTTATGATACCGCCACGAGGTTCAAGTCCCAGTACAATCAATAACCCAGTACACCGATTAGTAAGATTTAAATCAAAGCACATTTATTATACACAGTAATCGCTACTCATGCACAAATTCTACGTCTAAGCTACTTCTATAACTAACAGGCCTATACTTAACTTCGGACTGGCCCATCAGGTCAGGGGAACAAATGGCCTTTCGTTCGGGTTCTGAGTCTGCGGGATTCGAAGTTGGTACGGATTGGTAGCTAGGAGCACCTATCCCGTAGCGAGCGTTGAATTAAGACTTACTTCAGTCGATGATCACTGCACCGGTCACGGTCAATGTTGGTTCGGGTTGCTGGGTGACCCGGGCAGGAAGAAGAGGTGAAGCGAGAGCGGTGAAGAGAGGTGAAGTGAGGTGAAGAGAGCGATTTGAACTTGGGGCTTAACTCTTATAGTCCCCTGGGGCTTCCCGCCTTTTGGGGTGGTCCCTGTACCTGGTCCCAAGTGATTGGACTTTGTCCCAATCGCTTGGTTCGATTTTCTCCAATACTGGAGCGGTTCCCTGATCGATGGGCGGTCTTAAGATGCTCGTTCCCCTCCTTTTGTGTTCGCTCCTGCTGGCGCCGAGGAGTCTGGCTTTGCTTTGTGTGTCCAAAATGTTACTTATTGTTCCCAGGGATTGCTCATCAGTATGCAGATGACTTACTTTGTTATGCTGATGGTTGCTGGTATCGATGTTGTCTGGCCTTTGCAGAGGTAAATACACAGCAAACCTGCAGCTGCTGGTGTCTGTCTATGTTGGCTGACTTTCCCATCAGCCTTTGCCGTTCACCATTTTAAATCGGGAGTTGGCCAATTTAGGTGGCGACAGGACGTGGTAAGCAGCTGGCTGCTTTCACCTCTGGTGTGCATCCTGGGGATCCAGCTAGACGTAGCATTCGAGCTAGGAAGGTTAAACAGGACAAGGATCACTGAGAGGGCACTAGGGAGCAGGTCGTATGTAGGGGATAAGGGGGTCAGTTTGCTTGGTGGGGGGGAAGGGGTCTGGGAGGGTGAGGGGGTGGTAGAGAGAGTGAGGCTGCACCGTTGGGAGCGTGGGCCAGTGGTGGACACTTATGTGAGATACAATAAAAAACTTTCATCACAACCAGCAGGACACTCTGGCACTTCTTCCGCGATGCGGGCCGACCGCCAAGCCCGTGTCCCAATCTCCCAGACATGGAGGTCCTGGACCCCCTTCGACACACTGTGTGCAGGTGATGGGTGTGAGTGAGCACCCAGCAGGCGGGCAGGGGTCAGCCTATGGCATAGAATGAGGAGCGCCTGCGCTCAGCTCCCTGCAGGTTACCATCACCCCACTGCCCTTGACAGTGACCCGCTAACAGTGCCGATGGTGTCCCATCACCCTGGATTGAGATAACACATACCCTAGAAAGGTGGGAAAATTTGGAGGGGGGGGAGGAAGGAGAGGAGGATTGTGAAGATGGGGGAGAGCAGAGGGGTGGGGGAGGGGGAAAGGGGAGGGAGGGGGAAGGGTAGGGGTTGGGGAGGGGGGTGGAGGTAGGTGTTGCGATGATGGACTAGGCCACCTCATAAGTGAAGCGGGCGATGATCAGAGCCTCCCTGGCCCCTCGCCGCTGCCACCTGTCCTCAGCCTCCGTCTGGTCCTCCAGTTCACCCAGGATAGTCTTCCAGCCAGTTCTGGTCCGGCATCTCCTCCTCGGCATCCTCCTCCTCGCTGGCCACACGTTTGTCCTCCTCGACCTCCAGCACGTTGCCCGCTGCTGTGCTAGGTTGTGGAGGACACAGCAGACCACCACAAAGTGGCCGACTCTCCGTGGGGTGGACTGCAGGACACCACTGGAACTTTGGGGGCATCAGAACCGCAATTTGAGGAGTCCGACGCACCGCTTAATGACAGCAAGGGTTATAACTGTTCTACTCATTGGTCACCGGCCTCCATATTGGCGTCATCAGCCAGGTCCTAAGCCAAGGTCCTTATCCCCTGAGAGCCAACTGGCCATCCTAGAGTGGTCCTCGAAGAGGGCAGGGATGCCTGACTGCCCCAGGATGTAGCTGTCATGCACTCTCACTGGGAAGTGTGCACACACGTGCATGATCTGCATGTGGTGATCGCACATGAACTGGATGTTCAGGAGTGGAACCCCTTTCTATTGACGTGGGGAACTCTCTGATTCCCCTGATCAAACAACGCGACGTGTGTGCTGTCTTTTAGCGCCTGGACCTGGGGCATCCCAGCGATGGCGGAGAATCCTGTTGCCTGGGTATCTTGTTGGGCGAAATTTCTGTTGTTTGCTACCTTGAAATATCTTGGCCCAAGTGTGGGCCGGGCACGGGAGACCCTTCAGAGTGTAGGAGTTGTACTATAGTAGGTGAAATAAATTTGAGTTTTTAAGACAGTCATCGCTTTCATGTGGTCGCTCGCCTGGAGCTTTACATCTACCAAACAATGTATCTTAAGGAATTGTGGAATAAATATTAAATTGCCCTAATTGGCAAACTCAGCACATCATAATAGCACAAAATGAACAGCAGTTTTTGACAATGCCAGATCTATACTTAAAAAAATATGCAACTACTACATCATTAAAAATAAAAGCGTCTGCTTCCCTCAGCAGATCTTTAATAACGCTTGTCCACTCATCACGCTAAGAGTAGTAATTTTCTTTTAAATGGTAGTATAAATTTGGTATATTTGGAATAATTTAAAACTTCAATACCTTATGATATTTGCATATCTTATTTAAGAAGAAACATTGTTCTTCGCTGTATTTGTCCAAAAATCTGTGAAGCAATCTTTCTCCCCAGCTGAAAAACTGTTGCCTTTCACTTTAGATTTTTAAGACAGTGGGTTGGATTCTCCGCCCCACCGCGCACATCTCTGCCCCGACCCGCCGGCAGGATTCTCCGTTACGCCGGCCGGTCAATGAGGTTTCCCATTGTGGGGCAGCCCCACGCCGTCGGGAAACGCCCGGGCGCCGGCAAAACGGAGACTCCCGCCGGCGGAGAATCCCGCGCACTATGTATGGTTCTCCAGTTGAGACAGGGACCAGGGGCGAAATTCTCCCCCAACGGCGGGATGCCCGCCAACTGGCGCCAAAGCCGGCGCCAATCAGACGGGCATCGCGCCGGCAAAAAGGTGCGGAAGTCTCCGAATCTTTGGCGGCCTAGCCCCAACATTGAGGGGCTAGGCCGACGCCGGAGGGATTTCCGCCCCGCCAGCTGGCGGAAATGGCGTTTGTTGCCCCGCCAGCTGGCGTGGAAATGCGGCGCATGCGCGGGAGCGTCAGCGGCCGCTGTCAGTTTCCCAGCGCATGCGCGGGAGCGTCAGCGGCCGCTGTCAGTTTCCCAGCGCATGCGCGGGAGCGTCAGCGGCCGCTGTCAGTTTCCCGCGCATGCGCAGTGGGGAGAGTCTCTTCCGCCTCCGCCATGGTGGAGGCCGTAGCGGAGGCGGAAGGGAAAGAGTGCCCCCACGGCACAGGCCCGCCCGCGGATCGGTGGGCCCCGATCGCGGGCCAGGCCACCGTGGGGGCACCCCCCGGGGTCAGATCGCCCCGCGCCCCCCCCCCAGGACCCCGGAGCCCGCCCACGCCGCCTGGTCCCGCCGGTAAATACCAGGTTTGATTTACGTCGGCGGGACAGGCAATTCCTGGGCGGGACTTCGGCCCATCCGGGCCGGAGAATCCAGCAGGGGGTCCCGCCAACCGGCGCGGCCGGATTCTCGCCCCCGCCCAATCTCCGGGAGCGGAGACTTCGGCGGGGGCAGGGGCGGGATTCACGGCGGCCAACGGCCATTCTCCGACCCGGCGGGGGGTCGGAGAATGACGCCCCAGGTTTGGTTGTAGACTAGTGCTGTTGCACCTGGTTCCAACAAAATACCCAGATAGTATTATTTTGAAGGCAAGTTTCACTATTACCATTATCATTGTTAAGTTAAGAGGTTCATGGGCTGGATTCTCCATTATTGGGACTATGTCCCCCACGCCGGTGTCAAAACACCAGAGTTTTACTCCTGAAAATCCTGGATCAAAGGGACACAAAGTCGCAGCCCTGCAGGGAGCCAGCAGTGACCTGGAGTAGGTCTCGCAGCTACGGGCCCCCGCACTTCCGGGTCAGAGGCCGCACATGCGCAATGCTTCGGTCTCCAGCGGCCGCATCGTGCTCCATGGCGGACTCGGACTGCGGAGCTAGAGCCACAACCCCCACACAGACATTCTCCGGCCCCGCCTATAAGGCCACCACGGCCTCCGAGTGGTCCGCCCCCGACCAGGACGGCCGCGGACTGAGTCCGCAGCTGACACGCGAGTATCCCGACCGGCTGGAGCACATTAGTTCCACGGCGTCGGAACTTCGGCCGGTCGGGGGCGGAGAATGTCGGAGTGGGCTCTATCAATGGCCCCAGGTAGGTCGCCAGTGGAGCGGCGTACACTTTTCGGGGCCCGCAGGATTGGTGAATCGGCGCCAGTCCAGATTTCTTGCGGGAACATGGATTCTCGGCTCCTGCGCCATCCTTGATTTGAGCGCGAGGGTGCGGATAATCCAGCCCCATGTCTTTTTTAAATCCTTTGGTTACGTCAAGTCTTAACTTATTAAATTATACTCATTTATACTGGAAGGAACATTTTGATGAGATGAATTGCTGATCTCCCATGGAGGCAGAATACAAGCAAAACAAACCTCATCCTGGAATATGTCAACCAACTGCAAAGCTGCATACAGTAAAAATATTGAATAAATACACGTTCTTTCCTTTTTTCTATCAGATTCGTAATGAAGAATGTACATTTTTGAACATCAATAATGGAAGAGTTGCATTTTTATCAATAGGTTTTAAATCTTTTCTAGGAATTTGTTCTTTGCCTTTTGGGACCAGTATATTGACATGAGGCCGAATTTAATGCCCTCCTCCGAGGTGAGTTTGGAGGCAGGGGGCATTTAATCGGGCTGGAGGATGTGGTGAGGTATCCAATTACGTCTGGGGCTGGAAGGCTCATAATTGGCCTACCTGCACCGACCATAATTGAGACCTTACAAGGGGCAATTAATGCCCATTAAGATCTTCATCCTGCCACACTGGAGGTGTGTCAGTTGCCATATGGGGGGACCCAGGAAACAAATGCCTGTCGGATTACTTGCAGGCTCTTGGGTGTGTGAATGGGTCCCTGGTTGCCTGATTGAAGGACCTGGCACAGGTTGTAGTGGGGGTGGAGGGGAGGGGGTTGCCTGTTGAGAGTCACCCTTCTGCTCTTCCTTCCGGTCTCCCTGCCATCCCAACCAGTGACCTCCTAATTGGCATTTAATACGGGAAGAATTGATGAGATCGCTCATTGGCTCTCAAATGGTAGGCGAGACCCCAGCCGCCTGGACTACAATCTGCTACACATATTAGTCCATAATATACCTCAATATATGAGTAGTAATTTGTCCTTTTAGCAGAAAATAATTGTTTTGGTGGGCCTGACAGTAAATTATGCAAGGGTATTTAAATGATATGACATGAAGATGACACCATACAGATAAAAGTAAATATCAAGTTTAAGTTGATTCATAATCAGTGATGCTAAGCATTTATTGCAAGTGTTCTATCAGATTTCAAGGATTTAATTTGCGGCACTTAATTCCACAAATCATAATACTGTAGTGAGATACTGAATATGTTAGCTAAGTTTTGCAACAGTTCGATATGTGCCATTTCTTACCCATGGAGTAAAAATACTATTCTGTACTCAGTGGTGGTCTTTTAGTTCTTCAATTGTTGTTGGTAAAGTAATACGTTTATTGAAAGTTAAATAAATTCTGCTGCCTTACCTGTTGAAAACACAGTTAGAAATGGAAAATATAAAAGACAGTGTAACAGTGCTAGAATGCACTACACAAATGAATTTCTTCCTTGCAACATCTAAACAAATTCAATTGCTTTTGCATCTCCAAGAAAACCTGAATTCTCAAAAACATGTCTCCAAACTGTCATGACATTCAGATGAACATCACAGCACATACATACACACATAATGATGGACAAATCAACGGACCAATCAACACACAAAACACGACAGCCAATCACGGACAAGAGCATACACAGTATAAAGCAGGGAACACGACACTTCCTGGGCACTCGAGCAGGAGAGGGCTCAGGGCACAGACCTCATTGCCAGCCACTCAGAGGTTCACCATGTGCTGAATACCAGAGTTTAATATGTTAATAGTTCATTCAAATAAAACTGCGTTGTACCATTTGCAACCGTGTTGGTTCGTCTGTGTATCAGAGTACCCAACACTTCACAAACTTGTAAAATTAAATTTTCAGGACCACAGAGATGGTTTGCCAATAATTATCATGCTTTAAAAGTTCACTTGCACCTGAATATACCAGCCCTAACATTTTCTGTTTATTCGGTCATTAATATGTTAGTGCTGCTACGTTATGTCATTCATTGTCTTGAGTTAGAGCTGCTACAACGCAGTCAGCGGAAGAGCAGGGGATCTCTTGCTGCAAATTCACATGTTTAACTGCACCTGTGTGAATGCTGGAAGTTCTTTTGATTGTTTTATGGGATGTAGGCATTGGTGACGAGGCCAGAATTTGTTGCCCATCCACAGTTCCCCTTGAATTAAGTAGCTTGCTAGGCCATTTCAGTGGTCAACCACATTGGCTGTGGGCCTGGAATCACATGACCGCCAGACCAGGCAAGGCATGGCAATTTTCCTAGCATTAGTCAACCAGATGATCTTTTGTGACAATCGATGAGAGGTTCATGGTCACCATTATTGAGACTTGCTTTCAAATCCAGATTTTATTGGCTGTATTTAAATTCCAACAACTACTGTAGTGGGGTTTGAACCCACGACCCCAGATAATTTGCCTGGGTTTCTGAATTACTAGACCAGTGATATTACCATCATCTCTCCCTAAAGGATGCTGATATTATCTATGCAAAATCTGAGCCCTAAGGTAGAAATAAGTGACAGAATTGTCTATTTAATGGATATTGGTTCAGCAACTTATGATTATAGCAGATTCAAGTGACAAGTGAAAGGTTGTTAGCTCCACCTGACAGCTAACATCCTTTGATTTTAACAATTGTGGGAAGTGCAGCATGTTCAGAACATTCCAAATAAATTTTAACAATTGTGGGAAGTGCAGCATGTTCAGAACATTCCAAATAAATTCAGGCAATTCAAATGTGGTACATTACCACCTTCACTACTTTATTTCTTTAGTGAATGATGCATAACGTGATACATTTTACAAAAATTCAGTTGGTCTTGGATGGGAGAGAATTGACTCCGACAGTGAATCAGATCCAGAGCCTAGTTACGTAAACATTGCAGTTGGACACATTTGCGAAGTGTCTACAGAAATTCTTCTCTTAAAAAATAATTAGATACGGATCACCAAAATTATCCTCAACAGCATTCCCCTTCATATCTTAGAAGAGGAATTAAGCAGTCATGTAAATAAATAATATAAAATTTACATCCCTCTGAACTTATAAAATATAATCTGCATTGCTAAAGTGAAATATATTTCTATTCATCTTGCAAGTCAGCATCCTCAACCATTTCTAGGTCAGTTGTGTTGCGTAGGTCAAGTGCATGGTAATACATCTATTTTTACCTTAACAAAGTGCTTCAAATCCATCCAGACAGGAATGGTATTTATCAATTTTACACATTAACTGAGCACATGCCAATCATATCCAGAGTATGGGGCCGTTGATATTTTGTACACATGCCCAATTTAACTTATCTTAGTGTTCCCATAACAGGTGAAAGGAATCATAACATTTTTACAGCACTGCAGGCCAATATTCAATGTGTGCTGCTTGTACTAGCTCTCTGAAAGTCCCCTTATTCAACTCCTCCTGCCTTCTCTGTACCCTTTATGTTTTTATTATTCAAATGTTCATATACTAAAATTGAATTTTGCTTCCACCACTGTTTCAGGCATTCTATATTCTGACTCCCCGTCATATTAAAAAGAAACATCTAGGGTGGGATTCTCTGTTTCTGAGACTAAGTGTTGACTCCGACGCAGAATCTGTGGACTTCCCCCTCACCTGGACTGATTCAGCTACTGTTAAAGGGATAGCACCGGCGCGACGTGGAACACAATTGATTCCAATGAGAAACGGTGCAGAATTTGCCAGTTTTGCGATTGGCACTCAGGTGGCTGACAAGCTGCAGCCGCATAAACAAACTGCACTCCCCACACACACCATTCCAGCCAACAAGGTGGGAGCAAGACATGCAGCCAGAAGGTGGCGGCACAGTCAGTGGGTAATGTGGCGCAGTCCCAGACAGAAATGGCTCATTCCCTGTGCTCCATGGCTGTGAGCATGCAGACCCTGGTCGAGACCAGAGCGGGCCTCCGGGACTAGCAGCCCTAGGTGGCGGGGGAGTCTTGAGGGTTAGCTCCGCTCACTCCCCCCCGTCCCTTGGCGTAGCCCGGGGGCCATCGGGCACCCAAGGGAAGAGGAGGCGACGGGGCCTGTGCTGGTGACTCCCGTGCTGGTGACTATCTCAGGGGAAATGCTGGAAAACGCAGCACCTTGGACTCCCCCCCCCCCCTTCGTGCAACTGGTGGGCAGCGGATACAGCATGGCAGCACCACGCCAATAGGGGCCCAGGCAGCAGAGTGGGAATCACAGCAGGCTGCCCCACTCCTGATGTACCATCTGGGGACCCACCTACACATAGCGTTAGGGCCCGTAAGGCCAGAAAATTAGACAGTAGTTAAGTTGGCACAGGTGCATCCTTCCATGTACCAGATCCGCTGTTACTGCCAACCCAGGCTCGCACCTTGTCGTGCAACAGGTATGTATCACAGAGGGGGTTGCAGGCGAGGATTTGGATGGGAGAGTAGGGGGGGAGTGTGGGGCTGGGATGCGGTGTCCGTGCCCCTTGCCAGTCTCCCCCACTGCCCCCCCCCCCCCCCCCCCACAGTTAGTGAACCTGGAGGCAATCAGAGTGTTCCGTGCACGTTGGCCCTGCCGCACAGGTCATGCGGCATCCCTTGCCTGCCTGGGCCCCATGTGTGCCCATCCCCCGGAACCTCCTTGTCAGACGAGACCTGGTGTTTAAACTCCTCCTCCAGCATGTCGCCCCTCTGCTGCGCGATGTTGTTGAGGACGCAGCAGGCTGCCACATTGCGGGCGACCCGCTTAGCATCATATTGGAGGGCCCCTCCAGAGCTGTCCCGGCACTTGAGATGCCAGCCTCTGAGCCGGGTGGTGTCTCGAACATGTCAGGAAGCATCGAGTGTGCCAGGATGAAGACGTCGTGCATGTTGCCCGGGTATCAAGTGGAGACGTGTCTTTTTTTTTTTAAATAATTTTTATTAAAGGTTTTCATAAAATATCAATAACAAAATGAGAAAGAAAAAAGAACCCAACAGGGTTAAGTACATAAGAACTAGGAGCAGGAGTAGGCCATTTGGCCCCTCGAGCCTGCTCCGCCATTCAATGAGATCGTGGCTGATCTTTTGTGGACTCAGCTCCACTTTCCGGCCCGAACACCATAACCCTTAATCCCTTTATTCTTCAAAAAACAATCTAACTTTATCTTAAAAACATTTAATGAAGGAGCCTCTACTGCTTCACTGGGCAAGGAATTCCATAGATTCAAAACCCTTTCGGTGAAGAAGTTCCTCCTAAACTCAGTCCTAAATCTATTTCCCCTTCTTTTGAGGCTATGCCCCCTAGTTCTGCTTTCACCCGCCAGTGGAAACAACCTGCTTGCATCTATCCTATCTATTCCCTTCATAATCTTATATGTTTCTATAAGATCCCCCCTCATCCTTCTAAATTCCAACGAGTACAGTCCCAGTCTACTCAACCTCTCCTCGTAATCCAACCCCTTCAGCTCTGAGATTAACCTAGTGAATCTCCTCTGCACACCCTCCAGTGCCAGTACATTCTTTCTCAAGTAAGGAGACCAAAACTGAACACAATACTCCAGGTGTGGCCTCACTAACACCGTATACAATTGCAGCATAACTTCCCTAGTCTTAAACTCCATCCCTCTAGCAATGAAGGACAAAATTCCATTTGCCTTCTTAATCACCTGTTGCACCTGTAAACCAACTTTTTGCGACTCATGCACTAGCACACCCAGGTCTCTCTGCACAGCAGCATGTTTAATATTTTATCATTTAAATAATAATCCCTTTTGCTGTTATTCCTACCAAAATGGATAACCTCACATTTGTCAACATTGTATTCCATCTGCCAGACCCTAGCCCATTCAGTTAGCCTATCCAAATCCCTCTGCAGACTTCCAGTATCCTCTGCACTTTTTGCTTTACCACTTATCTTAGTGTCGTCTGCAAACTTGGACACATTGCCCTTGGTCCCCTTACTCCAAATCATCTATGTAAATTGTGAACAGTTGTGGGCCCAACACTGATCCCTGAGGGACACCACTAGCTGCTGATTACCAACCAGAGAAACACCCATTAATCCCCACTCTTTGCTTTCTATTAATTAACCAATCCTCTATCCATGCTACTACTTTCTCCTTAATGCCATGCTTCTTTATCTTATGCAGCAACCTTTTGTGTGGCACCTTGCCAAAGGCTTTCTGGAAATCCAGATATACCACATCCATTGGCTCCCCGTTATCTACCGCACTGTTAATGGCCTCAAAAAGTACAAAACACAATCTAAAAAAGCAACCCCCCAAACCCCTCCCACCCTGTACATAAATAATAAATTAACATTAACACCCCGACTTAACACAACAGGTGTATACACCACCTCAGACCCTCCAGTATAAATAACATAAACAAAAATAAAGTAACCCCCCCGAGCTGCTGCTGCTATTGACCAATGTCTATCGTTCTGCCTGAAAGTCTAAGAACGGTTGCCACTGCCTAAAGAACCCTTGTACCGACCCTCTCAAGGCGAATTTCACCCTCTCCAATTTAATGAACCCTGCCATATCGCTGATCCAGGATTCCACGCTTGGGGGGCTCGCATCTTTCCACTGAAGGAGAATCCTTCGCCGGGTTACCAGGGACGCAAAGGCCAGAATTCCGGCCTCTTTCGCCTCCTGCACTCCCGGCTCCTCTGCCACCCCAAATATTGCGAGCCCCCAGCCCGGTTTGACCCTGGATCCTACCACCCTCGACACCGTCCTCGCTACGCCCTTCCAAAATTCCTCCAGCGCTGGGCATGCCCAGAACATATGGGTGTGATTTGCTGGGCTCCCTGAGCACCTAACACACCTGTCCTCACCCCCAAAGAACCTGCTCATCCTTGTCTCGGCCATGTGTGCCCTGTGCAGCACCTTAAACTGTATGAGGCTGAGCCTCGCGCACAAAGAGGAAGAGTTCACCCTCTCTAGGGCATCTGCCCACGTCCCCTCTTCGAGCTCCTCTCCCAATTCCTCCTCCCACTTACCTTTCAACTCCACCACCGAGGCCTCCTCCTCCTCCTGCATCTCCTGGTAAGTTTCCGAGATCTTCCCCACTCCCACCCACCCCCCCCGAGAGCACCCTATGATAGTCACATACCAGCTGCACATTCATCGAGTGGAACCCCTTTTATTTGGTGTAGAGTGGCCTGACATCTGCAGGTGGTTGTAGGGGAGATGTACCCCTGGACCCGGGGCATCTCGTCAATGGTGGCGAACCTCACAGCCTGGGCTTTCTGGTGCGCTTGGTCCACATTGAAATGGATGTATTGGACCATCTGGGCATATAGGGCCTCCATGACAGCACAGTTGCACCTGTGCACTGAGGTCTGTGAGATCCCGGACAAGTCCCCATTCAGCGCCTGGAAGGAGGCTGTGGCGTAAAGGTTCAGGGTGACCGTCATCTTGATGGCCACCGGGAGCGGGTGCCCTACCCCATAACCCAGAGGAGCCAAGTGTGCCATGATCTGGCATATATATTGCACTGTTACGCTGTTCAGCTGGAGTCTTAGATGGCATGCCCGGTCCGGCAGGTCCTCGAGTGACAGGCGTTGCCGGTACACACGAGGCCTCATGCGGCGCTTCCTGGGCACCTCCTCCTCGGTCTGTTGGGCAGCCAGCTCTGCATCCTGGGTGGCTGCCACCTGTTCCTCTGCGGCACTCTCCACTGCTGCACACTCCGCTGCTGCAGCTTCCTTCTCCTTGTGCAGCTCCAGCTCGTACAGCTGCAGGGCAACCCCCAGGGTTGCGGCGACTAGCTGGAAGGCCACCATTGCTGCTTGAATTCCAATATCCATTGTCTGCAGGGGGTGGAACGCCGACATGTTAGCATGGTGCATATCCCTGTGCCCAACCAGGTCCAACAGGCTACATGGTGGCCCTAGTTGGCATTGCAGGCTCTGACCCCACATGTCCCCCCCATGTCCACACTCCTGGCCCCGTCGATGCCCGGCACCATGGGGGCCTCTGGCCCTGGCACCTGTCCCTGATGTCACGGTCCCCGATCGGCACCCCTTGTAGGGGCTAGAGTAGGCATTGCCCTTGGGTGGGCCGCCTGATGCCCCGCCAGCAGGAGGCGGCTGCTTTGTGGGGGGCTTATGGTGGAGAGGGGGGGGCACATACATGGCCAGTGTCACTCTGCAGAACCAGGGGCCCAGGTGGGTGGTCAGTGGGGTGCGCAGCAAGATGGCTGCCTTGCAATGTAGGTCTGTGACTGACACCGCCCCAGACCTGTGGGGGGTCACCCCGGGTCAGTCCCGTTCTCCCATTAACCCCTGGCCCTTGCAAGCCCCCCCACCCCAGCCAGCCAGACCAGTGACCGGCGGGCAGCCCACAGTCATGCCTCTCTGTGACCTACATCCTCTTATTCTCTCATCAGCCACGACACCAGTTTCACGATTTATAAAAGCAGAAGTGAACCGCGGGACCTCGGCACATCGGTGGCACAAATCGCAGAGGTCCCGGAGAATACCGGGGTCAGGCCTGCTAATGACATGCAAACGATGTTTACTGGACCACATTGACGCCACTGTCGAGGTGACGGAAAATTGTGATTTGGCGTCAAATCGGCGCTGCCGCAATTGTTGCCGTCAGAACCTAACCTCCGCCCAATCGCGTTTCGCATTTTGGTGTCAGCCAACGGAGAATTCCACCCCTAACCTTTCTCTTTGTCCTTTTTGAATATAAATCTTCAAGTATACCGGTACACATTGGCAATGAAAATAGTTTATAAACAATACCAAATAAGTTAGGCTAAACTTATATTGTCGTGCATCCAATCGGATACTTGCAAATGACTGGTGTACCGATAATGACATGATGTGGGGCAGTTGAAGATCTTTTTAATGAAGGGTTGAAGTTATCACCCATGTCATAATTCCCACACAACCACACAATAATTCATGCTGCCTGTGAGATGGCACAAGGACTCCGATGGATGGACCCGCCTTTGATGAGAACATCACTGACAACTGGAAAAGATTTGAGGAGGAATGGCATGTATACTGTTACCATCTGTTCAACAAGTCGAAGAAAGTGCAAGGCTACACGTTGCTGAACATAGAACACAGTACATATAGTGCGGAAGGAAGCCATTCGGCCCATCGAGTCTGCACCGACCCACTTATGCCCTCACTTCCACCCTATCCCCATAACCCAATAACCCCTCCTACCCTTTTTGGACACTAAGGGCAATTTAGCATGGCCAATCCACCTAACCTGCACGTCTTTGGACTGTGGGAGGAAACCAGAGCACCCGGAGGAAATCCACGAGACACGGGGAGAAGGTGCAGACTCGGCACAGACAGTGACCCAGCAGGGAATCGAACCTGGGACCCTGGCGCTGTGAAGCCACAGTGCTATCCACATGTTCCACCGTGCTGCCTGGTGGGTCTGAAGCCTGTGGAGGAATTGGAATCACTCTCACTCCAGAAGGTGGGAGAGCAAGAAGACCTGAAGTACTACCAAAGAAATTTGGATGAATCTGCTTGCCTGTAAAAAATGTAATCATGGATAGGCACACTTTCAACACTACTAGTTAGAAACCCGACAAATTGACACAGTCATACGTCTCAAGGTTCTGCCCAAAAAAGTATGAATTTGGTGCTCTCATTGAACTTGTAAGAGACCGCATCGTGTGTGGGATACACAGTGACATTGTGCGCAAGCAGCTGCTCTGCGAAAAAACAATGTTGGAATCCACCGGCGGGTAAGGATGGAATCGGAGTCTGTTTGGGGGACGGGCTTGGGGCGGCTGGTAACGGCGCCACTACAGGTAGCACCGATGAAATATTCACCAAATCCTGTGGTGGTGGCCGCACTAAAAATCTGGATGCAGCTCCAGCAACATTTTGAATTTGGGGCAGCATCGCGGCTAGCTCCCATCTGTGCCAATCATTTATTCGAGCCGGCAAGGATGGCTGCCACATTTAGTGCTTGGAAGAAGAGAGAGTTGGAGAACGGGGGAGATATATTTTTGGAGGGGCGGTTCGCTTGCTTGGAGGAGTTAAAGGAGAAATACAGGCTTTCGGGCGCGGACGTAATTCGGCACCTTCAGGTGCAGAGCTGGGCTAAGCAGTTTTTTCCAGTCTTTCCGTTGGTTCAGCCACCCACCTTGTTGGAGCGGATTTTATCCTGTGGATTGATGGAAGGTAGCACGCCCGGGATGTATAGCAGGGGAGGAGTGGGTTCGGTTGAGGGGATGAAGGCGAAATGGCTGGAGTAGTTGCAGCCGATACTAGAGGAAGGGGTGTGGTGTAAGGTGTTGAGGATGGTGAATGCAACATTGTCCTGCGAGGCTGAGCCTCATTCAGCTAAAGGTAGTTTTTTGTGTTCACCTCAATAAAGTCGCTTTTTTGAAGGGACGGAAGATTGGTGCGGGCCTGCACAGCACATGCACATGTTCTGGTCGTGTCCAGGTTGGTGGAGCTTCGGGGGTCCTTTTGTGACACCATGTCGGCGATCCTGAATGTGGAGGTGAAATCCTGCCTACTGGTTGCATTTGTGGGGTCTCTAAAGTGCCGGAACTGTGGGCGGAAGCAGGGGCTGATGTCCTGGCTTTCACTCCATTGGTGGTTCGGAGGCGTTTCTCATTGAGCTGGAAGATGGCAGCACCGCCAAAGGCTTTGGCGTGGCTAGGTGACTTGATGGAGTATTTGTGCCTCGAGTAGGTCAAACACACCTGGAATGGGTCGATTGAGGGGTTTTATCCAAGATGGCGACTGTTCATAGTATATTTCAAAGAATTGGTCACTGCTAGTGTTTAAGGGGGGAGGGAGTCAGACTTGTTTAGTGGTTGTGTTGGTGTAACCCGGGTGGGGTGGGGGAAGGCGGATGCAGGTGACGGTCTTCATGAAAAGTGTTTATTCATGGAATCTTGTTAAAAAATGTTTGTTATGGTTCATGTCTTTTATATTGTTTTGTATGAAAGGTTAAAAATTTCATGAAAAATCATTTCTAAATCAAAAAATATTTGCATATTGAATGCACAGTCCCAGAAGAGCACTAAAGAATTAAGACGAGAAGCTGAATTCTTTTCAAACCCTGCTCAAACTGCAACAGCCAACACCAACAAAAAAAGAAGCACATGCTGCATTTACCAAGCACTGTGATAACTGTGCTAAATGGAATCACTTTGCCAAGTGTGCAGATCAAAGCTGACCGGTAGTTATAAGTCATATCAACCAGCTACTATCACAAGACATGCTGCAGTCAACTACCTTTGCAATGCTCAGCATATAAACAGAGCGAACGAGCTGGAGACAAATCAAAACCTTGAGCCCCTGGAAGCATTCTACTGTGATAATGTTGACCTTATCACTGAAAAGGGCGAAATATTCACAATGTTCAATATTGTTCAGTGCAATGACAGACTGAAAGTCAAAATTGAAAAAGGGGCAAATTGCAATGTTTTGTCGAAGCTACTGCTGTTGAAAATCGAGCCTGTGCTGTACTCGATTCCACCAACAAAAGGAATCTTGTTGCATATGATACACACAGAAGGCACAATCACTTTGGACTACACGCAGGGAAAATTTCAATTCCATGTTGTCGCCCAGAATGTGAAACTACTGCTGGGTTTCCATAATAGCGTTGCTCTGGGATTAATTCACCGTGAGCTGGATGTACACACTTACAGCAACAGGAATCAGGTATGCTGGAATAGAGGCCGGTTTGACTGTGATGTTATCTAGAAGCGGCCTGTAACATATCACATGAGGATGGATGTTTCAGTGCGCCCCACTGTCTTTGCTCAAAGAAGAGTACCTTGCCATGAAACAGAAGGTAATCGACCAACTAGACAGAATGACAAGGCTGGGTGTTAAAGCCCCCAGAGATGAGGCCACGTAATGGGTCTTTATGGTAACTGCAGTAAAGAAAGATGACACAGTCAGAATCCTGTATCGACCCAGTTCACCTTACCAACGCACTCTGAGATCTCACCATCCGATGAAGACAGCTGAACAGGTCATAACCGATATGCCCAATGCCAAGGTTTTCAGCATCTTGGATGCAAAATGTGGATTTGGGCAAATCCCGCTTGATGAAGAACCCTCAAAGTTTACAACATTATGTCTCCAGTAGGAAGATACAGATTCCTACCCATGCCCTATGGTATTTCCACTGATAGAGAGGTCTTCTGAAGGTCCATGGAGCAGCTCTTCATTGGGCAACCCTGTGAAATCATCATTGATGATATCCTAATTTGCACAGTGGAGGAGCATGTTGGTCATCTGTGTTTGGTCCCCAACAGAATCAGAACCATACAGTTGAAGCTCAACCCTGCCCAATGCAAATTTGGCAGTGAGGTTCCCTACATGGGCCACCTGCTGACTCCCAATGGTGTGAAGCCAGACTCAGACAAGACAAAGGCTATATTGTAGAAATCCACTCCTGATGACAAACATGCACTGCAGCGTTTCCTTGGCATGACAAATTATCTAACAGAGTTAATTCCTTGCTACAGCGTAGAGACTGCACCCCTGCAGCAACACCACAGCAGTCCATTCACCAGACTCAAGAACATGCTTCAGCCCCTCCAGTGTTAAAATACTTCAATATCTGAATATCTGTAATGTTACAGAAATGTCTCAGCAAGCGCTTGGAGGAGTGTGCATCCAGAATGCCAAACCAGTAGGTTTTGCATCAAGGGCTCTCACTGACACTGAGGGTGTGATCTTCTGGCCACGCTGTGCCGGAAAAACTTCTCGCTGCAGCGCAATGTGGCCGGTGAAAGCAGGGGGACCCTGCTCCCGGGATCCACCCAGCTCGCAATGCCTCACGAGATTCAACGCAATCTCACGAGATGTTGCAAGAGGAATCCGCCCAACAATGGGTGGGTTCACCTTTTGGCAAATCTGCATATTAGACCGAGGCAGCTAGCCTTACCCTAACGTGCAGATTTCCAAGGTACCTGAGGCTTTGGGATTCAACCTTTTTGCCTTGGGGACCTTGGGTGAGTGCCGTTTGTTACTGGTCTCCACAAATGGAAACCAGACTGAACCGCACACGTGGGGGTCCCCAAGGGGATCAGAAGCCCCAGCTGCATGCCCATTGGACAGGGTGGTGCCCTGGCACTGCTGATGCCACCTTGGCACTGCCAAGCTGGCATTTCTTGTGTGCGTGCGATTGAGCTGGTGTTGGGGGTTGCGAGGGGGGCCCGGGAACCTCCCATGGTGCGTTCGGGCTGGGGGGGAGATCAGAGGTTTTTTTTGTGGGCATCGGAGATTGGGATGCCATTTAAAAATGGCGTCCCGTTCTCTCGCTACAACAGGAGTTCTGGCGAGCAGAGCTCCCCGTTATAAAACAAAGGGGCTATGTGTAGCCTCGGCCAGGCATTTCCTGTTTAAGCTCCTTATTAAACAGGAGTAGCGTTGAATAGCCTCGTGTTTCTCGGCATTGTGAGTGCTGGGAACGAGTTGGTTAAACGTGCTCGCTAGGGCCTTTGTTCCCTTTTGGGAAGATTGTGCATTGAAACTCACTGGGCGGGATTCTCCAATAATGGGGCTATGTTCCCACTCCAGCGTCAAAGAAAGTCCAGAGTGATTCTCCTACCTCAAGGGGGCTAGCAGGGTCCCGGAGTACTCCTCGCAGCTCTGGCTATGTATACGGGGCCCTGCACTTCCGGTCGGGATTCCGCGCATGCGCATGGCCTCTGTCAATGGCCCTACCCGAGCTGCGTAGACCCCGCACACGTGATTCGCACGTCGTGCCTAATTTCGCCGCCAACGCCCATTCTCTGCCCCCGCGCCGATCGCGATTTCGGCGCAGAGGCTCGGAGAACCCCGCCCACTGTGCCCTGATGAAGAAAGAACTCTTCGCACTTGACTTTGCCTGTCAGATATTTCATGATTTTAGTTATGGCTACCCTGCCACCATTGAAATGGATCATCTGCCTCTCATCACCATTCCTTAAAAAGTCCCTCCATACTGCATCACCGCACCTTCAGAGAATCTCATACTCAAGCTCCAACAATACAAACCTCAGTGTGGTCTGCAAGCGCGGTAAGGAATTATACTTAGCAGATGTCCTTTCCAGGAAAATGCAGATTTTGAGAGAATATTTGTGTGTGTGTGGGAGACCTGTTTGTATCCAGGCTCCTTCAGGAGTGAGCCCACCATGACCTGACAGAGGCCTCCACCCACGGATATGCCATCTGGCATTGTGATGCAGTTAGCTACTGTAATTGAGCTGCCACCATTGCAGCAGGATTTGACATACAATAGTGCACCGCCAGCTCAATAGGAGAGAAGCACATTTTGCATGTAAATACCTCACCCTGTACTGAGGTGAGGCCTAGTCAGTCCACTTTAAGTCTGCATTCCCTCAGAAAGGACAACGTATTCTGCTTTTCAATTAATGTCCTTTCTTCCTTTGTGTTATCACAAGCAGGAGCAAATCAAGGCAATGACCTCTATTATAGAATCTCAGTGCCAGGGTTGTGACCTCTTTAAGCTTCCAAACGTAGAAATATTTGATAAAGATCAAGACTTTGGTCATGCAAGCACGGTAGCATTGTGGATAGCACAATTGCTTCACAGCTCCAGGGTCCCAGCTTCGATTCCGGCTTGGGTCGCTGTCTGTGCGGAGTATGCGCATCCCGTGTGTGCGTGGGTTTCCTCCGGGTGCTCTGGTTTCCTCCCACAGTCCAAAGATGTGCAGGTTAGGTGGATTGGCTATGATAAATTGCCCTTAGTGTCCAAAATTTCCCTTAGTGTTGGGTGGGGTTACTGGATTATGGGGATAGGGTGGAGGGGTTGACCTTGGGTAGGGTGCTCTTTCCAAGAGCCGGTGCAGACTCGATGGGCCGAATGGCCTCCTTCTGCACTGTAAATTCTATGATGATGAATATAGAGGTTTCTTCAGACCCCAGAATTTTTGTCGGTCACCTCATTTGTCCTATTTGAAACATAACCACAATATCTAAAATTATCTATGTACATTATAAATGATGATAATTGGTCACAAATTAAGGTGTGTTACTTTATTCAATAGATAGTATGGCGGGGAAAAGATGGTTGAGGGTGCAGGCAAGAATTCCCTTCCTTAACATGCTGGGAAGTAAGGGGTTTAATCAGTAGCAGTACTCCTGAGATGATAGCAGATTTCCATGTGGGAAGCGTAGCATTTCAAACACAGATGGAAGCTATTTGGCCCATCATTATCACTTCACAGCTCTCAGAAATAACTATCCATGTCGTCCTATTTCCCATACATGTTTTTTTTTAACGTTTTGGTAGGAAACGTATGATGGAGTCTATTCCTGCCATGTTTCTGTTGGGAACGTTCCATGTCCGAACAACCCCTCAATTCAAACGAACAATCATTGTGTCATCATATTTCATTTGAGTGAGAAATCTATTCCCGCGGGCAACCTAATACCTGCTGGAAGAATGGGTTCAATTTTCAGGTATAAAGAAATGTTGTAAAAACATAGGTTGGGGTACGCTGGTTGATGGAAATAATTATATAGAAGAAAAATAAAGTTATTTCCACAAATAGTCAGAAAGAAGCCTCAGAAATAAATATCTCTCTAAGTATAAACATTGGTAAGATTGCATGTAAAGGTATCAGGTACAGCTGAAGTTAACTAAAGGCGCTGAATGCCAATAATGCAATGGGAAAAAAAACAACTCATCAGGTGGCATTCCCATTTTAAAGCTTTATATGTTTTGTTCGTGACCAGAAAAACCATAGGGGTCCTTTGAAAAATTTAGCATGGTGTTTGGATTGAGGAGTAGGATATGGCTGAAATGTAAATATATATATTTAGTATTCATTTTTGAACATGATACAGCAGTGGGTATAAATTCTTTGGATATTTACTCCTTAAATGTAAATGCATAAATGGCCTCAGCTTGGTTTAATGCACTGACGATTGATCAGGTTGCTGGACCTGATAACATTTAACCTCAAATGCTGTAGAAAATCAGAGAGGTACTTTGAGAGCCATTAATTTAGCTGACAAATAGTTTTTTTGAGTCTGGACTAGTTTGAATTGACTGACGAAGGAGCTGATGCATAAATGCTTGCTTGCACACATGTGCCAAGCCCCATGCATTCATATCTAGTTAGGAACACAGGCATAACAGTAGGCCATTCAGCTCTTTAAGCTTGTCAGCCATTCTGGCTGACCTATATCTTAACTCTATTTACCCAGTTTTGTTCCCCATCTTGTTGGCAAAGCTCTTCAATTCATGTTTTTAATCAGCTTGAATTACATAATTAAACTGTTGCATAATTAATATCTAGCTATGCTAAAGACTAATGATTCATGGCTTCAAATAAAATGCTAACCAGCACTAACATTTTTCACTTAAAAAGCACAGTTTTACTGACATTTGGGGACTCAACTAGCTAACACATTGGAAAACGATGCAACATAATATTGAGAAATTACAAAGCCAACTCATGTTTTTGGAGCGTTTGCAGCTCAAACCTTTCCACTACACCACTGGTGATGGTGGGGCCGGGGCAGGGAGGGGGATGAGAGAGTGGGTACGAGGGATGGGGTGAAGAAAAATTGTGTGCAAGGGGTGGCATGAGACAGAGGGTGTGTGTGAAGGGTGGGGGGTTTAGAGAGAGTGTGTCTGAGTGGAAGAGAGATGTGTGTGAGGGGTGGGGCAAGTGAGTGTGTGTGCAAGGGGTAGAGAGAGTGTGTGAGGGGAGGGTGGATAGAGAGAGTGTGTGAGAGGAGTGTGGATAGAGAGAGTGTGTGAGAGGAGTGTGGATAGAGAGAGTTTGTGAGAGGAGTGGGGATAGAAAAGTGTGAGGAGTGAGGATAGAAAGACTGAGAGGAATGTGAATTGAGAGAGTGTGTGAGGGATTGGGATGGAGAGAGTGGGTGTGGGAGGGGTGGGGGTGGAGAGAGTGTGTATGAGGAATAGAGAGGAAAAGAGGGTGTGCGTGGGGAATGGGGAGGAAGTGAGATGGTTGGAATGAAGAGAGAGTGTGTTTGAGGGGTCGAGATAGAGACAGTGTGTGTGAGGGTCGGGCGTAGAGAGAGTTTCTGCAAGGTGTGAGGGTAGGGACAGTATATGATGAGTGGAGAGAAAGGAAATGCGTGTGTAAATTGTGACGGGAAGAGAGTATGTGTGCGAGGGGTGGGTGCAGAGAGAGAGTGTGCGAGGTGTAGACCTAGAGAAAGTGTGTGCAACTGGTGAGCGTAGAGAGGTGCGTGTGAGGGGTGGGCGTAGAGAGAGTGTGTGTGCGACATTGATGTATAGAGAGTGTGTGAGGAATGGGGGTGGAGAGAATATGTGTGGAATGGGGGTGGCGATAGAGTGTTTGAGGTGTGGGGGAGAGTGTGTGTGTGGAATGGGGGTGGAGAGAGTGTGTGTGGAATGGGGGTGGAGAGAGTGTGTGTGGAATGGGAGTGGAGAGAGTGTGTGTGGAATGGGAGTGGAGAGAGTGTGTGTGGAATGGGAGTGGAGAGAGTGCGTGGAATGGGAATGGAGAGAGTGTGTGGAATGGGAGTGGAGAGAGTGTGTGGAATGGGGGTGGAGAGAGTGTGTGAGGAATGGGGGTGGAGAGAGTGTGTGAGGAATGAGAGCGGAGAGAGAGTGTGTGAGGTGTGAGGGTGGAGAGAGTGTGTGAGGTGTGAGGGTGGAGAGAATCTGTGAGGAATGGGAGTGGAGAGAGTGTGTGAGGAATGGGGGTGGAGAGAGTGTGTGTGGAATGGGAGTGGAGAGAGTGTGTGAGGAATGAGAGCGGAGAGAGAGTGTGTGAGGTGTGAGGGTGGAGAGAGTGTGTGAGGTGTGAGTGTGCAGAGAGAGTGTGTGAGGAATGGGAGTGGAGAGAGTGTGTGAGGAATGGGAGTGGAGAGAGTGTGTGAGGAATGGGAGTGGAGAGAGTGTGTGTGGAATGGGAGTGGAGAGAGTGTGTGAGGAATGGGAGTGGAGAGAGTGTGTGAGGAATGGGAGTGGAGAGAGTGTGTGTGGAATGGGAGTGGAGAGAGTGTGTGAGGAATGGGAGTGGAGAGAGTGTGTGGAATGGGAGTGGAGAGAGTGTGTGGAATGGGAGTGGAGAGAGTGTGTGAGGTGTGAGGGTGGAGAGAGTGTGTGTGGAATGGGAGTGGAGAGAGTGTGTGAGGTGTGAGGGTGGAGAGAGTGTGAGGAATGGGAGTGGAGAGAGTGTGTGAGGAATGGGAGTGGAGAGAGTGTGTGTGGAATGGGAGTGGAGAGAGTGAGTGGAATGGGAGTGGAGAGAGTGTGAGGAATGGGAGTGGAGAGAGTGTGTGAGGTGTGAGGGTGGAGAGAGTGTGTGGAATGGGAGTGGAGAGAGTGTGTGAGGTGTGAGGGTGGAGAGAGTGTGTGAGGAATGGGAGTGGAGAGAGTGTGAGGAATGGGAGTGGACAGAGTGTGTGAGGTGTGAGGGTGGAGAGAGTGTGTGAGGAATGGGAGTGGAGAGTGTGTGTGGAATGGGAGTGGAGAGAGTGTGTGAGGTGTGAGGGTGGAGAGAGCGTGTGAGGAATGGGAGTGGAGAGAGTGTGTGAGGTGTGAGGGTGGAGAGAGCGTGTGAGGAATGGGGGTGGAGAGAGTGTGAGGAATGGGGGTGTAGAGAGTGTGAGGAATGGGAGTGGAGAGAGTGTGAGGAATGGGGGTGGAGAGAGTGTGAGGAATGGGAGTGGAGAGAGTGTGAGGAATGGGGGTGGAGAGAGTGTGAGGAATGGGAGTGGAGAGAGTGTGAGGAATGGGGGTGGAGAGAGTGTGTGAGGTGTGAGGGTGGAGAGAGTGTGTGAGGAATGGGGGTGGAGAGAGTGTGTGAGGAATGGGGTGGAGAGAGTGTGTGAGGAATGGGAGTGGAGAGAGTGTGAGGAATGGGAGTGGAGAGAGTGTGTGAGGTGTGAGGGTGGAGAGAGTGTGTGAGGAATGGGGGTGGAGAGAGAGTGTGTGGTGTGAGGGTGGAGAGAGTGTGTGAGGAATGGGAGTGGAGAGAGTGTGTGTGGAATGGGGTGGAGAGAGTGTGAGGAATGGGAGTGCAGAAAGTGTGTGTGAGGAATGGGGGAGAGAGTGTGTGAGGAATGGGAGTGGAGAGAGTGTGTGTGAGGAATGGGGTGGAGAGAGTGTGAGGAATGGGAGTGGAGAAAGTGTGTGAGGTGTGAGGGTGGAGAGAGTGTGTGAGGAATGGGGGTGGAGAGAGTGTGTGTGGAATGGGAGTGGAGAGAGTGTGAGGAATGGGAGTGGAGAGAGTGTGTGAGGTGTGAGGGTGGAGAGAGAGTGTGTGAGGAATGGGAGTGGAGAGAGTGTGTGAGGTGTGAGGGTGGAGAGAGCGTGTGAGGAATGGGAGTGGAGAGAGTGTGTGAGGTGTGAGGGTGGAGAGAGCGTGTGAGGAATGGGGGTGGAGAGAGTGTGAGGAATGGGGGTGTAGAGAGTGTGAGGAATGGGAGTGGAGAGAGTGTGAGGAATGGGGGTGGAGAGAGTGTGAGGAATGGGAGTGGAGAGAGTGTGAGGAATGGGGGTGGAGAGAGTGTGAGGAATGGGAGTGGAGAGAGTGTGAGGAATGGGGGTGGAGAGAGTGTGTGAGGTGTGAGGGTGGAGAGAGTGTGTGAGGAATGGGGGTGGAGAGAGTGTGTGAGGAATGGGGTGGAGAGAGTGTGTGAGGAATGGGAGTGGAGAGAGTGTGAGGAATGGGAGTGGAGAGAGTGTGTGAGGTGTGAGGGTGGAGAGAGTGTGTGAGGAATGGGGGTGGAGAGAGAGTGTGTGGTGTGAGGGTGGAGAGAGTGTGTGAGGAATGGGAGTGGAGAGAGTGTGTGTGGAATGGGGTGGAGAGAGTGTGAGGAATGGGAGTGGAGAAAGTGTGTGTGAGGAATGGGGGAGAGAGTGTGTGAGGAATGGGAGTGGAGAGAGTGTGTGTGAGGAATGGGGTGGAGAGAGTGTGTGAGGTGTGAGGGTGGAGAGAGTGTGTGAGGAATGGGAGTGGAGAGAGTGTGTGAGGAATGGGAGTGGAGAGAGTGTGTGAGGAATGGGAGTGGAGAGAGTGTGTGAGGAATGGGAGTGGAGAGAGTGTGTGAGGAATGGGAGTGGAGAGAGTGTGTGAGGAATGGGAGTGGAGAGAGTGTGTGAGGTGTGAGGGTGGAGAGAGCGTGTGAGGAATGGGAGTGGAGAGAGTGTGAGGTGTGAGGGTGGAGAGAGCGTGTGAGGTGTGAGGGTGGAGAGAGTGTGTGAGGAATGGGAGTGGAGAGAGTGTGTGTGGAATGGGAGTGGAGAGAGTGTGTGAGGAATGGGAGTGGAGAGAGTGTGTGAGGAATGGGGGTGGAGAGAGTGTGTGTGGAATGGGAGTGGAGAGAGTGTGTGAGGAATGGGGGTGGAGAGAGTGTGTGTGGAATGGGAGTGGAGAGAGTGTGTGTGGAATGGGAGTGGAGAGAGTGTGTGAGGAATGGGGGTGGAGAGAGTGTGTGTGGAATGGGAGTGGAGAGAGTGTGTGAGGAATGGGGGTGGAGAGAGTGTGTGTGGAATGGGAGTGGAGAGAGTGTGTGAGGAATGGGAGTGGAGAGAGTGTGTGAGGTGTGAGGGTGGAGAGAGTGTGTGAGGAATGGGGGTGGAGAGAGTGTGAGGAATGGGAGTGGAGAGAGTGTGTGAGGAATGGGGGTGGAGAGAGTGTGTGAGGTGTGAGGGTGGAGAGAGTGTGTGAGGAATGGGAGTGGAGAGAGTGTGTGAGGAATGGGAGTGGAGAGAGAGTGTGTGTGGTGTGAGGGTGGAGAGAGTGTGTGAGGTGTGAGGGTGGAGAGAGAGTGTGCGTGGTGTGAGGGTGGAGTGAGTGTGTGAGGAATGGGAGTGGAGAGAGAGTGTGTGTGGTGTGAGGGTGGAGAGAGTGTGTGAGGAATGGGGGTGGAGAGAGAGTGTGTGTGCTGTGAGGGTGGAGAGAGTGTGTGAGGAATGGGAGTGGAGAGAGAGTGTGTGTGGTGTGAGGGTGGAGAGAGTGTGTGAGGAATGGGGGTGGAGAGAGAGTGTGAGGAATGGGGGTGGAGAGAGTGTGTGAGGAATGGGAGTGGAGAGAGAGTGTGTGAGGAATGGGAGTGGAGAGAGTGTGTGAGGAATGGGAGTGGAGAGAGTGTGTGAGGAATGGGAGTGGAGAGAGTGTGTGAGGAATGGGAGTGGAGAGAGTGTGTGAGGAATGGGAGTGGAGAGAGTGTGTGAGGAATGGGAGTGGAGAGAGTGTGTGAGGAATGGGAGTGGAGAGAGTGTGTGAGGAATGGGAGTGGAGAGAGTGTGTGAGGAATGGGAGTGGAGAGAGTATGTGAGGAATGGGAGTGGAGAGAGTGTGTGAGGTGTGAGGGTGGAGAGAGTGTGTGTGGAATGGGAGTGGAGAGAGTGTGTGTGGTGTGAGGGTGGAGAGAGTGTGTGAGGAATGGGAGTGGAGAGAGTGTGTGTGGAATGGGAGTGGAGAGAGTGTGTGAGGAATGGGAGTGGAGAGAGTGTGTGAGGAATGGGGGTGGAGAGAGTGTGTGTGCTGTGAGGGTGGAGAGAGAGTGTGAGGAATGGGAGTGGAGAGAGTGTGTGTGGAATGGGAGTGGAGAGAGTGTGTGAGGAATGGGAGTGGAGAGAGTGTGTGAGGAATGGGGGTGGAGAGAGTGTGTGAGGAATGGGAGTGGAGAGAGAGTGTGAGGAATGGGAGTGGAGAGAGTGTGTGAGGAATGGGGGTGGAGAGAGTGTGTGAGGTGTGAGGGTGGAGAGAGAGTGTGAGGAATGGGGGAGAGAGTGTGTGGAATGGGGGTGGAGAGAGTGTGTGTGGAATGGGGGAGAGAGTGTGTGAGGAATGGGAGTGGAGAGAGTGTGTGTGGTGTGAGGGTGGAGAGAGAGTGTGAGGAATGGGAGTGGAGAGAGTGTGTGAGGAATGGGAGTGGAGAGAGTGTGTGGAATGGGAGTGGAGAGAGTGTGTGAGGAATGGGAGTGGAGAAAGTGTGTGAGGAATGGGAGTGGAGAGAGTGTGTGAGGTGTGAGGGTGGAGAGAGAGTGTGTGAGGAATGGGAGTGGAGAGAGTGTGTGAGGAATGGGGGTGGAGAGAGTGTGTGTGGAATGGGAGTGGAGAGAGTGTGTGAGGAATGGGAGTGGAGAGAGTGTGTGAGGTGTGAGGGTGGAGAGAGCGTGTGAGGAATGGGAGTGGAGAGTGTGTGTGGAATGGGAGTGGAGAGAGTGTGTGAGGAATGGGGGTGGAGAGAGTGTGTGAGGAATGGGGTGGAGAGAGCGTGTGAGGAATGGGGGTGGAGAGAGTGTGTGAGGAATGGGGGTGGAGAGAGTGTGTGAGGAATGGGAGTGGAGAGAGTGTGTGAGGAATGGGAGTGGAGAGAGTGTGTGAGGAATGGGGGTGGAGAGAGTGTGTGAGGTGTGAGGGTGGAGAGAGAGTGTGAGGAATGGGGGAGAGAGTGTGTGAGGAATGGGGGAGAGAGTGTGTGGAATGGGGGTGGAGAGAGTGTGTGAGGAATGGGGGAGAGAGTGTGTGAGGAATGGGAGTGGAGAGAGTGTGTGAGGAATGGGGGTGGAGAGAGTGTGAGGAATGGGGGAGAGAGTGTATGAGGAATGGGAGTGGAGAGAGTGTGTGAGGAATGGGAGTGGAGAGTGTGTGAGGAATGGGGGAGAGAGTGTGTGAGGAATGGGAGTGGAGAGAGTGTGTGGAATGGGAGTGGAGAGAGTGTGTGAGGAATGGGGGTGGAGAGAGTGTGTGAGGAATGGGGGTGGAGAGAGTGTGAGGAATGGGGGAGAGAGTGTGTGAGGAATGGGAGTGGAGAGAGTGTGTGGAATGGGAGTGGAGAGAGTGTGTGAGGAATGGGAGTGGAGAGAGTGTGTGAGGAATGGGGGTGGAGAGAGTGTGTGGAATGGGAGTGGAGAGAGTGTGTGAGGAATGGGGGTGGAGAGAGTGTGTGAGGAATGGGGGTGGAGAGAGTGTGAGGAATGGGGGAGAGAGTGTGTGAGGAATGGGAGTGGAGAGAGTGTGTGGAATGGGAGTGGAGAGAGTGTGTGAGGAATGGGAGTGGAGAGAGTGTGTGAGGAATGGGGGTGGAGAGAGTGTGTGAGGAATGGGAGTGGAGAGAGTGTGTGAGAAATGGGAGTGGAGAGAGTGTGTGAGGAATGGGAGTGGAGAGAGTGTGTGAGGAATGGGGGTGGAGAGAGTGTGAGGAATGGGGGAGAGAGTGTGTGAGGAATGGGAGTGGAGAGAGAGTGTGTGAGGAATGGGGTGGAGAGAGTGTGTGAGGAATGGGGGTGGAGAGAGAGTGTGAGGAATGGGGTGGAGAGAGTGTGTGAGGAATGGGGGTGGAGAGAGAGTGTGTGGTGTGAGGGTGGAGAGAGTGTGTGAGGTGTTAGGGTGGAGAGAGTGTGTGAGGTGTTAGGGTGGATTGAGTGTGTGTGGAATTTGGGTGGTTAATATGTGTGAGGTGTGAGGGTGGTGAGAATCTGTGGAGTGAGGGTGGAGTGAATAAATGTGAAGAGTGAGGGTAGAGAGAGTAAGTGTGAGGAATGGGTGTGGAGAAAGTGTGCGTGTGTGTGTGGAGTGGGAGGGGAGAGAGTGTGTGTGAGGACTGTGCAAAAGTGGAGAGAAGGCAAAGAGTGTGCGAGGTGTGGCAAGAAGAGGGGGTGAATGCAAGGGGTGGGAAGAAGAGATTGTGTGCGTGACAGGTTGGGTTCGAGAGAGTATTTATGAGGGGTCGGAGGAAGAGAGATTGTGTGCGGGAAGGATGGTCTTTGGCCTTCACATCGCAGGTATGGTGGTGGGGGGCCTGAAAGTGAGCTGAGCACAGGGCTGCACAAATTGTAAATCCATCTCTGGTTAAGACGGTTTGGGAGGCAGTCCTTCATTCTCAGGCATCTTGTGCCCAAATGGAGGGACCGAATGCCAGAAAAGTAGGGATCTTTGGGAAACCACAATTTCCCCCTCCCCCTGCTTGCAGGGACTCCCTGACTGGCACTGACCATCCCGTCTCACTGACCTTCACCCCAGGGCTGCAGCAGTGGCCGTTGCTCCTGATGGCATGCTGGTACTGGGGAGTCACTGCTCGTCTCTGATTGGGAAATTGTCCTTGGTGGAGCCCATGAGCTGTAATTGGGATTTATTCCCAACAGGACTTCTGGAAATGGCCACGGCAGAGTTATTGCCACCGGCTCTCCAGCCGTTGGATGGGCCCACCGCCACAGCCATTAAATGCCACCCAATGTATCAGATCAATGACCATCAGACCAAAAGGTTGTGCTGTTATCAGATCAGCATTACTTGCTGATTGGTGTCATGATTTGCCAACTCTACATGTTTCCAGCAGACATTTACTCTGCCCCAATATAGCATGCAGGCATAATTCAGTTCACGGGTGTGCGCATGTGCATTGTGGATGCCATTTAGGAGTTCTCAGAGTGCTTATAATGCCCCAAAAATGGGTACTAGTGAGCCCAGTTTCTTGTTCAAACCTGCTTTTGTTTCCTATTTTTAATCTCATCGGAATACTGTGTTACTTCATTTATTACATTTGTGTTACTTTTATAAATAAGAGGGGGCCAAAAACACACCACCAGGGGGAATAATGTAAGTTATCTTTAAACTTCCATTCAGTGTGATAGGTGCTGATTTTGCTCAGAAACATCAGTGGAAAACTGTCATCCCAAGTACTAATTCCAAGTAAATAGTGAGTTGCATTCAGCTATTATGGTAATTTCCTGCCTACTGTCAGTGCTCAAATTTTCCACTTACAATATATTTCAAGAATGTTTGGATATTTTTTAAAATTAAGGAAGGGATGGTTTACATACAGAGAGCAGGGCTGATCTTTTTTAGATTGTCCAGATATGTTTGCAATCAGCATATTATTCAAGGTGTCACTGAGCAGAAGGTTTAGAAAGCAACTGTCTGTATCAATCTCCTATGTGGATGCAAATCACTGACAGCGAATAGAGGGCACTGTTAGCAGCTGGAGAAGTTTCACTGAAGCCACCTCACATTGTATAGTTTGGCAGGACAAGATCACTAACAGTGAAGTACTGGAACATGCTGACAACATCAGTATTGAGGTTGTGATAATCAATACTCAGCTCCATTGAACTGGAAATGTTAGGATGGATGACGTACAGCTACCAGAGTAGGTACTTATGGAGAACGGATAAATGGCAAAAGAAAGGATGGTGGACAACAAAGGCCCTGAAAGGACACACTGAAGAGTCACTTGATGCAGCGTGAAGCAGTGTAATGTGGTTCTTGGTTCTTAGGAAACCCTGGTCATTGAGAAACAACAGTATGTGCTGAAGTGATAGAAGGGCTTTGAGCTGTAACTTCCATGTCAACGTGGACTTGTGATACAAGAGGCAGAGAGGACGATTATGTCAGAGAGATTAACAGGCTTATTGTAGATAATAGGCGTTCTTTCCGGTTCCTGAGCCACGTGTTCCTCGGCGACATGCCATCCGGTGGTGGCGGGATTCTATCTTCCCGGTGCTTGTCAATGGGATTTCCCATTGTAACCACCCCATGTCGCTGGGAACCCCACAGGCATGGGTACCCTGCTGGCAGGAAATGTGAATCGCAAGAACTGGAGAATTCAAGCCAGTATCAATGGCATAATGGCCTAATTAGTCAAGACCGCAACGATCGTGCACACATTCACACTTTCTACTTTGTTGCCACCACCATCTTCAAGTAGGATGCGCAACTACTGCTACAAAAACCACAATATACTCTTCATCTCTTTGACAGAACATTTCCTGGTAGAATGAATTCTTAGAATACCGAGTCTATTTTACAGTGAACCATGATTTTAAAATTAGGCCTTCACAGTCACACCTCCTAACTTAGAATTAAGTAAAATTATTTTGCTACCGCTTCAAGCGTTACAACAAAGAATGTATCAGCAGAGACAGTTGAGGAATGGAACGGATGGTATTGCAACTCACATTTCATTCATTCATTATTTGTTTTATTTTGGCAAGAATGTACTGTTGCGAAGAATGATGTTCCAATACTGAACCAGCAGTATTGGACTGAACCAGTCCAAAGACATGCAGGTTAGGTGGATTGGCCATGGCAAATTGCCCTTAGTGACCAAAAAGGTTAGGAGGGGTTATTGGGTTACGGGGATAGGGTGGAAGTGAGGGCTTAAGCGGGTCGGTGCAGACTTGATGGACCGAATGGCCTCCTTCTGCACTGTATGTTATATGCATCGGGAACCCACTACTCGCGGCCGAGAATCCACCCCTTTGTGATGGGCAATAAATGCTGCCGTACCAGTGTGGCTTCTATCTGCAGAAGAAATTAAGAAAAGCGGAAATATTTGGATTATGATCTGGCATGATTCACATGTTAAATATGTCAGTTGTATTGCATGGCCATAAAATATAACTGATCCATGTTTGTTTTTAATCCCTGCAGAATATATAATTTAGCTTGCTTAACGTATGACCCTTTTGAGTTATAGGAAAGAGAAGGGCAATGTACAGCTTACTACTATTGTCATGTCCTAGTACTATAAAAGCACCTTTAAATGATATGAGTAAATGTTAATTGCAAAGAATTGATGTTACATACAGACTATGGTCATCCTTCATTTTATAGAACAACATGGTATACAAGCTAAATTAAAAATCTATGTAATCCTCTTACTGAATTTATATTTAAATTCAATTTTTCAGCATTTGATGGGACACATTTTAAATCTCAGAGGATAATTACTACTTCATAAATAAATAGAATTTTCCAACCTCCCTGTGTCTTGCCTGCATCTCAGTAGAAAATCAAATTGACACACATTGCAAGGGAAATGAAGGATAAAAGTTACAATTGTACAAGGCATTGATGAAAGCACATCCAGAGTAAAAAGTATTATCCTTCCATCTTGAAAGATGATGGACATGCGGGAAGCAATTCCATTTCAGAGGGGGTGTCTTCCTATGGTGCACCTTTGCTGATGGTTGAACAGGCCAATCATTGAGAGACAGGTTCTGTCACATGTGTCACACATGAAGATACCAAGTATCATTGTGGGTTGTTGTTTTTGTTGTTGCCATCTGTCGTCAAGCGGGGGCTGCGAGTCGGAGCGGAGATTTAAAAAGAGCGGGAGCTGCGAGGCGGGGCAGAGATTTAAAAAGAGCAGGAGCTGCGAGTTGGAGTGGAGATTTAAAAAGCGCAGGAGCTGCGAGTTGGAGCGGAGATTTAAAAAGAGCGGGAGCTGCGAGTCGGAGCAGAGATTTAAAAAGCGCAGGAGCTGCGAGTCGGAGCGGAGATTTAAAAAGCGCGGGAGCTGCGAGTCGGAGCGGAGATTTAAAAAGCGCGGGAGCTGCGAGTCGGAGCGGAGATTTAAAATGCGCAGGAGCTGCGAGTCGGAGCGGAGATTTAAAAAGCGCAGGAGTTGCGAGTCGGAGCGGAGATTTAAAAAGCGCGGGAGCTGCGAGTCGGAGCGGAGATTTAAAAAGATCGCGGCCTAGCTTCGGGAGCCTTTTGGAGCAGGAGGAGCAGCCTCTGTCAGGGAGAGAACCTGAGAACATCTGAGACCCTCAGAAGGTAAGTAAGTGATTTTTACTCATTTTTACTTTTATTACCTTTTCAAATTGTGTGTGTGTGTTGGGGGGGGGGCGGGAAACTGAAGTGACATCACAGAAAAGCTGTGACCTGAGTGGCTGGTTGGGAATTTACACTAAATTAAAAAAATTAAGCATTGGCAACTGATTAAACATAATTACTTAATTATAATTTAGAGGGGTATCTAAGCCAGAGATCGGAGAGTACTATATTCAGCTTTCGCATTTATATTAGAAATCTCGTGCTAGGAAACAGATAGTTAACAGTAACTTTAAAAAAATTATTAACTTTTAACTTTAATTTACTAATTAATTGACGCAATGTCAGTTAGAGGGGTGCAGTGCTCTGACTGTGAGATGTGGCAGGTCCGGGAGGCTTCCAGCGTCCCGGATGGCTTCATCTGCAGAAAGTGCACCCAACTGGAGCTCCTCACAGACCGCATGGTTCGGTTGGAGCAGCAATTGGATGCACTTAGGAGCATGCAGGTGGCAGAAGGTGTCATAGAGAGCTGTTAGAAAAATGTGGTCACACGCAAGGTGCAGGCAGAGAAATGGGTGACCACCAGAAAGGGCAGGCAAACAGTGCAGGAATCCCCTGTGGTTGTCCCCCTCTCGAACAGGTATACCCCTTTGGATACTGTCGGGGGGGATAGCCTATCAGGGGGAAACAGCAGCAGCCAGAGCAGTGGCACCACGACTGGCTCTGATGTTCAGAAGGGAGGGTCAAAGCGCAGAAGAGCAATAGTAATAGGGGACTCTATAGTCAGGGGCACAGATAGGCGCTTCTGTGGACGTGAAAGAGACTCCAGGATGGTATGTTGCCTCCCTGGTGCCAGGGTCCAGGATGTCTCCGAACGTGTAGAGGGCATCGTGAAGGGGGAGGGCAAACAGGCAGAGGTCGTTGTACATATTGGTACTAACGACATAGGCAGGAAGGGGCATGAGGTCCTGCAGCAGGAGTTCAGGGAGCTAGGCAGAAAGTTAAAAGACAGGACCTCTAGGGTTGTACTCTCGGGATTACTCCCTGTGCCATGTGCCAGTGAGGCTAGAAATAGGAAGATAGAGCAGCTAAACACGTGGCTAAACAGCTGGTGTAGGAGGGAGGGTTTCCGTTATCTGGACCACTGGGAGCTCTTCCGGGGCAGGTGTGACTTATATAAGAAGGACGGGTTGCATCTAAACTGCAGAGGCATAAATATCCTGCCCGCGAGGTTTGCTCGTGTCACACGGGAGGGTTTAAACTAGTATGGCAGGGGGGTGGGCATGGGAGCAATAGGTCAGAAGGTGAGAGCATTGAGGGAGAACTAGGGAATAGGGATAGTGTGGCTCTGAGGCAGAGCAGACAGGGAGAAGTTGCTGAACACAGCGGGGCTGGTGGCCTGAAGTGCATATGTTTTAATGCAAGTAGTATTACAGGTAAGGCAGATGAATTTAGAGCTTGGATTAGTATTTGGAACTATGATTTGTTTCCATTACAGAGACCTGGTTGAGGGAAGGGCAGGATTGGCAGCTAAACGTTCCAGGATTTAGATGTTTCAGGCAGGATAGAGGGGGATGTAAAAGGGGTGGCGGAGTTGCGCTACTGGTTAGGGAGGATATCACAGCTGTACTACGGGAGGACACCTCAGAGGGCAGTGAGGCTATATGGGTAGAGATCAGGAATAAGAAGGGTGCAGTCACAAAGTTGGGGGTTTACTATAGGCCTCCCAACAGCCAGCGGGAGATAGAGGAGCAGATAGGTAGACAGATTTTGGAAAAGAGTAAAAACAACAGGGTTGTAGTGATGTGAGACTTCAACTTCCCCAATATTGACTGGGACTCACTTAGTGCCAGGGGCTTAGACGGGGCAGAGTTTGTAAGGAGCATCCAGGAGGGCTTCTTAAAACAATATGTAGACAGTCCAACTAGGGAAGGGGCGGTACTGGACCTGGTATTGGGGAATGAGCACGGCCAGGTGGTTGAAGTTTCAATAGGGGAGCATTTCGGGAACAGTGACCACAATTCAGTAAGTTTTAAAGTGCTGGTGGACAAAGATAAGAGTGGTCCTCGGGTGAATGTGCTAAATTTGGGGAAGGCTAATTCTAACAATATTAGGTGGGAACTGAAGAACCTAGATTGGGGGCGGATGTTTGAGGGCAAATCAACATCTTGACGTGTGGGAGACTTTCAAATGTCAGTTGAAAGGAATTTAGGACCGGCATGTTCCTGTGAGAAAGAAGGAACCTTGGATAACGAGAGATATTGTAGGCCTCGTCAAAAAGAAAAAGGAGGCATTTGTCAGGGCTAAAAGGCTGGGAACAGACGAAGCCTGTGTGGAATATAAGGAAAGTAGGAAGGAACTTAAGCAAGAAGCCAGGAGGGCTAGAAGGGGTCACAAAAAGTCATTGGCAAATAGGGTTAAGGAAAATCCCAAGGCTTTTTACACATACATAAAAAGCAAGAGGGTAGCCAGGGAAAGGGTTGGCCCACTGAAGGATAGGCAAGAGAATCTATGTGTGGAGCCAGAGGAAATGGGTGAGGTACTAAATGAATACTTTGCATCAGTATTCACCAAAGAGAAGGAATTAGTAGATGTTGAGTCTGGAGAAGGGTGTGTAGATAGCCTGGGTCACATTGAGATCCAAAAAGACGAGGTGTTGGGCGTCTTAAAAAATATTAAGGTAGATAAGTCTCCAGCGCCTGATGGGATCTACCCCAGAATACTGAAGGAGGTTGGAGAGGAAATTGCTGAGGCATTGACAGAAATCTTTGGATCCTCACTGTCTTCAGGTGATGTCCCGGAGGACTGGAGAATAGCCAATGTTGTTCCTCTGTTTAAGAAAGGTAGCAAGGATAATCCAGGGAACTACAGGCCGGTGAGCCTTACTTCAGTGGTAGGGAAATTACTGGAGAGAACTCTTTGAGACAGGATCTACTCCCATTTGGAAGCAAATGGACGTATTAGTGAGAGGCAGCATGATTTTGTGAAGGGGAGGTCGTGTCTCACTAACTTGATAGAGTATTTTGAGAGGTCACAAAGATGATTGATGCAGGTAGGGCAGTGGATGTTGTCTATATGGACTTCAGTAAGGCCTTTGACAAGGTCCCCCATGGTAGACTAGTACAAAAGGTGAAGTCACACGGGATCAGGGGAGAGCTAGCAAGGTGGATACAGAACTGGCTAGGTCATAGAAGGCAGAGAGTAGCAATGGAAGGATGCTTTTCTAATTGGAGGGCTGTGACCAGTGGTGTTCCGCAGGGATCAGTGCTGGGACCTTTGCTGTTTGGAGTATATATAAATGATTTGGAGGAAAATGTAACTGGTCTGATTAGTAAGTTTTCAGACGACACAAAGGTTAGTGGAATTGCGGATAGCGATGAGGACTGTCAGAGGATACAGCAGGATTTAGATTGTTTGGAGACTTGGGCGGAGAGAGGTAGATGGAGTTTAATCCGGACAAATGTGAGGTAATGCATTTTGGAAAGTCTAATGCAGGTAGGGAATATACAGCGAATGGTAGAACCCTCAAGAGTATTGAAAGTCAGAGAGATCTAGGTGTATAGGTCCACAGGTCACTGAAAGGGGCAACACAGGTGGAGAAGTAGTCAAGAAGGCATACGGCATGCTTGCCTTCATTGGCCGGGGCATTGAGCATAAAAATTGGCAAGTCATGTTGCAGCTGTATAGAACCTTAGTTAGGCCACGCTTGGAGTATAGTGTTCAATTCTGGTCTCCACACTACCAGAAGGATGTGGAGGCTTTAGAGAAGGTGCAGAAGAGATTTACCAGAATGTTGCCTGGTATGGTGGGCATTAGCTATGAGGAGCGGTTGAATAAACTCGGTTTGTTCTCACTGGAACGACGGAGGTTGAGGTGCGACCTGATAGAGGTCTACAAAATTATGAGGGGCATAGACAGAGTGGATAGTCAGAGGCTTTTTCCCAGGGTAGAGGGGTCAATTACTAGGGGGCATAGGTTTAAGGTGAGAGGGACAAGGTTTAGAGTAGATGTACGAGGCAAGTTTTGTACAAAGAGTGTAGTGGGTGCCTGGAACTCGCTCCCGGAGGAGGTGGTGGAAGCAGGGACGATAGTGACATTTTCGGGGCATCTTGACAAATACATGAATAGGATGGGAATAGAGAGATACGGACCCAGGAAGTGTAGAAGATTGTAGTTTAGTCGGGCAGCATGGTCGGCAGGGGCTTGGAGGGCCGAAAGGCCTGTTCCTGTGCTGTACTTTTCTTTGTTCTTTTGTTCTTGCTGTCAATGGTCATCGTAGTGATGCATGCCAGCCCACAGGCGGTGTTGCCATTTCCCCCTGTCATCAGCTAGTGACTTCCAGGTGCAATAATCGATGTTTAGGGCTTTCATGTCACACTTGAAAGTATCCTTGATGTCGGGCTTTGGTGCATCCTACTGGTCACCTGGCTTCAGCTCCCTCACCATACAGTAGAACCTTGAGTATGCATCAATCTTCCATCCAGTGGACGCGGCCAAGCCGACAAAGCCACCTCATTTGATGAGTGGTAATAAACTCCGGAGCGGTGATTCTCCGATTCCGCGCCGGGTCGGGGAATCGCCGAGGGAGCGCGAGAATCGCGCCGGGCCGCCGATTCTCTGGCGACCGGAGAATCAGCGGCAATCGTGCCCGATGGGTTGCTGCCACGCCGGCTTGGGGCGGTTGAAAGCGCCCCCGGCCCGGCGATTCTCAGCGCCTCGACGGGCTGAGTGACTGCCGGGTTGGGCTGAGTGACTGCCGGGTTCCGCCGAGTCCCGCCGGCATGGGTTAAGTATGGTCCTACCCGGTGGGACCTCGGAGTTCTGGCTGCGGGGGCCGTCCTGGTGTGGGGGGTGGGAGGATCAGACTCCGGGGTGGGGGTCTCCACGGTGGCCAGGCCCACGATCTGGCCCTACCGATTGGCAGGCGGGCTAATTCCAGGGGGGGGGTCCATGTTCCTCCGCGCCAGGCCCCTGTAGGGCTCTGCCATATTGCCCGGGGGCCGGCACGGAGATGGAAACCCTCGCGCATGCACGGAACCGCGCCGACCATGGCGTGCCGACATTCGAGCGCCAGAGCAGCGGACACCACTCCACCGCCGTACTAGCCCCCTAGAAAGGGGTAAATGCCTGGGCCTGGAGGCCCGTTGATGCTGGAGTCGCTCGCGCCGCTTTTGACGCCGGCGTCAGAACCTGGCCGTGGGATCAGAGAATCCCAGCTGGGAACTTTGCCATTCAGAGGGCCGCCATATTCTTGATTTTGTCTTGCCAGGACATACCCAGAAGGCATCGCAGACAGCTAAGAGGGAAATTATTGAACTTATTTTAGTGATAGCTGTAAAGGGTTCAGGCTTCACAGCAAAGAGCATGGTGCTGAGAACACAGGCTTTATAAACCACCAACTTGGTCCAAAGAGTTAGCTTGATATCACTCCACGTACATTTCATGAGTCAACGAAAAATGACAGCAGCTTTCCTCATGAATATATCAAGTTCTACCTCAAAGGGCAGATTGCCTGTCCCTGTGGTCTGGAGGTAGCAGAATTTGCCATGGCACAAAGCACTAAAAGAAAACACAAGTACTTGACAGTGGAGAAACGCACACACAGATGTGTTGTTTGTTTGGGGCAGTGAAAGCATAATAATAATCTTTGTTGTCACAAGTAGGCTTACATTAACACTGCAATGAAGTTACTGTGAAAAGCCCCTAGTCGCCACATTCCGGTGCCTGTTCGGGTACACAGAGGGAGAATTCAGAATGTCCAAATTACCTAACAGCACGTCTTTCGGGACTTGTGGGAGGAAACCGGAGCACCCGCAGGAAACCCATGCAGACACGGGGAGAAAGTGCAGACACTGCACAGACAGTGACCCAAGCCGGGAATCGAACCTGGGACCCTGGCGCTGTGATGCAACAGAGCTAACCACTGTGCTACCGTGCCACCCAAAACAACAAGAAAGGGTTCGTCTGGGATTTGAACCGGGGACCTCTCGTAAGCTCCTAAACTGCAAAACCCAAAGCGAGAATCATACCCCTAAACCAACAAGCCACATTGCTTACAATAAACACCTGTCTCAGTTGCAGAGATAATCGTCAGGTCTCATGATCTTATGCCAAAACCATTCACTACTCCAACATAGAGAGAATCGTTTTTTACACCGAAGTCGCGGTGGGCGCCGGATTCATGCCAAATCGCAATTCTCCGGTGTACCACAGCGTTCCACTCCAGGTGTACAGTAAACGCCGTTTGCATATCATTAGCAGGCCTGACCCAGTATTCTCTGGGACTTCTGGCGATTCTCTGCCTTCGCCGGGGGGGGGGGGGGGGGGGGAAGTCTTGACGGTGAAGTTCACTTGTGCTTTCAAAAATCATGAAGCAAGTGCCGTGACTGATGGAGCGGGAGTGGGTACGGAAAGTGATCAACATCGCCATCGTTTCCTGACATGTGCCACTGGCCGGGGGCCTCTGCCAGGGCCGGTGGGAGTAGCGGGAGGGGGGAACCACCAGAAGGTGGGCTATGGGGTCGGGGTGGATGGGCACAATTTTTCATTGGAATCGGTCGTGTTCCACCTGGCGGCGATGCTAGCCCTTCAACAGTCGCTGAATCGGTCCAGGTACAAAGTGACACATGCACATTCACAGCTATCTCCAATGTAAAGTTTCCAGTCTCCGCCAATTCATTGAAGCTGGATGCCTGTGAAGAAGGAATAACAGACATTCAGGAGGGCAGTAGCTTCAGGGGTGCAAAAGCACATCTGCAACCTTCAGACTGAAGCCTAGTTTTAACTCGAAGCTGGGGCATTAACCTTAGTGTCAGGGTAGTCTGGTACAGTAAGGCCTAAACAGAAGAAGGTGAAAAAGTCCTTCCACAACTCAGCAGTATCCTATGGCACAATGCTTTACACAAATTCGCAAGTACTATACTGAGATTAGGCACAGCATTCAAAATGAAAGCAACAGCTTAAGCACATTGATTTGAATACTGATTTATCTGTCACATATTGATCTGCAAGGCAGTTGATGAGCCTGGCACAATAATGCAGACTGAGCAAAGTATTGGCAAACTAACCTAATGTTACTGTATTAAAATAAATTGTGATAGTATTACTTGTAATTGGATAAAGAACAGACTAAGAATTATCCTTGTTCCCCCAAAAACTCAGCAACTCCTCGCCTGAATTGATTCAATAAAACAACAGTAATTCAAAGTAATTCGAATCTGGTGCAGGTGAAGTGTCACCTTAGGAGCAAAGGGTGTAGATATAAATAATGTGTTATTCATAGAACTGGATCTCATCCAAACCCTGATGAGTTTTTAATGACATGAAATCAGTACGATGGACATTCAAGACTGGGTAGGGTGGTCTTCTCCCACAAGTAACAAAAGGTGTCTCTTCCTCTTCTTAGGAAGTCCCTTGGAACAGAAGATAACTTGCTTCCACTCCAGTTTGATAGGTTCTAACAGAAGATGCTAGATACACTCGGCAGCTCTGGGAGCATCCGTAGAGAGAAATAGAGGGCGCGATTTACCCCCAAAATTTCGAAGTTAATTTGTGGCAGGTTTTTCCAGGGTCGGCAAGTTCCCCACCATTATTCAGTGACACTTAGTCACTTTTTTGGGCCCTGGTTCAGCCCAAAAGGGAGCAAAGTCCCATAGCGAGCGCGTTTAACCGTGTGTTTCCGGGCACTCGCAGTGCCGAGAAACGCGTGGCTATTCAACGCTATTCGTATTGAATAAGGGGCCTGAACAAGGAATGCACAGCTGACGCCGCACACAGCTCCATTTTTTACAACGGGGAGCTCGGCTCGCCGGAACTGCGCGTTGTAACGAGAGATCGAGATGCCATTTTTAAATGATGTTCCGATCTCCAAGGCCCACAAATAAAATCCCCGACCTCACCCCAGCCCCGCTGCAACGTAGTTCAATGTATCCCTATTATGGGGGTCTCTAGAGGACCTCCCTATTAAGGGGGTCTCTGGGGTGCAGCCATGGGGGTGAGGTCTGGAAGAGGAGGGGTGCCTTGTGGTGGGGGAAGGTGACCCTTGGATGGACCTTGGGGCCAACTCCTAAAAGGAGTTACCCCCTTGGCCCACCATGAAGTCTACCACATCAGGGCCGGGATTCTCCGCTACCCGGCGAGGCGGGAAGTCCCGGCGGGATGGAATGGTGTGAACCACTCCGGCGTCAGGCCGCCCCAAAGGTGCAGATTTCTCCGCACCCTTAGGGGCCAAGCCTTCACCTTGAGGGGCTAGGCCCGCGCCGGAGTGGTTGGCATGCCGCCCACTGGCGGGAAAGGCCTTTGGTGCCACGTCAGCCAGGGCCAAAAGGACTCCACCGGGCGGCGGAAGTCCGCGCATGCGCGGGAGCGTCAGCGGCTGGTGACGTCATCCCCGCGCATGTGCGGGGGGGGGTGTCTCTTCCGCGTCGGCCATGGTGAAGACTGTGGCCAAGGAGGAGATAAAAGAGTGCCCCCACGGCACAGGCCCGCCCGCGGATCGGTGGGCCCCCGGGGCCAGATCGCCGCGTGCCCCCACCAGGACCACGGAGCCCGCCGGCGCCGCCTAGTCCCGCCGGGAAGAGAGGTGGTTTGATTCTCGCCGGCGGGACAGGCATTCCAGCAGCGGGGCTTCGGCCCATCGTGGCCGGAGAATCGCCGGGGGGGGATTGGCCCACCGACCGGCACGGCGGGATTCCCGCCCCCGCCGAATATCCGGTGCCGGAGAATTTGGCAACCGGCGGGGGCGGGATTCACGGCAGCCCCCGGCGATTCTCCGACCCGACGGGGGGTCGGAGAATCCCGACCTAGGTTCCAGTTCGGTGAGACCTATCGTGATTCCCGCCCAGGCGAGTGGTCCAGAGGCCCGGAGAATCATGGAAGGCCGGAGAATAGGCGTGGTAGGTGGATGCAAATGGGTCATTAAGACTCATTTACATTTATTTACATCCTCCCACTGGCGCGCGGGTAGTCGGATTGGCGTCCACCAGCACCCGGCGCCGATCCCAAATTTTCGATTCTCCTCTGCTTCAGGGACCTCGCTACCAACGGCAGGTGGCGGAGAATTCACGCCACAGTCTCAGTCAGGGCTGTAAACCTAGCTGGAAATAATACTGCAGTTGCAAACTCTCCTGCTGAGGAGAGTTCCCCAGGATTGTCTTGAGAACTGTTTCAATCAAATTTGACCTGCACTGCATCTTCACTTCTTCGGGGCAATATTAACCCTCTGAGCAGCGAGAAAGAAGCAAGGCCGGAAATTAGCCTATTTCCTTTAACAGTCCCAAAATTGCCTATTTTAGTACCGATAATGTAAAATGTGCTGTCCCAGTGGAACTTAACCCGCTCCTGAGCGCAGCCAGGTAAAGTTGTCAAAGAGACAAGCGAGACCATCCGGGGTAAGTTCAAGGAAAAAGTACAATAAATGAGATTACAAAAAGCACGATTGAGCTGTTGGCCTGCGGGCTGTTTAATTTTGTATGGCCACCCTCAGCCCCATTGATCAGCTGCCCTTTTACCTCGAAACCTGTGGCATGCCGATGACTGGCCCTGCTGTGGATTGCTGTCTAATCCTGTCGCTTCACACCGGGAGTTAAAATCCCTGTAGCTTCTCTGTGTGGACAGATTGAATCCTGAATCTGGAATGTTGCCATTCTCAGGTTGATGCAGAGTGGTAAATTTTCAATTAGGTTTTCAATTTTCAGCGTTACCAGAATTTGTACTGCAACACAAGGAGTTGCCCTCCTCCCAGAAATCAGTGACTCTTACAATTCATTTCCCTTCCTCAGCACATCATATGGAACATGTGGTGCTGACATTTAAGTGCTCTAAAGGGAGCACAATTTGCAGTTATGTGGGCATTTCCTTTAATCACACTTCTTAGTAAAATATTACTTTTCCCATGATAGTGCACATGATTACTTACAAACAGTATCAATTTTGTTTTTGTTTGGTGACCTAATAAGAAGTGAATAAAACAAAATGTTTAAATTCAGACAATGAAACTGTAAATGTTGTGATTTGCAATTATGACTTGCTTGTCACATTACGGGTAATGTTAACCTAACACACCCAGGAGAAAATTGAGGCAATGGATCAGGTGATTGTTTTACACCTGGCTGATTTAACTTTGAAGTTAAACAGACAGCCTATCCTCTTCCATTGATTTACCGCAGGGAAGGTTAGATTAAAATTGCACCCATTGGGAAGAATTTAATGGTTGCAGCAGTGTATCCGTCCCTCTCCTCATGGTCAGTTCCGGGAGCCCCGTCTGGATTAATTTCCAATTCAGTAGCTCTTGGCTGTTGTTGCTCTTCCGGGGGTCAATTTCCCACTGCACTTTCTGGTCTGAAGCAGATATCCCGCATACAAGAGCTACTGGCCAATCAGAGACCAGCAGCTTTCCATAGGGACCAGGTTCAAAGGACCCAAGGACCATGGGTGACAGTCTGCGTGGAGTTTGCACATTCTCCCCGTGTTTTCTCCAGGTGCTCTGGTTTCCTCCCACAGTCCAAAGGTGGACTGGCCATGCAAAATTGCCCCTTAGAGTCCAAAAGGTTAGGTGGGGTTACTGGGTTACAAAGACAGGATGGTGAGTGGGCCCAGGTCGGGTGCTCTGCTAGAGTTACTGCAGACACGATGGGCCGAATGACCTCCTGCACCGTAGGGATTCTGTGAATACTGGCAGTGCCACCGGCAGTGGTAGACACTGTTGAACCTTCAGGGAGCCCAGAGCTGAGGATTGAAACTGCAGCACCCGAACAAAGTACAGCAGGAATGCTGGATCCAGTCAGGAAGGCCCTGCTAAGGGGGCGGGAAGGGGCACCATTGTAAGGGCACTGGGTATCTTCCCCTGGTCCATGCTTGCTATAGTCAGGCCACCACGATGGGTACGTGGTGCACAAGATCGAAGGATTTCTCTCCCCCGCCCCCCCCAATCTGGCTGCAGGCATGTCAACCAGTGTTTACCTGCAGTTCATGGACAAGTTGTGGCCTCCACCTGCTACTGGCGAAGACCAGTGGCAGTCGGATGAGGTCCTTAATTGGCCACTTAGTGGCTTCTTTTGGCATCCAGGTGGGCAGGCCGCTCTTGACCCTTCCATCCTGGACATAATTGGTGAGAGTCTTAATTGGAAAATAGAAAACATGACACCACTGTTTAAAAAAGGAGGTAGGCAGAAAGCGGGTAATTATAGGCCAGTTAGCTTAACTCTGGTAGTAGGGAAGATGCTGGAATCTATTATAAAGGAAGAAATAGCGAGGCATCTGGATGGTAATGTCCCATTGGACAGACGCAGCATGGATTATAAAGGGCAGGTCATGCCTAACTCATTTAGTGGAATTTTTTGAGGACATTACCAGTGCGGTAGACAAAGGGGAGCTAATGAATGTTGTATGTCTGGATTTCCAGAAAGCTTTTGACAAGGTGCCACACAAAAGGTTGCTGCATAAGATAAGAATGCATGGCGTTAAGGATTAATGGGTGTTTCTCTGGTTTGCAATCAGTAGCTAGTGGTGTCCCTCATGGATCAGTGTTTACAATTTACATAGATGATTTGGAGTTGGGGACAAAGTGCAATGTGGTGAAGTTTGCAGCGACACTAAGATGAGTGGTAAAGCAAAACGTGTAGAGGATACTGGAAGTCTGCAGAAGGATTTGGATAGTTTGATTGAATGGGCTAGCATCTGGCAGATGGAATACAATGTTGACAAATGTGAGGTTATCCATTTTGGTAGGAATAACAGCAAAAGGGATTATTATTTAAATGATAAAATATTTAAGCATGCTGCTGTGCAGAGGGACCTGGGTGTCCTAGTGCATGAGTCGCAAAAAGTTTGTTCACAGGTGCAACAGGTGATTAAGAAGGCGAATGGAGTTTAGTCCTTCATTGCTAGAGAGATGGCGTTTAGGACTAGGGTGGTTATGCTGCAACCGTATAAGGTGTTAGTGAGGCCACACCTGGAGTATTGTGTTCAGTTTTGGTCTCCTTACCTGAGAAAGGACGTACTGGCACTGGAGGGTGTGCAGAGGAGATTCACTAGGTTAATCCCAGAAATGAGGGGGTTGGATTACGAGGAGAGGTTTAGTAGACTGGGACTGTATTCGTTGGAATTTAGAAGGATGCGGGGGGGGCGGGGGGGGGGGGGGGGGGCGGGGGCGCGGATCTTATATAAACATATAAAATTACAAAGGGAATAGATAGGATAGATGAGGGGAGGTTGTTTCCACTGGTGGGTGAAAACAGAATGATGGGGTACAGCCTCAAAATAAGGGGAAGTAGATTTAGGACTGATCTTAGGAGGAACCTCTTCACCCAAAGGGTTGTGAATCTATGGAATTCCCTGCCCAGTGAAGCAGTTGAGGCTCCTTCATTAAATGTTTTCAAGATAAAGATAGATAGTTTTTTGAAGAATAAAGGGATTAAGGGCTATGGTGTTCGAGCAGGAAAGTGGAGCTGAGTCCACAAAAGATCAGCCATGATCTCATTGAATGGCGGAGCAGGCTCGAAGGGCCAGATGGCCGACTTCTGCTCCTAGTTCTTATGTTCTTTTGAGAGTCAGGAAGGTAATGGGGTTTCCACCCCATGATATGGGCCTTTGGCTTCCAGCCTGATTCTGAGTCTGTGTTTGTTGGCAACAGGACAGGATGTGGTTTTACTGCAGGCAGTCTTCTAATTGGCCTCTTGCAGGCCACCTACCCAGTTAAGGATGAGGGAAGGGCTCCATATTCTGTTAACCCAATCAAAAACCAGCAGTGTTAGATCTTCAGCATGCCACTGGGATGGGCGCGCTCAGACAATGAAAGCAGAACTGAGCCCTGAGGTTCTCCTTCCATTTGTGGAAATTATTTCTCCCACTCTCATATTCATGGTTTATTCTGGCGGGAAACTCATTATCATAGAATCACTACAGTGCAGGAGGAGGCCATTTGGCCCATCGAGTCTGCTCCAACCCATCAATGGAACACCTTACCTAGATCCATGACCCTACCCTAACCCCGTAACCCTATCTAACCTTTGGACGCTAAGAGAAGATTTTGCATGGCCAATCCATCTAACCTGCACATCTTTGGACTGTAGGAGGAAGTCAGAGCACCCAGAGGAAACCCACTTAGACACAGGCTCAGTGTACAAATTCCGCACATACAGTCACCGAAGGTTAGAATTGAACCTGGGTCCCTCGCAGTGTGAGGCAGCGGTGCTAACCACTGTGGCACAGTGCCGCCCATCCGTAGAATTAGTTTTCCAATGATATTATGCCAGAAGATGATGCACTGTAATTATTGTACCAAATCTTTCCCACGTCCAAGAATGTCACCAACGTGCACTCTTCCTTGTTTAAAAACTTGAAGAATGTGTTCTAATCATCTAAGCAGCTTGTCACTGGTGCTTCTTCCTCTCTGAATTCCTGCATGATCTGAGTTGCAGGTGGTATCCTGGAGTTGAGGTGGGATGTGTGATGATTTTATCCAATAGCTTTCGTAAGCAGCCAGCAAGCTGATAGATTGGCAGGTTGTGCAGTGACTAGACATAGTCATATCGTGGTTTGTACCCGATTGTGACCACAGTTGACTTTCAAGCATCTTGAGAGCAGGCCCAGCAACAATGACTTTGCCTTGGACATCATCTGATTGGTGCTTTGTTGGATATACATTTGGTGATGCCATTCTTGGCATGGGCTTAGCTTCAGCAGGGGTAGTTTCAATTCCAGCCAGACAATACTACCTACCTCAGATTGCCTTGGGGAAAGCTACATGTCCATTTGCCAGGAGAACTCCGCTCCCAATTGTTTAATTAAAATTAAATTTTATATGTTTTGTGAATGGAAACATTCACACTATGATCAGTTAATTCAAAAACTGTATTGAAAGTTCATGGGATTCTTCCAAACAATCTTTAAACCCATGTTTGACACTGCACTGGAGTCTTGTTCCACTTCTCTATGGAGTTAGGTCAGCATCAGAGACTGATTAATACTGTGACTTCAAGGTCACAATGAAGCACAAACTGCTTTGTAGCAATGCTAATATCACAGTATAAGCACATTCTTAATCTTGTTCTCCACAAACGGAAAATACTGTTGAACTTTCATTGCCACTGGCCCTCAAATGCATTTTTAAAATTATGTTTTTCTTGTTTTGCCTTCTAAGGCTGAGCATGTGAGATTAATATTCCGTATTGTTGATCGCTGGATATTTAAGATAACTCCCCAAATTATTTATAGCATAATAGGGCTAAATTTAATCCACAGTTTTATTTAACTCAGAAATTATTGTGTTTATGCTTTACACCATTGCAAATTTCAAAAGTTAAATAGAGATACTTTCTGCTCTATTTTCAGCTATTGAGCTTGATCATCACTCAGCCTGGTCTCAGGTGGATTTACACAGGTGCATCAGCCGATGCCAGTATTCATCCTAGTTCCATGCCCATCCCATTGGCTCAGAGCAGTGAGCTGCTGTGCTTGTCTGTTTGGCGAATGGAGCTTGCTAACGAGATTTAAATGAGGCTTGATTTCTAAGACCCCCCTTGTCAACCTGATAGGCGGCTGGCTGCCACTCCACCAATCAGCTGCCCAGAAGTCAAAATGGGTTGACTGTTCATGAGATCATTTGGGCCAAGGGTTTGTGTTTTTTCTGAGCAATTGGTCATTTTTGTTCCATTCTAAAAATTCAGGGAATTCAACATCTAAGCAACATACATATGAATAAGTAGTAGAATATATTTATTTCTATTACTGTTGATTAGCATACCCTGCAGCAAGAGGGAGGTGCAGCAATGTGTGAGTGAAGGAGGAGCTCGCATCTCTACGGGATAATTTTAAAGGAATTTTGTAAGAGGTACGTGTAGTGATAGTGAAGTGTTGGAATTGAACATTGACCCCATGTTTTCAGGACTTGTTTCTGTTTCTGCAGTTTTTTGCCTGTTGAGTATAAGCTTTAAAATATATTTTTAATAAGTACAGTTGGCATAAGCATTTGAAGTACATTAGATTATGTCTGTTTAAGCCCTATTCAACTTATAGGATTTCCACTCAATTGTTTCTGTATTTAGCACTCTGATTATTCTTCCTGACAAGAATGTGCGATGTTCGTGCAGGAATATAATCATTATTCCATCTATCCAACACACAAAACCTCTGCAAAACTACACTGACACTCTTTTAAATCTAATAGTCTTGAATCCATTTTGCTGATTGGAACTTGTCCACTCCATTTATGAAACCCATCACTGTTCTATTACCCTTGCTGGTCACCTCTTATTTACCACAATTTAACTGGAAAAAAATGATTGAATTTATGACTTTATTTTGATTACCTTAATTTGAATCTATGAATTCCAATTCTTGAATTTTGTGCGTGGAAGAAAGAAACTTATCAAAATCCAATTTTAATCAATGCTGGCAGACCTGAAGCTCCCTCTCCACGCACGCTGCCTGACTTGAGCGATTTCCGGCATGTTGCGTTTTTATTTTGGATTTCTAGAATCCACAATTTGTTGCTTTTGCTATCAAAATTCACATTTTCCAAACCTCTTATAACCCTGCATATGTTTAACAAATCATACCTCAGACCTCTCCTTTCAATCGTGAAAAATCTCATAATAACCACAGCCCTGGAGTTAATCTAGTAATTCACATTTGCACTTCCGGCAAGGACACAATTTAAAATAACGAGGTCAGAACGACTCACAGTATTGAAAGCCGGAAATCATTTTAAACTTAGCTCTCTCAACTTATATGTTACATACCTAAAACATTTACAATCATTCATATGCAATGAAGGTTTAAGCAACCTGTCTATCAAAACGCAAGATCTCTTTTCTATTATGGCACTGCTAGCACATTTCCATTTAATACATAATCCATGTCATCCTTTCCTCTGTTGAATCTCATAGCTCCATACTTTTCAACATTTATTGCATATTCATCTTCCATTTGGTTGTGAACAGTAGCTTGCTGGTTATGATACAGGATTAGTAGTCGAGAGGATTGAATTAATTATCTGAGACATGAGCTCAAGTCCCAACACGGCAGCTGTCGAATTTAAATTCAAATAATTATTGTCGGAACCTAGAATCAAAGACTGGTATCTGTAATGGTGACCATGTAACTGCCAGATTGAAGTAAAATACTATTGAATTCACTGATGTCCTTTGGAGAAGGAAATTTGCTGTCCTTATTTGTCTGACCCATATGTGACCGCAAACTCACAGCAATGTGTTTGACTCTTACCTGTCCTCTGAAGTTGCCCAGTAAACCACTCAGTTGGATCAAACCACTACGACCACTGTGGCAGTGTCTTTAGAACACAGTAATTCAAGGTGGCAGCTCACCAACTTTTCAAATGTAGCTAGGATTAGGCAATAAATGCTGTCCTCGCCAGTGATGCCCACATCCCAGAAATGAGATTTAACAAACTGACTTTATTTGCAGACATACCTTTTGTATTTATGCGGATTGATCATTATCTGTCACCACACTCAATGTGCTATCATCTGCAAGTGTAGGTACTTTGGACATGATTCAATCCCCCAAATCATTTATAAAAATTATAAATTAAGTGTTCCTCACACTAATGCCCATAATAGCTGGCAACCACCCATATGGCTTCTCATGCACCGTTTTCCATTGCGGTCTATTAACCAAATTATTTTGATTCCAGTCCAGCATTTTGCCATCTAACCCATAGGATTGAACATAATGCAATGCTCTATTTTGTGGGATTTCACTAATTAATGCCTTTCTCAAATCCTGGTGTTTACACTGCATAGATTACTTCAGAAAAAACCTCAACCTTGCTTTCATGGTTCGTACAAGCATCCCTCTCCCAAATTCCTGTTAGTTTCAAAGCCATTAAATTGGTTTCTTGCCCTGATATCATGGTTGTGTTGTAATTCACCAACTGACCACTAGGAGTCTCATTAGTATATAAGTGAATTTTAGGGTCAGGTGACCCCTCAGACAGGCTGGAGGAAGCTGAAGAGAGAGGTTGCTTGTGCTTGATCTTACTGTTATTTGTCTGTTGTTCTGTATATAGTTTATCCACAGTTAATGTTCAGAAAGTGTTTATAGCTTCAGCTACAAGTGTTCTTGTAATATAAATCAGGCCATCCAACAAGAACATTACAGAGTACCACGGTTGGATGGTATTAAACAGTGAAAAAAACAGCCTGCCATGAGGTCCACAGAGATTTGAAGATTTTGCAGACTGCAAGAATGGAGACTTTGAAGCCACCAATGAGTCTCATATTTCATGGTAATGTGGACAGCAACTGGTGTGTGTTTAAACAACGATTTAATCTGTTTCATATGCAGTAAATTTAAAAGATCAATCAGACTTGTGCAAGGTAGTGATGCTCCTGGCAGTGGCAGGGCCTGAAGCAATTGCTGTGTTTAATAGGTCTAAATTTGCAAACGATAAAGATAATAAAAATTTCAGTGAAGTCATTCGAAGATTTGATGCACATTGCAGCCCCAGAAAGAATAAAATTCATGAACACTGTGTTTAGATCACGTTTACAGAAGACAGAGGAGTCCATACTCCATAGATCATTTCATCACTGATTTAAAGTTAAAAGCTAAAACCTGTACTCTTTCTGCAGTGTACTGTTTAAAGGATTTTTCCATTGAGGTAATATCGTTGAGGAATGAGTGTCATTTGTAAATATCAAGCCAGGCCACATTCTGGGAATGCCCAGTCTCAATATCAGTATGAAATAAATAATGAAGTACAGCATTGGTTGAAGCTGGGAGTTTGAACCCACCATCGAAAGCCTGTTTAGTAATGGAGCTGGGAACCTGTATGAACTCAGTTTTCAGCTAGCCTAAAACATTGTTTCAGGCATTTCAAATGCTTAAACTTTGTGATAATGTGAGTCTAATCAACTTCATATGAATTTGGTAACTTCCTTTAGGTTTTTATTAGTTTGCAAATGTTTTTAATATTAAATTAGAAGCACATAGCAAAGTGGTTAGCACAGATGCTTCACAGATCCAGGGTCTCAGGTTCGATTCCTGGCATGGGTCACTGTCTGTGCGGAGTCTGCACATTCTCCCCGTGTCTGCGTGGGTTTTCTCCAGGTGCTCCGGTTTCCTCCCACAGTCCAAAGATGTGCAGGTTAGGTGGATTGGCCATGATAAATCACCCTTAGTGTCCAAAAAGGTTAAGTGGGGTTACTGGGTTACGGGGATAGGGTGGAGATGTGGGCTTAAGTGGGGGGCTGGTGCAGACTCAATGGGCCAAATGGCCTCGTTCTGCACTGTAAACTCTATGACTCTATGATAAATGCTCTATTTAGTGGAGGAAGAAAGATAGCGGATGAAAACATTCACAAATGAGCCTCCCATCACAAATTATATAGTCAAAGCTGCTATTCTTCTAGATGAGGATCAATACAGACAATATGCGGGATTCTCCATCGGCAGGATCCTCCGCCCCGCCGTCAGTGCACCCATGCCCACGCCTTTCCCGATGGCATGGGTGGCCACAATGGGAAACCCCATTGGCCAGCTGCGGGAACCGAGGTAGCGGCCATGGAGGAGTAGGTCACACATTCGATAGCTCCCGCCTGTAACGGACTTTCGGACCTTTTTCCCCCGACTTTTCTCGGATTTTATGGGATAAATCAGTGAACTGTGCTACAGTAAGGAGGATTGCCTCTCTGGTGTATGGAGAATTGGACCAGAAGTGGCCGTGTGAACCGACACAGTTCAGGTAGTGAGAAGCAAGTGGAGCTGGTACCGCGGGACAGCATGGCGGAGAGCTGGTGAAGTTTTTTGAGGATTGCTTTGCCAAGCTGAAAAAGTATATGCTGGACCCGATCAAGGCTTCGATTGATCAAGTAGTCTTGAATCAGGAGACCCAGGGGAAAGCGATACAGGAGATCAAACAAACGTTATCCGACCAGGAGGACTATATAACCGTGCTGGAGAACAAGGTGGAGATGTTGGACGACTGCCAGAAGAGGATGCAGGAGAAGCTGGAGGACCTGGAGAATAGGTCCAGGAGGCAGAACTTCAGAATTGTTGGCCTTCCTGAAGGCAGTGAGAGATCGGATGCGAGGGCACATGTGTCGGACATGCTGGAGAAGTTGATGGGGGCTGGGGCGTTCCCTCGGCCCCTGGAGCTGGATAGAGCGCACAGAACCCTCGCGAGGAAGTCCAGGGCAAATGACCCGCAGAGGGCCATGGTGGTACGTTTTCACAGGTTTTACGGATAAGGAACATGTCTTGCGGTGGGCCAAGAAGGAATGGAGCAGCAAGTGGGAGAACTGTGAGTTGCGTATTTATCAGGACCTGGGAGCGGAGTTAGCCAAGAGACGGGCTGGGTTCAATCGGGCAAAGGCGACTCTCTTCAAGAAGGGGGTGAAGTTCGGGATGCTGTACCCTGCGCGGCTGTGGGTTACGCATGAGGAACGGGACTTTTATTTTGAGACGCCGGATGATGTATGGACATTCATTAAAGAAAAGAAGCTGGAGATGATTTAAAGGACATTTAAGCTGCGGAGAAGTTTTGTAGCGGTGGTCCGTAATACTGTGCTGTTTTTTTTTAAAGAAAAAGAGATTTTATGTTGTTCTGGGTGAAATAAGGGGCTGTGGTGATGGTTGGAGGGTGCTTTGTCTTGCAGGAATTTGATGCGGGGGGGGGGTCTTGAAGTTAGAGCTATTCTTCGGGAGACTGGGTTTTGCTTTAAGTGATTGTCTCTTCACTGGTTTATGTTAATTGCTTCCTTTTTTTTTTGCTGCTGTTTACTTACTGGGGAATGTGATGCTGTTAAAAGGTTTATTCATGTGGGGGGGAGAAGTTCGAACAATAGGGAGACAGATTGTTTGGTGCCAGGGACGGACGTTATCGGGGTCAGTGTGGTTCAGCTGACTCTCGGAAGTGCAGTGGGGGGTGAGCAAGTGTTAAACTGGTACTTGACCTGGAGGTTGAGGTTTCTGGTGCTGCTGTGGGGGCGGGAATGGGGGAGGGAAGTGCGTACGAATCGGCTGAGGTCGGGGTATTTTAAATTACATCGAGGGACGAGGCAAGGGTCCCCTCGCCCTGTTATTGTTTGCTCTAGCTATAGAGCCACCGGCCATGGCGTTAAGAGCTTCGATGAACTGGCAGGGGCTGCTGACAGGGGAGGAACTATTAGCGGGGAATAAATGGGAGGTCGGGAATGGCTGCTGCTCATGGGGGTACTCGGGGAAGCGGGGTGGTGGGGCGAGGGCTCGGGGCTGGTGTAAAAAGGGTGATGGCTAGTCGGCAGAGGGTGGGATGGGGTGGAAAACCCCGGCCAGGCTGATTACGTGGAACGTGAGAGGACTGAATGGGCCGGTCAAGAGGGCTCGTGTGTTCGTGCATCTAAGGGAGCTGAAGGCAGACACGGCAATGCTACAAGAGACACACCTAAAGGTCATAGATCAGACGAGATTGAGGAGGGGATGGGTTAGCCAGGTGTTCCACCCAGGACTGGACTCAAAGACCAGGGGTGTAGCAATCTTGATTAGTAAGCGAGTGGGATTTGAAGCTGGGAGAATCGTGTCAGATAAGGGGGGGTAGGTACATAATGGTGAGTGGAAGGTTGGAGGGTGTATGAGTCGTGCTCGTGAACATATATGCTCCGAACTGGGACGGCGTGGAATTTATGAGATGTGTGTAGGTAAGATCTCGGACTTGGAGTCACATAACCTGATCATGGGGAGGGACTTTAACATGGTCATTGATCCGGAATTGGACCGGTCAATATCTAGGTCAGGGAGGAGGCCGGCTGTGGCAAAGGAATTGATGGGCTTTATGGTACAGATGGGGGGTATAGATCCATGGAGGTTTACACGGCCGAGGGCGAAGGAGTTTTCTTTTTTTTCTCACGTCCATAAGGTTTACTCTCGTATTGACTTTTTTGTTCTGAGCAGGGCGCTAATACTGAAGGTGGTGTGGACGGAATACTCGGCAATTGCAGTGTCGGATCATGCCCCCCATTGGGTGGATTTGCGGGTTAGTGAGGAGAGAGGGCAACGTCCGTTATGGAGACTGGATGTGGGGTTGCTAGCGGATGAAGCGGTTTGCGGGCGGGTGAATAAGTCCATCCAGAACTACCTGGAAACAAATGACACCGGAGAGGTATCTGCAGCGACGGTTTGGGAAGCTCTGAAGACGGTTGTTAGAGGGGAGCTAATTTCGATTTGGTCCCACAGGGAAAAGGGGGAATGGGCGGAGAGGGAGAGATTAGTGGAGGAGATACTCCAGGTGGACTGGAGATATGCAGAGGCCCCGGACCCGGGGCTCCTGAGGGAGCGGCGGAAGTTGCAGGCGGAGTTTGAGTTGTTGCAGGGAAAGCAGTGGAACAGTTGAGGAAGGTAAAGGGGGTGGTTTATGAGTACGGGGAAAAGGCGAGTAGGATGTTGGCGCAACAGCTTAGGAAGAGAGAGGCGGCCAGGGAGATTGGTAGAGTGAACAATAGGGATGGTAACAGGGTCTTGGACCCAGGGGCGGTGAACAAAGTTTTTAAAGAATTTTACAGTAAGTTATATGAGTCGGCACCCCCGGCTGGAGTGGAATGGATGAGGCAATTTCTGGATCATTTGAGGTTTCCGAGGGTGGAGGAGGACCTGGTGGAGGGGCTGGGAGCCCCAATTGAGATTGAGGAAATTATCAAGGGGCTGGAGGGTATGCAGTCGGGCAAAGCTCCGGGGCCGGACGGCCTCCCGGTGGAATTTTATAAGATGTTCTCAGAGAATTTGAGCCCACTGCTGGTGAGGACATTTAACAAGGCTAGAGAGAAGGGAATCCTCCCACTGACAATGTCGCAGGCCTCAATTTCACTTTTTCTTAAGCGGGAGAACGATCCTGAGCAGTGTGGGTCATATAGGCCGATCTCACTTTTGAATGTGGCTGCCCAGTTGTTGGCTAAGATATTGGCCACAAGGATAGAAGACTGCGTTCCGGGGGTGATAGGGGAAGACCAGACGGGATTCGTTAAGGGCAGGCAACTCAAGGCCAACGTCCGGACGCTTCTAAACGTTATTAAGATGCCCTCAGAAAGAGGAGAGTCGGAGATGGTGGCAGCGATGGATGCAGAGAAGGCTTTTGATCGGGTAGAGTGGGAGTACCTGTGGGAGGTGCTGGGAAGATTTGGGTTTGGTGAGGGCTTTATTGGCTGGGTGCGATTGCTCTACCAGGTGCCTGTAGCGAGCGTGCGTATGAACTGGTTGAGGTCGGGGTATTTTAAATTACATCGAGGAACGAGGCAAGGGTCCCCTCTCCCAGTTATTGTTGCTCTAGCTATAGAGCCACCGGTCATGGCGTTAAGACCTTCGAGGAACTGGCAGGGGCTGGTTAGGGGGGGGGGGGTGGCGGAGCACCAGGTCTCGCTCTACGCGGACGATTTGCTTTTGTACATTTCGGACCCGTTGGAGGGGATGGGGGAAGTTCTGCGGATCTTGGGGGAATTTGGCAGTTTTTCGGGGTATAAATTGAACATGGGGAAGAGCGAGATGTTCGTGATTCAGGCTAGAGGGCAGGAGGAGAGTCTGGGAGAGCTGCCGCTTCGAATGGTAGGGAAGAGCTTTCGCTATCTGGGAATCCAGGTGGCTCGGAAATGGGAGGCACTGCATAAGCTTAATCTATCCCGGTTGGTAGAGCAAATGGAAGGGGACTTTAAGAGATGGGACATGCTCCCGTTGTCACTGGCGGGGAGGGTACAAACCGTGAAAATGACGGTCCTCCCCAGATTTCTGTTTGTCTTTCAGTGCCTCCCCATCTTCATCCCTAAGGCCATTTTCAAGCGGGTGAACAAGATCATCTCGGGCTTTGTGTGGGCGAATAAAACCCCGCGGGTGAAGAGAATGTGGTTGGAGTGTAGTCGGGGGGAGGGTGGGTTGGCGCTGCCGAACTTCTGCAACTACTACTGGGCGGCTAATATAGCCATGATTAGGAAGTGGGTAATGGGGGAGGGGTCGGCATGGGAGCGGTTGGAGGCGGCGTCATGTAAAGGCACCAGTCTGGGAGCATTGGTAACGGCACCTCTGCCGTTATCGCCAGCCCGATACTCCACAAGTCCGGTGGTAGTGGCGGCACCGAGGATCTGGGGGGAATGGAGGAGGTATAAGAAGGTGGAGGGACTGGACCCCGATTTGTAACAACCACAGGTTTGCACCTGGCAGGCTGGATGGCAGGTTCCGGAGCTGGCAGGGGGCAGGAACCAGAAGGATGGAGGATCAGTTTATAGATGGGAGCTTTCCCAGCTTGAAGGCGCTGGAGGATAAATTTAAACTGCCGCCAGGGAATGGTTTTAGATATTTGCAAGTGCCAGACTTCCTGAGAAAGCAGGTGCCGGCCTTTCCGCTGCTGCCGCCACGGGGGATATAGGATAGAGTAGTGTCCAGTACCTGGCTGGGGGAGGGTAAGGTGTCGGATATCTACCAGGAGCTGTTAGAGGCAGAGGAAACCCCGGTGGAGGAGCTGAAGGGCCAGTGGGAGGGCGAGCTAGGAGGAGAGATAGAGGCGGGTCTATGGGCGGACGCCCTAAGCAGGGTCAATTCCTCCTCATCGTGTGCCAGGCTTAGCCTAATACAATTTAAGGTGGTCCACCGGGCACACTTGATGGCGGCGAGGATGAGCAAGCTTTTCGGGGTAGAAGATAGATGTGTGAGGTGCGCGGGAACCCCAGCAAACCATGTCCACATGTTCTGGGCATGCCCGAAGCTCAGAGGGTTTTGGCAGGGGTTTGCGAAGGCAATGTCCACGGTGCTAAAAACACGGGTGGTGCCGAGTCCGGAGGTAGCGATCTTTAGAGTGTCGGAAGAGCCGGGAGTTCAGGGAGTGAAAGAGGCTGACGTCCTGGCCTTTGCCTCCCTAGTAGCCCGGAGACGGATCTTATTAATGTGGAGGGACTCGAAGCCCCCGAGTGTAGAGACCCGGGTCAGTGACATGGCTGGGTTTCTCAGTCTTGAGAAAATAAAGTTTACCTTAAGAGGGTCAATGGTCGGGTTCACCCGGAGGTGGCAGCCGTTCATCGACTTTCTTGGGGAAAATTAACGCGTCGGAGAAGCAGCATTCTGAAGGGGGGGGAGGGCGGGGTGATAGGTGTTAGGTGGTTGAGGTGTGTGAAGGTTGGGTTGGGTGGGGAACTATTTATTTTACCATGTCAACATTATTGTTTTAAAATTTTTGCAAACACCTTAATAAAAATATATTTTTAAAAAATGATAAGGTAATACAGAGTAAAAAAATGGACAAGGAAAAATTAAAAATATGCAGATATTGCCCCCAATATTAAGCAGTTAGAAAATCCAGAAGGATGGGTTTCCCTTAGGTCCTGTTGAATTTGATCTTGATTCCCATTTTTGAGATTTGCTTCCTGGTTGTAGCTGTGGGCCTGTGGCACAAAGTCGTAATTGGTGGGTGTCATGATATTCAAACACACACATCATGATGGACACACTAACAGGCAAATCAGAGTACACAACACCACAACCAATCACAGACAAGAACACCAACCACATAAAAAGCACGAGCACGACAACTGGTGGTCAGTAGGTCTGGGGAGAAGGGAACAAGAAAGAGCTGTTAAAACATCACAAGCAGGGAACCCCCACGTGCAGAGTGCAAAGACCAAACTGTAAATAGTAAGTTTAAATAAAGTAGCATTGTACCATATGCAACCGTGTTGGCTCATCTGTGTGTCAGAACACCCAACACCACATGGTACAGGAGTGGATCGATACCTGCCTACTAACCTGCCATTCTGGACATGGACCACACCGGCAAACCGCAGCCGATGCAAGTCACGGGGAACCTAGGTACCAACTGGAAGCTCTACAGGCAGCGATTTGACCTGTACATCCGTGCCACCGAAAAACAGAATGTCTCGGATGACTCGAAGATTGCAATGCTCCTCTTCTACGCAGGTCCGCACGCAACCGACGTCTTCAACTCACTGGTGTTCGAAGAAGGCGAAAACCAAGCCAAATATGACACGGTCATCCTCAAACTGGACCAGCACTTTCAAGTTGAAGTAAATGAAAGTTTTGAAAGATACCTCTTTCAGCAACGCCTGCAAGGTAAGGAGGAGCTTTTTCAACCTTTTTTGATGCACCTCCGGATTCTAGCGCAGTCCTGCGGTTACGGCACCACCACAGAGTCCATGATCAGGGACCAGATTGTTTTTGGCGTTGCCTCTAGTGGCCTACGCCAGCAGCTTCTTAAAATGAAAAGCCTTACCTTGGCGTCTGCTGTGGAAGCCTGTGTCCTCCACGAGAATGCTGCCTGCCGTTTTGCCCGATTTCAGGCGTCCGAGTTGGCACGGAGGGGGTCCCCAGCCGTCGAATCGGCAAGCCAGGCCGCCCACGACGTCGGACGCATCCAGGCCGTCGATTGCTTCCCGACCCACGGCCCGGACGACAGCGGCCGCTTCCCGCGCTTTTCGCGGTCTCCCGCGCAGGTGCGCGCCAAAAATAACGGCCACAACGAGGGACGCACTGCGCAGGCGCGCCCACCGCAAGATCGCACTGCGCATGCGCAGTGGCGCAACGAACGCCGTGACGTCATGACGTGCGGCAAGTGTGGAGCTCTACATTTAAAAGGGCAATGTCCTGCAAAAAACCGACAGTGCCACAGATGTGGCAAGATGGGCCACTACGCAGCCCACTGTCGTTCGGCTCAACCCATGGATCCGGCGCATCCTCGACAATCTCGCAGACGAGTCAGGACCGTCCAGCCCACGCATCACGACTTCCAGTTAAGTGATGCAGATGACCAGGATGCCTCCCGCGTTTCCGTCATTGATGTCAACAAGGTCAATGCCATCAATCCAGCCGATGAGTGGTGTGCCACCCTGACGGTCAACCGATCGCGCGTCGCCTTCCGTCTGGACACCGGCGCATCCGCCAACCTGATTGCTTACTCTGCAGTCCAGGCCATGAAGGTCAAACCACCCATCACGCCATCCCGGCTCAAGTTGGTTGACTATAACGGGAACGTCATCCCGTCCATAGGATCTTGCCAGCTACAGGTGACTCACAAGATGTACACGGCCACACTCCCCTTCGAAGTTGTCGGCTCATCAAAGGACTCGTTACTGGGCGCACAGGCGTGTAAGGTCCTTCACCTGGTACAGCGCATTATGTCTCTCTCTCCAGATGAGATATCCGACTTCCCGGATGCTGAGTTCCACGCAAATCTCCATTCCCTCCTTGCTCACAACCAGGAGGTTTTTGAAGGCATGGGGACATTGCCATACACGTACAAGATTCGACTCAGACCGGACGCCATCCCTGTCGTTCACGCACCTCGCAGGGTTCCTGCGCCACTCAAAAACCGCCTTAAGGCACAACTGCAGATTCTTCAGGACCACGGGGTCCTATCCAGGGTCACGGAGCCCACGCCATGGGTCAGCTCCATGGTCTGTGTAAAGAAGCCCTCTGGCGAGCTCCGTATATGTATAGATCCTAAAGATCTGAATAACAACATCATGCGGGAACACTATCCCATCCCGAAACGAGAAGACCTCACCAGCGAGATGGCGCGAGCCAAAATATTCACTAAATTGGATGCGTCCAAAGGATTCTGGCAGATCCAACTGGACCCGGCCAGCCGAAGACTATGCACATTCAACACCCCTTTTGGCAGATTCTGCTACAACTGGATGCCATTCGGCATCATTTCGGCATCTGAAGTTTTCCACCGCATTATGGAGCAGATGATGGAAGGCATCGAAGGGGTACGTGTATATGTGGACGATATCATCATTTGGTCCACCACTCCGCAGGAACACATGCATCGTCTACGACGTGTCTTTACCCGCATACGACAAAATGGCCTACGTCTCAACCGTGCGAAGTGTGCCTTCGGCCAGACGGAGCTGAAATTCCTCGGGGACCACATCTCAAGGTCAGGGGTCCGTCCCGATGCAGACAAGGTTAGCGCCATCACAGCCATGCCACGACCGGCTGACAAGAAGGCTGTCTTAAGATTCCTGGGCATGGTCAACTTCCTTGGGAAGTTCATTCCCAACCTGGCTTCTCATACAACAAATATGCGCCATCTCGTAAAAAAATCGACAGAATTCAACTGGCACCAATCGCATCAGCGGGAATGGGAGGAGCTCAAGCACAAACTGGTCACGGCACCAGTGCTGGCCTTCTTTGACACGACTCGCCCTACAAAGATCTCAACAGACGCCAGCCAATCTGGTATTGGAGCGGTACTCCTGCAAAAAGACAGCACGTCGTCATGGGCCCCGGTTGCATATGCCTCACGAGCCATGACCCCTACCGAACAGCGCTACGCGCAAATCGAAAAAGAATGCCTGGGCTTGTTAACTGGACTGGACAAGTTCCACGACTATGTGTATGGCCTGCCACGATTTACGGTCGAAACTGACCACCGCCCCCTGGTCAACATCATTAACAAAGACCTGAACGACATGACTCCTCGCCTCCAGCGCATCTTACTTAAACTCAGGAGGTACGATTTTGAACTGATCTACACTCCGGGGAAGGAGCTCATCGTGGCGGACACTCTTTCCCGAGCAGTGAGCACACCACCAGATGCGGAGGGGTTCGTGCGTCAAATTGAGGCACACGTAACTCTGACAGCAGCAAATCTGCCAGCTGATGATCCTAGTCTGGCCCACATACGCGCAGAGACGGCGACTGACCCCCTTCTGCAGCGAGTGATGCGCCACATGACGGAAGGGTGGCTAAAAGGGCAGTGCCCCCAGTTTTATAATGTGCGAGAAGATCTCACCAACATAGACGGGGTCCTTATGAAATCACACAGGATCGTTATTCCGCACAGCGTGCGCCAGATGATTCTTCATCAACTACACGAAGGCCACTTGGGCGTCGAAAAATGCAGACGAAGGGCCCGGGAGGCGGTATATTGGCCGGGTATTAATGAAGACATAGCCAACATGGTGCTCAACTGCACAACCTGTCAGAGGTTTCAGCCGGCGCAACCTCCGGAAACACTTCTACCACACGAGATGGTGACGTCCCCCTGGGCGAAGGTGGGTGTTGACCTATTTCACGCGCTCGGCAGAGATTACATTGTTATTATAGACTACTTCTCAAACTACCCGGAAGTCATGCCTCTCCATGATCTGACGTTGTCCGGAGTCATTGGGGCCTGCAAGGAAACGTTTGCTCGCTATGGCATTCCAAGGACTGTCATGTCAGACAATGGACCTTGTTTCGCCAGCCGTGAATGGTCGTCCTTTGCCGCAGCATATGGTTTCACTCATGTGACATCCAGCCCTCTGCATCCACAATCGAACGGGAAGGCTGAAAAGGGTGTCCACATCGCCAAGCGGCTCCTGTGCAAGGCGGCTGCTGCCGGATCGGACTTTAACCTTGCCTTGCTGGCCTATCGATCGGCCCCGCTATCCACGGGTCTCTCGCCAGCGCAGCTACTAATGGGTCGCTCCCTCAGGACGACGGTACCTTCCGTCCTGGCACCAACAACAGACCATGAGGCGGTTCTTCGGAACATGCAACTGCAGCGTGATCGCCAGAAAAGTCGGTACGACACACGAGCGACGGACCTGCCCCCCCTGTCCTCCGGAGACAAAGTACGCGTCCATCAACCGTATGGTGGCTGGTCAGCACCGGCCGAAGTCCTCCGACAAGTGGCTCCCCGCTCGTTCCTGGTTCGCATGCCGGATGGTTCCGTGCGTCGCCGCAATCGGCGCGCCCTTCGCCGACTTCCACGCTCACAGCCACACAGCACGCACACGCCAGATCCTCAACAGGCTTCCGAGGATGACTTTGTGGAGCTGCCGCACATCACGCCCTTTCCATCGCCACCCATGGCCATGCCTGCACAGCAGCCGGTGGTTCTTGATCCACCCTTGAGGCGGTCAACCCGAACTCGTCGCAAGCCCGTTAGACTGGACTTATAATACCGTTCATATGTTTAACAAGTTGCACAATTTTACATGATAACCTGTTGTTGTTTATCGTTCCAGATGTCGTCTGACTGGACAACTGTTCAAGTTTTTTTTTCTTCTTCTCTCGTTCGCATTTCTGTTATGTTATGGTACAACTTGGTTCATGTGACGCACCCGACATCGCCCCATGTACATAGTTCCGTCATATGCACATGCTGCACATGACACACACACACTCTTAGATGCACTCACGACACGATCATATTTATTACCACGTAGGCACATATCTTTGTAAAAAGGGGGGATGTCATGATATTCAAACACACACATCATGATGGACACACTAACAGGCAAATCAGAGTACACAACACCACAACCAATCACAGACAAGAACACCAACCACATAAAAAGCACGAGCACGACACCTGGTGGTCAGTAGGTCTGGGGAGAAGGGAACAAGAAAGAGCTGTTAAAACATCACAAGCAGGGAACCCCCACGTGCAGAGTGCAAAGACCAAACTGTAAATAGTAAGTTTAAATAAAGTAGCGTTGTACCATATGCAACCGTGTTGGCTCATCTGTGTGTCAGAACACCCAACACCACAGTGGGGGGCTCAGAGAGATTGTGGGATGGTGGATAATGTCAATGAGGATGTAAGATTAGCTAGCTAGATCATGAGATGGGGCTGCTGACATTGAGGGGGGTACTTGCACAGCTGAGGGGAGTGGGGGAGAAAAATATATGGGGCCCGGAGAGATAATTGGGGAAAGAAGATCGCGGCCATGTGGTGGGGGTGGGCACCTGTGGGGAAGATCACAGGGGAGCAGTGAAGTATATAGAGGTGTGTAGGTTAGGGTTAACGAGGTAACATGGGGCAGGGGGAAGCATTCTTGTTCCTCCCACGCCACAAACAGTGTGGAACGGTACTTAACCTGTTCCATCCAGCAATTCCGCCTCCCTTCAGCTGCCAGCTTTCCCGAAGACTGGGAAACCAGCTGATAAGTTTTAAAGCTGAACAAATCCTACGTTTGCAGCCTCTCTAAAATATTTCAGAGAGGAACCCAACTCCTGAGAACAGGTTGGCCAGCTGCCACTCAACCCTGCTTGTGCTGAAATCGCAAGCAGGTGCGCTTGAGGAGATTTAGGTGTAAGTTTGAAATTTGTAAAATGTCACTTTCTACCTGTTCAGAGGGGTTATGGGTGGGGTGAGGAAGCTTAAAATTGTCTCTATCATATCTACTTGCAAATTGTAGGTAAAAAACTTCTATATGGACATTTATTACACAGTTACGTCTCTGTTGATTGGATGCAAAGAAGATCTACACATATGTAATTAGCTAATAAAAATATTATATAAAATTCTCAATTAACAAATAATGTAACTATTTAATATCCCATGCATATTTACATTGTCCTTTCAAACTGGTAAATACCAGTTTTAAAAAATGATTGAACTTAATATTAAAGATGAAAGAGCTATGTACCAAGAATACTTTTTGTACTTTGTGATTTTGCTTTTTTTGTGAAATTTTAATGAGGAGTGAATGCAGAGAATTTCAATTGGGTACATACCTCACCTTTAAAATGGTTGAAATTCTTGATCTACTTATTGCTACTGAGGAGAAGGAGGCGCATGACATGAGGCTTTCCACCTTATGAGATCAGATAGTCCTCATTGTTACAAAGTCAGCCTGCGCAACATGACCAGACAACCATTCATAGATTTGCACCAAAGGCACTCTCACTTTTTTTCAGATACCATGCCCTTGGAGGGTGTTGTGACTATTGACCTCTGTGTGTTACTCCATAGTTATGCTTGACAAGATACTGCAGTGATTTGCTCTGTAACAAACACTAGGGGGTGAATGTTTATCTTCAGTGCCTGGGATCCTTGCAATAGAAACTGGTTGGGTTCTAGGACTGGCAGACAGTCTGCTCTGCCAGATTACTGCAGGAGGTGTCGATGCAAATGTGGTTCCTGTGATTCTTCACAGAGATAATGCCCAAATTTTGCGGCAGCTTGTAACCAGATTTCCAAGTTACTTCAGTGGCTGCTGATGAGGTGAGTGAGGGCTTAGATATTTTTGCCACTTGGACCATCTATGAAACAACAGGAGTTATCTGGCAAACACCAAACAGCAATAGAGTTCTGAATCATTCAGATTGTGAACGCCTTATTTCTTTGGCATCTATATGTTCCTCTATGGGAAACAGGAGCAGCAGAAGACAGGCTTTCACTTTGACGATCTGGCTGGATTCCATAAAGTGCTGGGCAATATCAATGCCACATATGTGGCTATATCTTAACCCCCTCACCTAATTTCATAGGCTTCATATGTCGGAAGGGATTCTGTCTTGTGCATATGTAGCTGGCCTCTGCCTAAAGGTACAGATTCATGCACGCTAGTGTCCAGTACCTGGCAGTTTTCATTTGTTTGAACGTTCGTTCATTCATTCATCCATTCGTTCACTTTACATCATTGATAGTGTTGACGTTAGTATAAGCCCAGTAGTTCTCGACGGATGGATGGATGGCTGCTGAAGGAACAAGGCTATCTTCTGCAGCCAAGGTTTGCACTATGAAACCCAAATCCAAACTGAAGAAAGAAATTATGAGGTTTATAAGGGTATACGACAGATCATTAGTATCCTTAACCAAAGCTGAAAAATGTTTGGACTGATCAGAGAAAGGGCACAGATTTAAAACAAGCAGAAATTATTTCTGTCTTCTGCTTCTGACAATTTATTTCTGTGAAGGAGGTTTTCTGTGGCGTGACCTTTCCCTGCATTATAAGGTCAGAAGTGGGGATGATGGGTGGCACGATGCGCAGTGGCTAGCACAGCAGCCTCATGGCGCCGAGAACCTGGGTTCAATCTCGGCCCCGGGTCACTGTCCCTTTGAAGTTTGCACATTCTCCCTGCATCTGCGTGGATCTCACCCTCAAAACCCAAAGATGTGCAGGGTAGGTGGATTAGCCATGCTAAATTGCCCCTTAATTGGAAAACAATATATAGAAGCGGGGATAATTGCAGTGTTCAGTCCCATTAGCAACTCCTGTGATACTGAAGCAGTCTGTGCCCATATACAGCAAGACCTGGACCACCTTCAGGCTTGGACTGAGAAGTGACAAATAACATTGGTGCCACATAAGTGCCAGTTAATGACCATTTCCAACAAGAGAGAATCTAACTATCTCCCCTTTTGACATTCAAAGTCATTACTATTGCTGAATCCCCACCCCCAACATGCTGGAGGTCACATTGACCAAAGACTTGACTGGTCTAAATAGTTTAGAGATGAAGGAATTCTGTAGTTTGACTCCATAAAGCCTGTTCACCATCTACAAGGCACAAATCAAAGGTGTGATGGAATACTTTCCACTTGCCTAGGTGAGTGCAGTTGTAACAACATTCAAGAGGTTTGGCAACATTCAGGACAAATCTGTTGGCACCTGATCCACCACTTTGAACATTTATTCCCTCCACCACAAGTGACCAGTGGCAGCAGTGTGTACCATCAACAAGATGCCCTGAAGCAATTCACCAAACACTCATCCTCTTCTACTTCAAAGAACAAGGGCAGCATGCATACTGGAACACCATTACCTGCAGGTTCGCCTGCAAGTCACATACCATCATGATTTGGACACATTGTGCCATTCCTTCACTGGATCAAAGGCTTGGAACTCCCCCCCCCCCCCCCCCCCCCAACCCACCAACAGCATTGTGAAATTACCTTCATTACACAGCCTGCAGCGGTTCAAGAAAAAGCTCACCATCACCTTTAACATGGTTTGCCGATCAGGAAGATGGGGTGGGGACAAATGTGACCTGGAAGGGTTAAATGTAGGCTGGCAGTGACCGGTCTTCACAATAAGATACATTTAGAAAAACTTCTGCACATCTTTAGTCATCCCTTAAGGACAGTTATAGAACTTGACAAAGCATTGCGTGCTTCAAATATTTTGAATGAATCCGGAGAGAAACTAGTTTTCAGTCAGAATTTGTCATTTTGCCATTTTTTGAGAAAGTTCCACCCAAAGTCATCTCCAGGAGTGTGACAGAACTTCCTGCTGATCACAAAACTGGTGCTTTGAAATTAAAAGCAGAGGTTGATAAACCAGGAATTAAGTCTGCTGTGAAAACCCAAATATCTTATAACGAATGATTCCAAAAATGTTAAAGAGAAACATTTTGTTTGTAGAGGTAGGCTTCTTCAGTACCTGTGTCTAAATTGAAAAGATGCATGTAATTCCAAGAATCACAAACTTTCAGCAATGTAACTTTTGCCTGTTATTTCTTAATGCCTTTTTTCTATTGTGAATATATTTGAATATTTTTCACCTGCAGAATTATAAAAGATGATGAGAGATTTTATATGATTTACTTATATTGCCTAGTTGAATTCAAAGTTGCAGGTGCATTGTGCAGTCAATGGCTTGATTCAGTATTGCCCAGAATAGGTATATATCCGTGCATCTATCATGTATGAGAACAAAATCTTTGAGACAATTCATGTTAGATATGGTACAGTTGTGTTTATCTTCCAGTTGCAGTGAAAGCAAGTGCAGTACCCCATGTCCTATCATACTTCTGCCCTTGGTAATTGATTTGACTGCAGTAGGTTCACTAAGCGTTTTCAGCAAAGTTCGACAATTCATATCACTTTGGCGGGAGAATGATTGACATTATTATTTCAGGACAACAACCTTGCATATTGTTGTGTTAAGCACAAGATTTAAATCCTGCATTGTCTGAATATTATCACATTGTTTTGTCCACTCAAGTTCTAGATTTTTCAATGTGCGAGTGAGGCTGATAGAGGGATTTCAGTTCAGAGTACCATTGTATCTTTGCAGTTTTTTCAATGTTAAATACCAAATTATTTAAAAAACAAAGATGTTTTGAGAATTAAATTGGCCAACTTTTGATTGCTGCAAAGCCTCCATTTTCTCTGGGGAGTGGGGGAGCCTCCTGCTGGATAATAGAATTTGACTTATAAATAGGAGTGAGCAGATTTATGCATTGCTGATTCTTCTCTATTCACTTGCTTCTCCTGACCTTCTAGCACCAGATTTTGTGCAGCGTCCTAATCTGTAAAAATAAAGCCAGAGGAAGAAGCTTGTGTTACCTTGTCTTGATACTGAAATAGCAATCTGTTTAGCTTCAGTCCATGAAAAAAAAAATTGTGCAAATTAATAATGGCCATATTACCATGTGGTGATCTTACACCATTAACAAAGCAGAATGGTGCTTCCTCGTGTTTATTCTGCCGTAGCTGCAGAAAATGTCCCTGGTGGTACATCCATGAAAGCTACACAGAATAACATTTTTTGTCAACACGACTAAAGGAGGAATACTTTTCTATACATCATCAATTTTCCACTAGAAGATTCGCAATGAATCCATTACATCCATCTTGGGGTAATTTGCATTCCAGGTTTTCCTTAAATTAAGACACTTTACATTTTTTCTATAGGTTTTGGATGTATCAATATTTTAGAAAAACATAAGTTGTGAGATCACGCCATGAATGACTTATATAAGGCAGCACGGTGGCGCAGTGGTTAGCATTGCTGCCTCACGGCGCCGAGGTCCCAGGTTCGATCCCGGCTCTGAGTCACTGTCCGTGTGGAGTTTGCACATTCTCCCCGTGTTTGCGTGGGTTTCGCCCCCACAACCCAAAGATGTGCAGGGAAAGTGGATTGGTCACGCTAAATTGCCCCTTAATTGGAAAAAAATGAATTGGGTACTCTAAATTTTTTTAAAAAACAAATGAATGTCTTATATATATCAGAATTTCTCCATGCCCAGGAAAGTAAATGACAATTGATGTTATGGAACTGGACTATAGGATCTTCCAATTTGTAGGGTAATCCAAGTTTGGTAGAGCACAGTGTGGTGAATGTATTATATCAATAATCCACCATTGTATCTGTGCTATGCTGTTGCCCTTGTATTTGTATCTGCACTATGCTGTTGCCCTTGTGGGCTCCACCAATGGGCCATTGTATGGCATTATCCATAAGGGAACATGTTGAGGCCTGTATGGGCTCTGACCATGGCTCCTCCCCTTAAAGAGAGGTATAAAGAGAAGTCAACCTGTAGGCGGTTCTCAGTGTTAGATCAGTCACAGGCAGGCACTGTTCTAGTTGATTAAAGCCACAGTTTATTTCTACTCTTGTCTCGAGTAAATTGATGGTCGCATCAATTTAATCAACTACAACGCAACTATGGAATCGGCCCTTAAACCTGACCGACTGGAACTCGATCCACAGGCTGCAGAGGCGAAATAATTTTTTCGCACTGGCTCCGCTGTTTCAAGGCCTATCTCGCCTCCTCCTCCACGCCTTCCATCACCGACTAACAGAAGCTGAGCCTCCTCCACGCACGGGTGAGCCATCGAATCTCTGTTGAACTCGAGGAGGCCTCCTACTACGCAGACGCCGTCACAATGCTCGAACGCCTCTTTGTAAAGCCCGTGAACGAGGTATACGCGTGACACATCCTCACCATTCGCCGCCAGCGTCCTGGGGATTCGCTAAAAGACTACCTACGCGACCTCAAAGTCCTCACACGCAGCTGCAACTACCAGGCCGTTACGGCCACTCAACATATGGACCTCGCCATCCGAGACGTCTACGTGGCGAGAGTCCGGTCCAACTACGTGAGACAGGGCCTACTCGAAAAAGGGGCCCTAAACCTGGATCAGACGGTAAAATTAGCCTCCTCTCTGGAAGTAGCGTTCCAAAGCCTTAACGCGTTCCCATCTGACCACGCGACCCCCTCGTGGACCCCCGACCAAAGACTACTCCAGGCCTGTGCCGCGCGGCTGCCCGCCCACCATGGGGGGCTACCCTGTTATTTCTGCGGCCAGTCCCAACACCCCCGGCAGCACTACCCGGCCCGTAACGCGAACTGCAGCAGCTGTGGGAGAAAAGGGACATTTTGCCAAAGTTTGCCTGGCCAGGTCCAAGAACTCTAAACCCCAGGCCCGACCCTCAGGCCCGCAGACCTCGCAGTGTGGCAGCGTGTCTGCCGACTCCGCCCCCTGTAGGTGCATTATCAGCCTCGTGCTATCCGTGGGGGCAGCCAACGTCCAGCCCACACAGCACGTGCGACTCACGGGGGCCGCCATCTTGGCCATTCTTCCCCACACGGCCGGCCACGTACGATCCATGGGGGCCGCCATCTTGGACGCCACCTTCCTCACTGCCCGACACGCTCGACCAACCGGGGCCGCCATCTTGGCCGCAATCTTAGACGCCGCTCGACAGGTGCGACCAACAAGGGCAGCCATCGTGGAACCGCCCCAGCGCCTCCGACCACGCCGGCTACCCGCAACTCAATGCGGTCACTCTGGACCAGTCACGACCCAAACACCTCCGGAGTTCCATGATGACCGTCCAGGTAAACGGGCACGAAACGCCTTGCCTCTTCAACTCCGGGAGCACAGAGAGCTTCATTAATCTGGACAGGGTAAGACGCTGATCGCTCCCAATTTTCTCAGCGCACCAAAACATCTCCCTCGCCTCTGGGCCACACTTGGTGCAAATCCAAGGGTGCACTACCGCAACCCTAGCAATACAGGGCGCCGAGTACACCAATTTTAAATTATACATACTCACAGACCTCTGCGCTCCTCTCCTATTGGGACTAGATTTCCAATGCAACCTCAGGAGCCTAACTCTGAAATTCGAGGCTACATACTCACCGTATGTAGCCTCGCGACCCTAAAGGTCAACCCTCTCCCACTCTTCGCAAACCTCACCGCCGACTGCAAACCAGTCGCCACCAGAAGCAGGCGGTATAGCATACAGGACACGACTTTCATCAGATCCGAGGTCCAGTGTCTCTTGCGGGAGGGCGTCATCAAGGCCAGCAATAGCCCCTGGAGAGCTCAGGTGGTGGTCGTCAAGACCGGGGAGAAGAACCAGATGGTTGTAGATTATAGCCAAACCATAAACCGGTACACGCAACTCGATGCGTACCTCCTTTCCTGGATTGCAGGCATGGTTAACCAGATCGCGCAATACCGGGTGTTCTCCACGGTGGATCTGAAGTCTGCATACCACCAGCTCCCAATCCACCCGGAGGACCGCCACTACACGGCCGCCCTTTCCACTTCCTCCAGGTCCCATTTGGCGTCACGAACGGGGTCTCGGTGTTCCAAAGAACAATGGACCGAATGGTGGACCAGTACGGGCTACGGGCTGCGGGCCACATTTCTGTACTTGGACAATGTCACCATCTGCGGCCATGATCAGCAGGACCACGATGCCAACCTCCACAGATTTCTCCAAACCGCCCAAACCCTTAATCTCACAACAAGGAGAAATGCGTTTTTCGCATAACCAGACTAGCCATCCTCGGCTACGTCATGGAAAACGGGGTTCTAGGACCCGACCCTGACTGTATGCGCCCACTCCTGCAACTCCCCCTCCCTCACTGCCCCAAGGCCCTGAAGAGGTGCCTCGGGTTCTTTTCAAATTATGCCCAGTGGGTCCCCAACTATGCGGATAAAGCCCGCCCACTAATCAAGGCCACCATCTTCTAACTGGCAACTGAGGCCCGCCAGGCCTTCAGCTGCATCAAGGCGGACATCGCCAAAGCCACGATGTGCGCGGTGGACGAGTCCGTCCCTTTCCAGGTGGAGAGCGACGCATCAGAGGTCGCTCTCGTCGCTACCCTCAATCAAGGAGGCAGACCGGTAGCGTTTTTTTCACGCACCCTCACCACCTCCGAAATTCGGCACTCCTCAGTCGAAAAGGAGGCCCAAGCCATCGTGGAAGCCGTATGGCACTGGAGGCACTACCTCGCTGGTAGGAGGTTTACCCTCGTCACCGACCAACGATCGGTAGCCTTCATGTTCGATAATACGCAGCGGGACAAAATCAAGAACGATATGATCTTGAGGTGGCGGATCAAACTCTCCACCTATAATTACGATATAGTATATAGTCCTGGGAAGCTCAACGAGCCCCCAGATGCCCTGTACCACAGCACCTGCGCCAGCGCGCAAGATGACCGACTAAGGGATATCCACGATGACCTCTGCCACCAAGGGGTCACCCGGCTTATCCACTACATCAAGGCCCGCAACCTGCCCTACTCCACCGAGGAGGTCAGAGCTATGACCAGGGACTGCCAGATCTGTGCGGAGTGTAAACCGCACTTCTATCGATCAGATATGGCCCACCTGGTAAAGGCATCCCGGCCCTTTGAGCGCCTCAGTATCGATTTCAAAGGGCACCTCTCCTCCAATAACCGCAATACATATTTCCTCAACATTATTGATGAGTTCTCCCGCTTCGCCTTTGCAATCCCTTGCCCCGACATGACCACGTCCACCGTCATTAAAGCCCTACATAGTGTCTTCACCCTGTTTGGTTTCCCCAATTATGTCCACAGTGACCGGGGCTCATCGTTCATGAGCGATGAACGGCGTCAGTACCTGTTCAGTAAGGGCATCGCCTCGAGCAGGACTACCAGTTATAACCCCAGGGGAAACGGGCAGGTGGAGAAGGAGAACGTGACAGTCTGGAAGACCATCCTACTTACCCTGTGGTCTAGGAATCTCCCAGTTTCCCACTGGCAGAAGATCCTCCCCGATGCGCTCCACTCTTATTAGGTCCCTATTTTGCACGGCCACAAACGAGACCCCTCATGACCGCCTACTTGTTTTCCCTAGGAGACCCACCTCAGGGGCCTCGCTTCCATCCTGGCTGAAGACACCGGGGCCCGTCCTACTCAGAAAACAAGTCAGGAGCCATAAGTCCGACCTACTGGTAGAGAGGGTCCAGCTCCTACACTCCAACCCCCAGTACGCATATATCGAACACCCCGATGGCCGACAGGATACGGTCTCCCTCCGGGACCTGGCGCCACCACCGCCACTCCACTCTATCCCACCCAACCTACCTTGACCAGTGCCCCCGCCCCTATATGGCTCCCGCGCTCTCTCCCGCCCGCCATCCCCCCTTCACCGATCCACAGGAATGAAGCTCCAGAAGAGACGCTCCCGGAGTCCATGTCTGTACCCGCACCGGTGCCCTCACTACCGATGCCAGCACGGACGAGTTCGACACCCGGGTCAGCAACAACGCCAGAGCTTCGGCGATCACGGCGCACGGAGGCTGAACTTATGAACCCGTCACCCCCGCCGGACTTCATCCTTTTAACAGAGGTTAAATGTGGTGAATGTATTATATCAATATGTGCTATGCTGTTGCCCTTGTGGGCTCCACCTATGGGCCATTGTATGGCATTATCCATAAGGGAACATGTTAGGGCCTGTATGGACTCCACCCATGGCTCCTCCCCTTGAAGGGAGGTATAAAGAGCAGGCGACCTGTAGGCGGTTCCCAGTGTTAGATCCCACAATATATCAACTTTATCCAGGGGCTTGGGGAATCTAGTGCCTCATGTAATTGAGCATTAGGAAACACATATATACACAAAGGAAACACACCTAAATCATTAAATCTATACTTTCTCAAAAGGTCAAGTGTTGTGGCTGGAATTTTGCAGCCACGTTTGCTGCGGGCGGAAATGATGTCCGGGCATAAAATATCACGGGAGGTAAAAAACAGGATTGACGATGGGGCGACTTGCCACAGCCATTGTCTCCACCCTGCACACCAGTGATGTGATGTGATGTGGTTCCCATCCAGAAGTCAGGAACCGTGGGCGAAATTCTCCCCCAACGGCGCGATGTCCGCCGACTGGCGCCAAAAACGGCGCCAATCAGACGGGCATCGCGCCGTCCCAAAGGTGCGGAATGCTCCGCACCTTTGGGGGCCGAGCCCCGACATTGAGGGGCTAGGCTGACGCCGGAGGGATTTCCGCCCCGCCAGCTGGCGGAAATGGCGTTTGTTGCCCCGCCAGCTGGCGCGGAAATGCGGCGCATGCGCGGGAGCGTCAGCGGCCGCCGACAGTTTCCCACGCATGCGCAGTGGGGAGAGTCTCTTCCGCCTCCGCCATGGTGGAGGCCGTGGCGGAGGTGGAAGGGAAAGAGTGCCCCCACGGCACAGGCTCGCCCGTGGATCGGTGGGCCCCGATCGCGGGCCAGGCCACCGTGGGGGCCCCGCGCCCCCACCCCCCCCCCCCCAGGACCCCGGAGCCCGCCCACGCTACCTGGTCCAGCCGGTAAATACCAGCTTTGATTTACGCCGGCGGGACAGGCAATTTCTGGGCGGGACTTCGGCCCATCCGGGCCGGAGAATTCAGCGGGGATCCCGCCAACCGGCGCGGCCCGATTCCCGCCCCCTCCCAATCTCCGGTACCGGAGACTTTGGCGGGGGTGGGGGCGGGATTCACGGCGGCCAATGCCCATTTTCCGACCCAGCAGGGGGTCGGAGAATGACGTTCCTGATTTGAATTCATTATTGTATCATTAGGAGACAATCCCGCTGTAACTCCCACCGATGCTCGTTACTCAGTCTCCAGCATCGTGACGTCGTGCTGATGGGTTTTACAACAGTTTTATTAAAAACGGGAAGCTGCAAACCTCACTCTCCGAGGGAAGTTCAGAGATGTAGGTCCGGACTGGCTACCAGGGACTCCCAAGGGGAGAGAAGACAATGGGAAGTACGGGCAGAGATGGGAATGCAGAATCCAGCCACGGGGCTCCTGTTGCTGGAGGGGGGCGGGGGGGTTGTTCACGCTGAGTGTTGCAGGTCTGGGGGTGTAGAACTGGCTGTGATCCTTCTTGTCGTGGGGCAATAAAGACGGAGAAAGTGTTGAGGGCTCTCCAGAGGCAGCAGCAGAACCTGAGGAGGAAGGGCTGGCAGGGTCTGCTCCACAGCCAGAATAAGGACCACTGAGAAGGACTGATCAGAGGTGACATTTTCAGGCTAGGCCACAGTTTACAGGCAGTGCCTCTTGGTGCTAAGTGAAAACCAGTGTTGGAAGAGACTCCGCATGGCAGGGGACATGGTCAATCACCTGTGATACCTGCTCCAGGAGTTGATGCCACATAGGCACAGAGGTCACACACTGTCGATCTTCCTGAAGGCATCAGGGAGGCCACGGAAGCACTGTTTAGGAGGGCTCACAACTCGATAAATTTTGATTGACACCTGGCTAGCTAGGGCGCGAGAGTGTTCGGATTTTCCCAGATTGCTGGCTTCCCACAAGCGCAGGTAGCCATTGACTGCGCACACGTGGTTCTCCCAGCCCCTACACATCAAGGAATCCCTTTGATTTACCACAATGGCGTCCACTCCCTGAACATCCTACAGGGTTGCGCTAGATTCCCGGGGAGCGTCCGCAACAGCTTCATCCTTGGCTACTCACAGATGCTTGAGGTATTTCAGGGAGAAGAGCACCTACAGGGGGGCTTCTCGGATACGAGGGGTGCCCCCTGAGCCACAGTGCCCCGGGTACTTTCCCCCTTTACTGACCCGGTGCCTGGCCTCTACAGAAGCCTGCAGTACACACCCCACCCTTTACTGACCTGGTGCCTGGCCTCTATGGCTACCCGCAGTACACACCACACCCTTTACTGACCCGGTGCCTGGCCTCTATGGCTACCCGCAGTACACACCCCACCCTTTACTGACCCTGTGCCTGGCCTCTATGGCCACCCGCAGTACACACTACACCCATCACTGACCCGGTGCCTGGCCTCTATGGCCACCCGCAGTACACACCCCACCCATCACTAACCCTGTGCCCGGCCTCTATGGCCACCCGCAGTACACACTACACCCATCACTGACCCAATGCCCGGCCTCTATGACCACCCGCAGTACACACCACACCCATCACTGACCCGGTGCCTGGCCTCTATGGCCACCCGCAGTACACACCACACCCTTCACTGACCCAATGCCCGGCCTCTATGACCACCCGCAGTACACACCCCACCCTTTACTGACCCGGTGCCCGGCCTCTATGGCCACCCGCAGTACACACTACACCCATCACTGACCCGGTGCCTGGCCTCTATGACCACCCGCAGTACACACCCCACCCTTTACTGACCCGGTGCCTGGCCTCTATGACCACCCGCAGTACACACCCCACCCTTTACTGACCCGGTGCCATGCCTATATGGCCACCCGCAGTACACACCCCACCCTTCACTGACCCGGCGCCCGGCCTCTATGACCACCCGCAGTACACACTACACCCATCACTGACAGAAATCTTTGGATCCTCGCTGTCTTCAGGGGATGTCCCGGATGACTGGAGAATAGCCAATGTTGTTCCTCTGTTTAAGAAGGGTGGCAGGGATAATCCCGGGAACTACAGGCCGGTGAGCCTTACTTCAGTGGTAGGGAAATTACTGGAGAGAATTCTTCGAGACAGGATCTACTCCCATTTGGAAGCAAATGGACGTATTAGTGAGAGGCAGCACGATTTTGTGAAGGGGAGGTCGTGTCTCACTAACTTGATAGAGTTTTTCGAGGAGGTCACTAAGATGATTGATGCAGGTAGGGCAGTAGATGTTGTCTATATGGACTTCAGTAAGGCCTTTGACAAGGTCCCTCATGGTAGACTAGTACAAAAGGTGAAGTCACACGGGATCAGGGGTGAACTGGCAAGGTGGATACAGAACTGGCTAGGCCATAGAAGGCAGAGGGTAGCAATGGAGGGATGCTTTTCTAATTGGAGGGCTGTGACCAGTGGTGTTCCACAGGGATCAGTGCTGGGACCTTTGCTCTTTGTAGTATATATAAATGATTTGGAGGAAAATGTAACTGGTCTGATTAGTAAGTTTGCAGACGACACAAAGGTTGGTGGAATTGCGGATAGCGATGAGGACTGTCTGAGGATACAGCAGGATTTAGATTGTCTGGAGACTTGGGCGGAGAGAAGGCAGATGGAGTTTAACCTGGACAAATGTGAGGTAATGCATTTTGGAAGGGCTAATGCAGGTAGGGAATATACAGTGAATGGTAGAACCCTCAAGAGTATTGAAAGTCAAAGAGATCTAGGAGTACAGGTCCACAGATCACTGAAAGGGGCTACACAGGTGGAGAAGGTAGTCAAGAAGGCATACGGCATGCTTGCCTTCATTGGCCGGGGCATTGAGTATAAGAATTGGCAAGTCATGTTGCAGCTGTATAGAACCTTAGTTAGGCCACACTTGGAGTTTAGTGTTCAATTCTGGTCGCCACACTACCAGAAGGGTGTGGAGGCTTTAGAGAGGGTGCAGAAGAGATTTACCAGAATGTTGCCTGGTATGGAGGGCATAAGCTATGAGGAGCGATTGAATAAACTTGGTTTGTTCTCACTGGAACGAAGGAGGTTGAGGGGAGACCTGATAGAGGTATACAAAATTATGAGGGGCATAGACAGAGTGGATAGTCAGAGGCTTTTCCCCAGGGTAGAGGGGTCAATTACTAGGGGGCATAGGTTTAAGGTGAGAGGGGCAAAGTTTAGAGTAGATGTACGAGGTACGTTTTTTACGCAGAGGGTAGTGGGTGCCTGGAACTCACTACCGGAGGAGGTAGTGGAGGCAGGGACGATAGGGACATTTAAGGGGCATTTTGACAAATATATGAATAGGATGGGAATAGAAGGATACGGACCCAGGAAGTGTAGAAGATTGTAGTTTAGTCGGGCAGTATGGTCGGCACGGGCTTGGAGGGCCGAAGGGCCTGTTCCTGTGCTGTACATTTCTTTGTTCTTTGTTTGTTTGACCCGGTGCCTGGCCTCTATGGCCACCCGCAGTACACACCACACCCTTTACTGACCCGGTGCCTGGCCTCTATGGCCACCCGCAGTACACACCACACCCTTTACTGACCCGGTGCCTGGCCTCTATGGCCACCCGCAGTACACACCACACCCATCACTGACCCGGTGCCTGGCCTCTATGGCCACCCACTGTACACACCACACCCTTAACTGACCCGGCGCCCGGCCTCTATGGCCACCCGCAGTACACACCACACCCTTTACTGACCCGGTGCCATGCCTATATGGCCACCCGCAGTACACACCACACCCATCACTGACCCGGTGCCCGGCCTCTATGGCCACCCGCAGTACACACCCCACCCTTTACTGACCCGGTGCCCGGCCTCTATGGCCACCCGCAGTACACACCCCACCCTTTACTGACCCGGTGCCTGGCCTCTATGGCCACCCGCAGTACACACTACACCCATCACTGACCCGGTGCCTGGCCTCTATGGCCACCCGCAGTACACACTACACCCTTCACTGACCCGGTGCCTGGCCTATATGGCCACCCGCAGTACACACCACACCCATCACTGACCCGGTGCCTGGCCTCTATGGCCACCCGCAGTACACACCACACCCTTTACTGACCCGGTGCCCGGCCTCTATGGCCACCCGCAGTACACACCACACCCTTTACTGACCCGGTGCCCGGCCTCTATGGCCACCCGCAGTACACCCTACACCCTTTACTGACCCGGTGCCCGGCCTCCATGGCCACCCGCAGTACACACCCCACCCTTTACTGACCCGGTGCCCGGCCTCTATGGCCACCCGCAGTACACACCACACCCTTTACTGACCCGGTGCCCGGCCTCTATGGCCACCCGCAGTACACCCTACACCCTTTACTGACCCGGTGCCTGGCCTCTATGGCCACCCGCAGTACACACCCCACCCTTTACTGACCCGGTGCCTGGCCTCTATGGCCACCCGCAGTACACACCACACCCATCACTGACCCGGTGCCCGGCCTCTATGGCCACCCGCAGTACACACCCCACCCATCACTGACCCGGTGCCCGGCCTCTATGGCCACCCGCTGTACACACTACACCCATCACTGACCCGGTGCCCGGCCTCTATGGCCACCCGCAGTACACACCCCACCCTTCACTGACCCGGTGCCCGGCCTCTATGGCCACATGCAGTACACACCCCACCCTTTACTGACCCGGTGCCTGGCCTCTATGGCCACCCGCAGTACACACCCCACCCTTTACTGACCCGGTGCCTGGCCTCTATGGCCACCCGCAGTACACACTACACCCATCACTGACCCGGTGCCTGGCCTCTATGGCCACCCGCAGTACACACCACACCCATCACTGACCCTGTGCCCGGCCTCTATGGCCACCCGCAGTACACACCACACCCATCACTGACCCGGTGCCCGGCCGCTATGGCCACCCGCATTACAGACCCCACCCTTTACTGACCCGGCGCCTGGCCTCTATGGCCACCCGCAGTACACACTACACCCATCACTGACCCGGTGCCCGGCCTCTATGGCCACCCGCAGTACACACTACACCCATCACTGACCCGGTGCCTGGCCTCTATGGCCACCCGCAGTACACACTACACCCTTTACTGACCCGGTGCCTGGCCTCTATGGCCACCCGCAGTACACACCACACCCATCACTGACCCGGTGCCTGGCCTCTATGGCCACCCGCAGTACACACTACACCCATCACTGACCCGGTGCCCGGCCTCTATGGCCACCCGCAGTACACACTACACCCATCACTGACCCGGTGCCCGGCCTCTATGGCCACCCGCAGTACACACTACACCCATCACTGACCCGGTGCCCGGCCTCTATGGCCACCCGCAGTACACACTACACCCATCACTGACCCGGTGCCTGGCCTCTATGGCCACCCGCAGTACACACCCCACCCTTTACTGACCCGGTGCCTGGCCTCTATGGCCACCCGCAGTACACACCCCACCCTTTACTGACCCGGTGCCTGGCCTCTATGGCCACCCGCAGTACACACCACACCCATCACTGACCCGGTGCCCGGCCTCTATGGCCACCCGCAGTACACACTACACCCATCACTGACCCGGTGCCTGGCCTCTATGGCCACCCGCAGTACACACCACACCCTTTACTGACCCGGTGCCTGGCCTCTATGGCCACCCGCAGTACACACCCCACCCTTTACTGACCCGGTGCCTGGCCTCTATGGCCACCCGCAGTACACACCACACCCATCACTGACCCGGTGCCCGGCCTCTATGGCCACCCGCAGTACACACTACACCCATCACTGACCCGGTGCCCGGCCGCTATGGCCACCCGCAGTACACACTACACCCATCACTGACCCGGTGCCTGGCCTCTATGGCCACCCGCAGTACACACCACACCCTTTACTGACCCGGTGCCTGGCCTCTATGGCCACCCGCAGTATATACTACACCCATCACTGACCCGGTGCCCGGCCTCTATGACCACCCGCAGTACACACCACACCCTTCACTGACCCGGTGCCTGGCCTCTATGGCCACCCGCAGTACACACTACACCCATCACTGACCCGGTGCCTGGCCTCTATGGCCACCCACTGTACCCTCTCTCTTATTCCCCTGCCCCCACAACACCCAGCCGAACAAGCCCTCCCTGCCATCAGGAGGCCTGTGGCTGGATTCGCCCCCCCATTGCCCTCCGTCCCCTTGGAGTCCCTGGTGGCCAGTGCCTTCCGGCAAGCTCATCTCCAAGCTCCCCATTTTTAAAAAATCTGTCGTAACACCCATCAGTGCGACGTTCTGATGCTGGGGGCGGATTATTGAGTATCAGGGGAGGTTACAGCGGAACTACCTGCAATGATAATAATGAATTCAAATGAGGTTCCTGACTTTTCTGGATCGGAACTACATCACATCACTGGCTGGTGGCGTGGAGATAATCACTGTGGGAAATCACTCCATCTCAATCCCGTTTTTTGGCTCCCGTGACATTTTATGCCCAACATAATTTCTACCCAGAGAAACGTGGGTGTGAAACCCCAGCCACAACGTTTGACCTTTTGAGCCAGCATAGATTTAATGGTATCTTAGTGATTACAGCAGTAACAAATGAAACTAATTATTTTTGCTATTTTGACACCAGACTGAGTAAGTAGCCACGCATCATTTACTTTGGCATGTTGCAGCCTTTGCAAAAATTATTTTTAATAAATAAAAGGCTTACAAGTGGCAGGGTTTAGATGATTTCCCTTGTATAATGGTGATAACTTTGCCTTAGTTTAATTGCTCTGTTTTATCACCTTTGCTCTTGAGTCGCCAGGTATCCTTATGATACCGCCATGTGGTTCAAGTCCGAGTAATGATCAATAATCCAATACACCGCTTAGTAAGATTTAAATCAAAGCACATTTATTATGCACAGTAATCACTACTCATGTACAAATTCTACGCCTAAGCTACTTCTACAGCTAATAGGCCAATACTTAACTTGGAACTGGCCCACCAGGTCAGGGAAACGAATGGCCTTTCGTTCGGGTTCTGAGCCTGCGGGATTCGAAGTTGGTACAGATTGGTAGCTAGGAGCGCCTGCCTCGTAGCGAGCGTTGAAGTAAGACTTACAGTTTTGAGCGGCTGTTGAAGAGTTGGAGCTGAGGAAAAGCTGGAAGCGGTGGAAGAGAGCGCGCCTTGAACTTGGGGCTCAATTCTTATAGTCCCCAGGGGCTTCCTGCCTTTCGGGGCGGACCCTGTACCTGGTTCCAAGTGATTGGACTTTGTCCCAATCACTTGGTTCGATTTTCTCCAATGCTGGAGCGGTTCCCTGATCGATGGGCGGTCTTGAGGTGGTCGTTCACCTCCTTTTGTGTAGGCTTCTGCTGGCGCCGAAGAGCCTGGTTTTGCTTTATGTGTCTAAATGTTGCTCATTGTTCCCGGGGATTGCTCATTAGTATGCAGATGGCTGGTGTTTTGTTATGCTGATGGTTGCTGGTATCGATCTTGTCTGGCCTTTCCAGAGGTAAATACACAGTCAACCTGCAGCTGCTCGTTTTTGTCCTGTTGGCTGACTTTCCCATCAGCCTTTGCCGTTCGCCATTTTGAATCGGGAGTTGGCCATTTTAAGTGGCTACAATAGTTTGTTATAAGATCAGTAAAATATAGCCAACCTTCAGCTGCACTTCATCTCCTTGTTTATGGAATTCCATTGGACAGAAGGAGGCCTTTTGACCCATTGAGTCAGTGCCGGCACTTTGCAGGAGCTACCAGTTAGTTCAAGTCCCCCATTCTTTCCCCATGGCCATCATTTATGGAGTGATTCTTTTGCCAACCATCATAAATCTATGTCCTCTGGTTACCAACCCAGTTGTCAATAGAAAGGGTTTCTCCATTTATACTCTGTAAACCTCCTCATAATTTTGAAAATCGCTGTTAAATCTCCCCTCACCTTCTCTGCTCTAAGAAGATTCTCTAATCTCTCCACATAAAAGTCCCTCATCACTGGTACCATTGAGGTAGATCTCTGCACCATTCCTGAGGCCTTGGTGTTCTTGCTGAAATGTTGTGACCAGAATTGACACAGTAATCTTAATTAGGCCTAATCATTGGTTTATAAATGTTTACAAGTTATTTGCTTTTGTAGTTTCTACCTCTATTTATTGGGCCATGGTTCCTAAATGCATATCGTTTGTTTACAAACTAATGAACTGTTGATACTTAGTTTATTTTTAAATGCCTATAAACCTGTGAGGTTGGCAGTATTTATGTCCTGTCACAATATATGTATACATGTTTAGAATCAATAGTTAACCATCATGTTCTAAGAATGGACACATTAGCAGTTAAGTTATTTGAGATTGCTGAAATGCATATAAACCTTTGAGAAACATTATTCACTATATTACAGGTAAAATTTGAGTATTGGGCTTGACTTTGTGATTACCATTCAAACTAATGATAGAACGGTAATAATGAATTTCCATTTTCCATTTAATGTGCAGTAATTCAGGTTTTGTATTAATTTACTTGACATTTTATCAATTGACTTAACATCCGTGCAAAACCAGTTATGGATGAAGTATTGGCTATCAAATTTTATAGTTTTTAGTATCATTTAACTATTTCACTTTTGTCGCACTGATATTTTGGTTTTCTGCATCAGTTTTTGTTCCTGGTCACAGCTGTATATCAGTTACTTCACTAACATTTAGATATGATCAGCGGATTTTTTAATTTGGTTGATGGTTAATGAATAAGAAAGGTAATATTCTACCTTTCTTTTTTTTTTACATTTTAGAGTACCCAATTATTATTATTTTCCAATTTAAGGGGCAATTTGGCGTGGCCAATTCACCTAACCTGCACATCTTTGGGTTGTGGGGTGAAACTTTTCCCACGCAGACATGGGGAGAATGTGCAAACTCCACACGGACAGTGACCCAGGGTCGGGATTCGAACCCAGGTCCTCAGCGCCGTAGTCCCAGTGCTATCCACTGCACCACCGTGCTGCCCTATATTCCACCTTCCTGATGTAAAGCTATTGACAGTTAAGGTTGGGTCAGTGAATGCGTTGCATACATATTCAAACAAATATTTATAAAAGGTGATCTGTCACCTTTTAACAATAATAATCTTTATTAGTGTCAGAAGTAGGCTCACATTAACACTGCAATGAAGTTACTGTGAAAATCCCCTAGTCGCCACACTCCTGCGCCTGTTCAGGTGCACTGAGGGAGAATTCAGAATATCCAATTCGCCTAACAAGCACGTCTTTCGGGACATGTGGGAGGAAACTGGAGCACCCGGAGGAAACCCACGCAGACATGGGGAGAACGTGCAGACTCCGCACAGACAATGACCCAAGCCGGGAATCAAACCCGGGACCCTGGCGCTGATAAAGCGACAGTGCTAAGCACTGTGGTACTGTGCCGCCTACATAAAACATCCTATACTTCTTGAACTGGAATTGTTTTAACTTAGTTTTGACAATTGGTAACATAAATAATATGTGTGTAAAGTACCACCACATGCAGAAAAGTTGCTCAAAAAAAATCTACCTTTGCAATCATATCTGGTTGTGCTGAACTTCTCCACCTCTCAGTAATCCATGCCTCCTTTGCTATTCTGAAGATTGTATGGTATTCTGAATTGAATGGTAATGCCTGGCGATCTAAATGTGTTTTAAATTTTAAAGTATTAATATACCGCATGTATACGTTGCAGGTTATACTATTTATTTTCCCCTGCTCAATAAATCATAATGTTTTCAAGTACATGAGTGAGCTATTGGGTCTGGTTGAAAAACCTAATTTATAAGGGCACTGATCTCTCTGAGAAGCAATTAATGGATTAGTTAATTGTACAGGGAAGACAACAACTCAGTTTTAGGAATGTCGGTCACTACCTCAGAGGTGCAAGCATAGAATAACCACCAGAGGTTCACTAACCACTATCCCACCCCTTCCTGCCCTTCACTAGCACCACCCTAACATCAGCAGAAACCATAGAGAATGAGCATAAATTGGAATTCCAGCCAGTGATGGGTTGCAGTAACTTTATTAATGGGTCAACTTGCTTTCTTCTGTTATAAAAGAACAATGGTAGTCAATTAAATAGTCCAGTAGATTCTTCATTTCAGGGACCTAGGTTCAAATCCAACCTAACATAATGAGATGAAGGTCTCCTATGACTGTGAGGGGTCCATGTGCAATAAGTTGAGGTTGTCCCAATCCTGTTGCTGATTGGCACGTTTAAATGGAAATCCATCCAATAGCAACTCTCTATTGAAACAGTGTGGAAAAAAAACTAAGTTGGATCAATGTAAAAGTAGAATGGGAATGCTATACGATAGGATAACCTAATTCAATTGTACAGAGATGGGTGGGCACTTTACGCAAAACATCCTCCATTAACTCTAGGAAATGTGCAAAATATGTGCCTATCTTAAGCCCAGCAATGCCACTCGTCAATGCTGGAAAGAACATTTTCAAAAACTCCACAACTGAGAAACCACAGGGGATAATCTCCAGGCTATCCCCAGTACCGTGTGGCAAACTCCATGGGTGAACTACCATTGATGGGCGAGCTGCAACAAGCAATCAAATGGATGAAAACAGCAAAACCTGTGGCCGTGATGGTATTTCAGTTGTGGTCTTCAAAGCTGGCGAGTTTTTGCTCACATTAAAACTCCATTCACTCATCCCATGGGTTCAGGAGGAAAAGGAACTCCTACCACATGTACCCTCCCCCCCCTTCCCAGAAAGATACTGGAAATGCTTTGTGAATAAAGGAGCATCTTAGAAACATAGAAATAGAAACTTAGAAAAAAATAGGAGCAGGAGGAGGCCATTCGGTCCTTCAAGCCCACTCCACCGTTCGGTATGATAATAGCTGGTCATCCAACTCAATAGCCTAATCCCGCTTTCCCCATATCCTTTGATCGCCTTAGCCCTAAGAGCTATGTCGTGCTTCTTGAAACCATACAATGTTTTGAACTCAACGACTCAATAATAATAATAATTATTGTCACAAGTAGGCTTCAATGAAGTTACTATGAAAAGCCCCTGAATTTCCTGAATTCCACAGGCTCAGCACTCTCTGAGTGAAGAAATTTCTCCTCATCTCTGTCCAAAATGGTCTATCCCGTATCCTCCAAATGTGACCCCTGGTTCTGGACACACCCACCATCAGGAACATTCTTCCTGCACCTACCCTGTCCAGTCCTGTTAGCATTATATAGGTTTCTCTTATTCTTCCGAATTCTTCCCCATATTCTTCCGAATTCCAGCGAATACAATCCTAACCGATTCCATCTCTCCTAGTACGTCAGTCCTTCCATCCTAGGAATCAGTCTGGCAAACCTTCGCTGCACTCCCTGTATAGCTAGAACATCCTTCCTCAGATAAGGAGACCAAAACTGCACACAATGGGCGAAATTCTCCCCCAACGGCGGGATGTCCGCTGACTGGCGCCAAAGCCGGCGCCAATCAGACGGGCATTGCGCCGGCCCAAAGGTGCGGAATGCTCCACATCTTTGGCGGCCTAGCCCCAACATTGAGGGGCTAGGCCGACGCCGGAGGGATTTCCGCCCCGCCAGCTGGCGGAAATGGCGTTTGTTTCCCCGCCAGCTGGCGCGGAAATGCAGCGCATGCGCGGGAGCGTCAGCGGCCGCTGTCAGTTTCCCGGCGCATGCGCGGGAGCGCCAGCGGCCGCTGTCAGTTTCCCGCGCATGCGCAGTGGGGAGAGTCTCTTCCGCCTCCGCCATGGTGGAGGCCGTGGCGGAAGGGAAAGAGTGCCCCCACGGCACAGGCCCGCCCGCGGATCGATGGGCCCCGATCGCGGGCCAGGCCACCGTGGGGGCACCCCCCGGAGTCAGATCGCCCCGCGCCCCCCCCCCAGGACCCCGGAGTCCGCCCACGTCGCCTGGCCCCGCCGGTAAATACCAGGTTTGATTTACGCCGGCGGGACAGGCAATTTCTGGGCGGGACTTTCATCCGGGCCGGAGAATCCAGCGGGGGGTCCCGCCAACCGGCGCGGCCGGATTCCCGCCCCCGCCCAATCTCCGGGAGCGGAGACTTCGGCGGGGGCGGGGGCGGGATTCACGGCGGCCAACGGCCATTCTCCGACCCGGCGAGGGGGCGGAGAATGACGCCCAATATTCCAGGTATGGCCTCTTGGTTGGTCTTGACTGACACATGTGTTGTTTGCATTCTGTTGGATGTTTGTAGGGAAGAATTAGAAGTGAGCACCAGAGCCACATTCGTTGATCTAGCTATCAGTATCATTCAGCTCTTTGATCAAAGATCAACCCTAAAGTGTTGTTGTTAGTACTATAAACTTCACTACAAAATTATTTATGGTTATTTACTGAAGGAAATAGGTAACTTTTGTCCATTATATTAAACCAAAGACCTAGCAGATCTACCAGGCTACAGTGTTAAGTTTATGCAGGAAAGATGAAAAAAAAAGTCGCTCAGGAGTACCTACAGATTTTTAATTGATGTTAACATTATGCACAGCATGTATGAAATGAAATAGGTTACAGAGAGTATGGGATGACTTTTGTCATGAGTGCCATCATATCAGGGTCATTTTTGGTTTTAACCTGCTCGAGGTGGCATTGCGTCTTCCGACTGAATTTTAGCAACAGCAGGTTCCGGGTGCAGGAACTGTCGGTAGCACTGCCCACTGCAAAGAAACTCAGTTTGACCAGTGAGAATGCAGCTGAGGTCCAAGAAACAGGAGAAGTGAGGAACCGTCAGCAATATCAGGGGAGCAACTTAGATCTCATTAGGCCCTTGATGATCGGAGCCACCTGTGTCCAGAAATTCTATGATCAATGGCAAGGTTGTGAGATGGGAAGGCAGAAGTCGTGTCATTTTTTTTGTCAGAAACATTGAGGTCATCCTCAGTTGTAAAATAGCCTTGACTCCCCATTGTCCAGCCGCCTCCTGTCACTCGCCAGAATGCGGATACAGGAGACAGCCTGCACAATGCCAGGAAAATTGCTATACTGCTGCAATAATCACAGTTAAGTGGTTCCTTAATTGGCTTTATTGCATTCCCACAGCTGCTGGGTGGTTTGCTGTCAAAGCTGCGCACCCCAGTTCAGGAAAAGCATAAGGAAGGCAGGAACATGTTGGAGAGAAGGTTTTTTTTTAGTGCCACATACCTCCCCCTATCTCCCGCATTATCATGGGGCTGTGAAAATTCTGCCCGATGTAGTCTTTTATTTTGATAAATATTTGTTAAAACAGCTTTCTTATTTGGCATGCCTGTGGAATATATTATCGCAATTCATATAAAATATAAATGTCAGGAAATTATCATAAAAAATATTTAATACCTCTCTTTCATGTGTAATTCAAAGGCAGGTGCCTTGGGTCATTAATGTTGATAACTGTTAACATTTGCAAATATAACAAAGGTGAGTACCCATAAACTTAAAGGTTTTGATTTATACTAAATATTAAATTTATTAGAAATTTAAAAGGAAAATATATCCCTAGTTTTATTAAAAAGATAAATTTGAATAAATTGCCCACAAACCATTCTCCACAAAATATTCAGAAGCAGTGCTGAATCATTAGGTTATCTATTTTGTAGCCTTTTTTGGCCTGGTACAGGTAATTCAATTTTGTATGTGGACTGTTTTGTGCTTTTTGGGTTACTTTGTTCATAATGGCCTCTGGAAAATTAAATTCTGAGGTGGGGCAAGTGGTGGGGAGTGATTATTGTGTTAAAATAAGGCTTATTTCTTATGTTTCTATTTGATAATGTTTTCAAAAAGCCAAGGTATGCATTTCCCTCATGTCTCTTTTTCATTGAGGGCTGAGTATTAAAATAAGATGCACGTTTATAAATATGTTAACATATATTGCTCAGGTTAATTGGTAGAGCCATACAGCTTCAGCATAAAAAAATGAGCCCATTCACCATTGCCAGTTGAGTGTGGGACTTCTGAGGCCAAAGGATTTACCGCCCCTTCCCACCAGCGGGATCTTCCGGTCCCGCTGGAGGTGACCCTCCTGCGGCATGTCCCTGGCAGTGGGACGGATAACCCACCCAAAATGCCATAGACATCGGTGGGACCAGAGGATCCTATTGGTGGCCAATGGCGAGCCAGCTCCATTGATGGAAAACATGCCGGGAGGGGGGGTGGGGGGGGGCAGAAAATACTTCCTGATGACCTGTATTATTCAGTCACAAACGAGAAGCATTGTCATTCTATAGAATCAGAATATGTGTGGATTTATATGTGTTTTTAGATGTATGTCAGTGTGTCTACAGTCTTGTATGCAGATGTATTTATATGTGTCTCTGCGTACCTTTGGCTGCTTCAAATATTTATTCAACTGTTTCCTTAAACATAGCCATGGTCTATGACAGCCATTGAAGTTTAGCCTTCATTTATCATGACCTCTTTTCTCTCCAGTGTAATGGTAACTGAAAATATGATGCATAAATTCCAATAATTTCTCAGCTCATCTTTGGGAGGAGAGAGTTTAATGGTACAGTGTGTAGGTTCAGTTCCTTTGCAAGAAATAACTTTTTAACATCAATTACATAGCTTGCTAATAACAGTGGCAACAAACTTAGCACATTACCAAAGAGGTTCAATTTTTGGTGCAATAAAACTCCAGAGTATAATTGTTTTGTTAAGCCAAATATCTGAGTTCAATTCAAACACAAACATTTTACGGATTTTATTTGCATATGTTTGACAGTTTTCAAAGCTGACGAGGTACATATTAAAATTTCTTGAATGATTGTCATTTTTTTAGAAAGTATCTTTGAATCTGAAGCTATTAGAAAGGGAGAAGTAGGTCAGAGAGAGTATCTATGACGGTCAACATCAAACAGCCATATAAAGATTAACAAGCAGGAGGCTAGAGTTGATGCTATTTCACATTGAAATTTAACATTGAAAGCAGAGCTGTACATTTTTTCCTTCTTCCAAAGGATGGATATTTAAGCTGCAACCATGCCATTGCTTCTGTTAATTTATCCGTTTACTATTTAATAAATCTGCTTTACATCTTATCTTTATTCTACTGCTTTCTGAAGTCAGGAATGATACTGGTATAACCAGTAAGCTGACATACAGTGACAAGGGTTCTTTCTTTGATCTATTGGCTTGCTACAAATTGTCTAGATATTGTGCAGGTAATCGCATATTCTGGGTCATGGAGAGCAAAGGATTGCTTACAAATGGTCTGAGGCAGTGAATCCAAGAGAAATACCTAGTGAAATTTAACAATGACATTGGAGAAGTGATAGATATTTTTATTTAGTTTTGTAAACATTGATTCTCTCACCAGAATTTTATTTTTAATGAATTTGACCGTTACTCCAATCCCCTTTTCTAAGCAATATGTACAATGTGCATTCACATGAATTGTCTGAGTACTGTTTCATGGACAGGAAAAACATCTCAGTAGCAATTATTTATCACACATTCAGTTAAATCTTTATTTTTAAGAAGTACAAATGCTGTTATACTTTCAACATATATTCAATGCTAAGAGACAAATGTTATTCCTGGTTGAAAGTCATTAAACCTTTTTTTTTTGCAATAATAACAATGAATGCAATGGAAAACTTTGCTAATTTGAGTTTTTGGCATTGCACTGATTTACGTTATTCCTGTTGGAAATATGCACCATAACGTTCTTACTTCTTTCTGGTGTGAAGTGTTATGGGCCAGGGTTTAGAGAACCCCAAAGTGTATCATGGCGTTTACCTGACCCACAACTTTTAATATATTGTGGAATGGGGAGCACACGGCCCACTCTACAGGTGTGGTACAGCAGAAATGGAAAAAGTATTTTTTAAAGCAAAACAATGTTTATTCTATTAACTCAAGTTAACCTTTTTAAAACAAACAGTGAACATCTTAGCAACCATTAATTCAAATACAACTCCCGAAGAATACAACACTAAGTAATCCTTAAGCTGTCCTTTTAACATCCAGAAGACTTAAAAAAAAACTTTAAATAGAAGCACATAGAATCATAGAATTTACAGTGCAGAAGGAGGCCATTCGGCCCATCGAGTCTGCACCGGCTCTTGGAAAGAGCACCCTACCCAAGGTCACCGCCTCCACCCTATCCCCAGAACCCAGCAACCCCACCCAACACTAAGGGCAATTTTGGACACTAAGGGCAATTTATCATGGCCAATCCACCTAACCTGCACATCTTTGGACTATGGGAGGAAACCGGAGCACCCGGAGGAAACCCACGCACACACGGGGAGGATGTGCAGACTCCGCACAGACAGTGACCCAAGCCAGAATCGAACCTGGGACCCTGGAGCTGTGAAGCAATTGTGCTATCCACAATGCTACCGTGCTGCATCAGGTTAAAGTCACTACTGAGGGCAGTTATTAGTTTTAAATTACCAAAGGATCGATTTACAGTTTTTACATTACAGAGAGAGAGACTCATACACTTTCTGGCTGTGACTGCAGCTATCCAGATCTGAAAACGAAACTAAAACACACCCTGCAGCAAACTGCCTAAAACGAAAGTAAAAAGCCGACAGACAACCCAGCTCCACACACTCTCTGACATCACTGCAGTAATAAACACCCATTTCTTAAAGGTACTCTCACTACAGATATTTATATACATACCCATTTATAAACACCCATTTCTTAAAGGTACTCTCACATGACAGAAGTTAAATCTGCGGAAAATGCATATTTACATTATGGAAGGTTAATTCATGCTCGATTAAAAATTTTTTTTTTCGAGTACCCAATTCTTTTTTTTCAAATTAAGGGGCAACTTAGCTTGGCCAATCTACCTACCGTGCACATCTTTGGGTTGTGGGGTGAGACATACACAGACACAGGGAGAATGTACAAACTCCGCAAGGACAGTGACCCAGGGCCGGGATCGAACCCGGGTCCTTGACGCCATGAACATTCATGCTTGATTAGCCAATAGTGTATCTCTGTTCCACTAGAGGAGAAATGATGCTCCATCCTGCACATCCTCCAGGTTTTTGGCTTCCTTAGTACTGGATTAAGATGCCTAGGAACTGACCTACTGCTGAATCATTTGCTCAGCAGCGTTATCTGTCAATGTTGGTACCCAGTTACAGAGACTGGCTGACTCTTTCTCTGAGGGTGGTTTGAATCTGGAGGGGAGTAACTGCATTCCCAGGAAGGATCTTTGGTTTTCCTCTGGCTCCTCCTCTAGTAGCTCCATAGGCATGAGCTGCACAGAGTCCATCTCCCTCTATCAGCTGCAGATGCTTCACTTCTTTACACTTTCAGCCTCTTTTTTCCTCTTTCTTTTGAGTCTTCCCACTCTTCCTCCGCAGGAACTGCCTTCCTTTGTCTCTTGTGTCCCGTAGGGGGAATAAAGAGGTAGAAAGCCTTACTGTAAAGTGTGAGACCAATCCCTGTGACAGTAAAGATACGGGCAGCTGAAATCTTCTCCCCCACTGGAAGTGACCAACTGTCACTGCCGATCACTGTGGTTCCACTGCTATCCTTCAATTGTAACTTCTTGAGCTGTTCTCCCACAATACTCGTGTCCTGGATTCTTTTGTAAGAGACTGGAGACAGGAATTTTCTCAGCTGTACTGTCAGTTTTGTAGTGATATCAGGGCTGAGATGTACCGTGGAAGCATTTAATAACCTTCACGAGACCCATGGGAATGGCCCGATTGATCTCCCCGTGGGGCTCATGGAACACGAGGTCCCCTGCTGAGGGGCAGAGGCCTAACAGCGGGCTTGTTGAATCGGATAGTTAAAAGCCGCCCAGGATTGGAACCGGCATATTCAGATGGTTCTGGCTGAGATTGGTGTACTCCGTGCCTTTGCTTTTCTTTAACAGAATAAACCCTGCGCTTGAACCTCCTTGGGACTCCTGTGAATATTAAAGAGTGAATGGGAGATGCAGTTAGCACAAAAGCTAAAAGCCTTGGGCTGGATTATCTGATTATGAGGCTGTGTCCTCATGCCGGCGTGGGAACAGTGGCGTTTTACGCCCGGAAATTCAACACAAAACGGTCACCGATCCTCCGTGTAGCTGGGGGCTAGCATGCCGGCAGCATAGAGCACCAGGCTCTAGCTGCCGATACGGCCCGGAGAATTGTCGGGTCTCTGACTGCTGATGTGCACTGCAGCGGCCGCGCCATGCAACATGGCCGCTCGCGGACCTGGCCTGCGAATCAGTGCCCCCCCTTTGGCTGGCTCGCGCGCTGCGGATCACCCCCCAACAGTGCCCCCAACCTCTGATAAAGTCCCTGTGCCCACGGATTGGCCCTCCCCTGACTCTGGCGGCACTGGACTGAGTCTGCAGCTGCCACGTCGAGTTTCCGACGGATGAGGCCACACGTGAGCAACGCAGTCGGAAACTTGGCCGGTCGGGGGCGGGCCTCAGGCAATGTTGGTACCTTGCTTTGGAGGGGACGGAGAATCGTGAGAGCGACACCGGCCCAAATTTCGTCGTGAATGGGAATTCTCCGGCTGATCGCTGAACGTGATTTCGCCGTCGGCGGCTGGAGAATCCCGCCCACAACTGTCAAGCGGACTCAATAAACAGATAGAAGCAGCTAAGAAATATTGAAAATATGCAACCTTTTTACAATATCCTTTTGATCTTTCAGCAGCTGCCTAGAAATGCTTCTTTGGACTCTTTTTAACATCAAGCGTATTGCATGCCAGATCTGCAGTCTTGGCCCGTCCCAAAATACATAATTCAATGAATCCCTTTTACCATCATTGTTCCTATCCACTGTCAAGTCCAACTTCCACATATTTTTCACAAAGTAAATTTTCTGCAAACGAGTATCCTAAGGCCTCCGAAAAGTTCCAGAGATGTAGAGGAAAGGATTGCAAAGATGCTTCTGGATAGGAGCGAAAGCAACAAGGTAGTTGTTATGGGGAACTTTAACTTTCCAAATATTGGCTGGAAACGCTATAGTTCGAGTACTTTCGATGGGTCCGTTTTTGTCCAATGTGTGCAGGAGGGTTTCATGATGCAGTATGTAGATAGGCCAATGAGAGGCGAGGCCATTTTGGATTTGGTACTGGGTAATGAACCAGGACAGGTGTTAGATTTGGAGGTAGGTGAGCACTTTGGTGATCGTGACCACAATTCGATTACGTTTACTTTAGTGATGGAAAGGGATAGGTATATACCGCACGGCAAGAGTTATATCTGGGGGAAAGGCAATTATGATGTGATGAGGCAAGGCTCAGGATGCATCGGATGGAGAGGAAAATTGCAGGGGATGGGCACAATGGAAATGTGGAGCTTGTTCAAGGAACAGCTACTGCGTGTCCTTGATTTAAAAAAAATATATATATTCATTCAAATTTTTCAACAGATTTTCAACAAACCCCCCAACAAAAAGAAAGAAACAAGAACACAACAATCAAAAATTATACATTGGATTTCCCCCATATACAATAACCCCCCCATATGACATTCAAAAAGACAAATAGGGAACCCCCCCCCACCCCCACCCAAAAGCCCCCCCAAAAGAACCCCCCCCCACTCCTCCCCCCGGCCCTGGGCTGCTGCTGCTGACCTCCTCCTAACGCTCCGCGAGATAGTCTAGGAAGGGTTGCCACTGCTTGAGGAACCCTTACACAGACCCTCGCAAGGCAAACTTTATCCTCTCCAGCTTGATGAACCCTGCCATGTCATTGATCCAAGCTTCCACACTAGGGGGATTTGTATCTTTCCACAGTAGCAAAATCCTCCGCCGGGCTACCAGGGGACGCAAAGGCCAGAATACGGGCCTCTTTTGCCTCCTGCACTCCCGGCTTGTCCGTTACCCCAAATAATGCCAACCTCCAGCTCGGCTTGACCCGGGCTTTCACGACCTTGGACATAGTCCTCGCAAAACCCCTCCAAAACCCATCCAGCGCCGGGCACAACCAGAAACATATGATCACGATTTTCCGGGCTTCCCGAGCACCTCCCACATCTGTCCTCCACGCCAAAAAACCTACACAACCTCGCCTCTGTCATATGCGCTCCGTGAGTAACTTTGAACTGTATTAGGCTGAGCCTGGCGCAAGAGGAGAAAGAATTAACCCTACTCAGGGCATCAGCCCACAGACCCTCATCTATCTCCTCCCCCAGCTCCTCCTCCCACTTGCCCTTTAACTCCTCCACCGAGGCCTCCTCCTCTTCCTTCAGCTCCTGGTAAATCGCCAAAACTTTGCCTTCTCCAACCCTTACACCCGAAATCACCCTGTCCTGAAACCCCTGTGCCGGGAGCAGCGGGAATTCCCTCACGTGCCGCCTCACAAATGCCCTCACTTGCATGTACCTGAAAGTGTTTCCCGGGGGTAGCCCAAACTTCTCCTCCAGCGCCCCTAGGCTCGCAAACGTCCCATCGATGAACAGGTCCCCCATTCTTCTAATCCCTGCCCGATGCCAGCTCCGAAACCCCCCATCCATCCTTCCTGGGACGAACCGATGATTCTCCCGAATCGGGGACCAAACCGAGGCTCCCACCTCGCCCTTGTGTCGCCTCCACTGCCCCCAGATCTTCAGCGTCGCCGCCACCACCGGACCCGTGGTGTACCTTGTCGGCGAGAGCGGCAGCGGTGCCGTCACCAGCGCCCTCAGGCTCGTGCCCACACAGGACGCCATCTCTAGCCTCTTCCATGTCGCCCCCTCTCCCTCCATTACCCACTTACGGATCATCGCCACATTGGCTGCCCAATAATAGCCGCACAAATTCAGCAGCGCCAGCACCTCCCTGTCCCTGCTACGCTCCAGAAACACTCTCTTCACCCTTGGGGTCTTATTCGCCCACACAAAACCCATGATGCTGCTACTTACCCGTTTGAAAAAGGCCTCGGGGATCATAATGGGAAGGCACTGAAACACAAAGAGAAACCTCGGGAGGACCGTCATTTTGACCGACTGCACCCTACCCGCTAGCGAGAGTGGCAGCATATCCCATCTTTTAAAATCCTCCTCCATCTGCTCCACCAACCACGTCAAATTGAGCCTGTGCAGGGCCCCCCAACTCCTAGCTACTTGGATCCCTAGATACCGAAAGCTCCTTTCCGTTCTCTTCAGCGGTAGCTCGTCTATCCCCCTTCCCTGGTCTCCTGAATGCACCACAAAGAGCTCACTCTTCCCTACGTTGAGTTTATACCCCGAAAGGTCCCCAAACTCCCTGAGGATCCGCATGACCTCCGCCATGCCCTCCACTGGATCTGCCACATACAGCAACAGGTCGTCAGCATACAACGACAACCGGTGTTCCTCTTCCCCCCCGGACCAGTCCCCTCCATTTCCTGGACTCCCTCAGTGCCATGGCCAGAGGCTCAATTACCAGTGCAAACAACAAGGGGGATAGGGGGCACCCCTGCCTCGTCCCCCGGTACAGCCGAAAGTACTCCGACCTCCGCCGATTCGTAGCCAAACTCGCCACCGGGGCTCTATATAGCAGCCTGACCCAACTGATGAACCCCTCCCCGAACCCAAACCTCCGCAACAGTTCCCAAAGATACTCCCACTCCACCCAGTCAAAGGCCTTCTCCGCGTCCATAGCTGCCACTACCTCCGCTTCCCCCTCCACCGGGGGCATCATAATCACATTGAGGAGCCTCCGCACATTTGTATTTAATTGCCTACCCTTCACAAATCCCGTCTGGTCCTCATGAATCATCCCCGGGACACAGTCCTCAACTCTCGTAGCCAGCACCTTCGCCAGCAACTTAGCATCAACATTGAGGAGCGAGATCGGTCTATATGACCCACATTGCACTGGATCCTTGTCCCGCTTCAGGATCAAAGAAATCAGCGCCCTAGACATTGTCGGGGGCAAGGTCCCCCCTTCCTTCGCCTTATTGAAAGTCCTCACTAGCAACAGGCCCAGCAGGTCCACGTATTTCCTGTAGAATTCAACCGGGAACCCATCCGGCCCCGGGGCCTTCCCCGCCTGTATTCTCCCCAATCCTTTAACCAGCTCCTCCAGCCCAGTCGGCGCCCCCAAACCAGCCACCTCCTCCTCCTCCACCCTCGGGAACCTCAGCTGATCTAGGAATCGTCGCATCCCCTCCTCCCCCGCTGGGGGCTCAGACCTGTACAGATCCCCATAGAAGTCGCTAAATACCTTGTTTATTCTCACCACACTCCGCACCGTATTCCCCCCTCTATCCTTAACTCCACCTATCTCCTTCGCTGCTTCCCTCTTACAAAGCTGATGTGCCAGCATCCGACTCACCTTCTCCCCATACTCATACGTCACCCCCTGCGCTTTCCTCCACTGCGCCTCTGCTTTCCCCGTGGTGAACAGATCGAACTCCGTCTGGAGGTTCCGTCGCTCCCTGAGTAGCCCCTCCTCGGGGGCTTCTGCATACCTCCTGTCCACCCTTAAAATCTCCCCCACCAACCTCTCCCTTCCCTCCCCTCTCTCTTCTCCCTGTGGGCCCCAATGGAGATTAGCTCTCTCCTGACCACCGCCTTCAGCGCCTCCTAGACTACCCCCACCTGTACCTCCCCGTTGTCGTTTGCCACCAAATATCTTTCAATGCACCCCCGCACCCGCCCGCACACCCCCTCATCCGCCAATAGTCCCACATCAAGGCGCCACAGCGGGCGCTGGTCCCTCTCCTCCCCAACTCCAGCTCCACCCAATGCGGGGCGTGGTCCGAGATGGCTATGGCCGAATATTCCGTTCCCTCCACTTTCGGGATTAGCGCCCTACTCAAAATGAAAAAATCTATCCGGGAGTAGGTTCTATGGACATGGGAAAAGAAGGAAAATTCCCTAGCCAGCGGCCTGACAAACCTCCATGGATCCACTCCCCCATCTGGTCCATAAACCCCCTGAGCACCTTGGCCGCAGCCGGCCTCTTACCCGTCCTGGACCTAGAGCGGTCCAATGCTGGATCCAGCACCGTGTTGAAGTCCCCACCCATTATCAAGCTTCCGACCTCCAGATCCGGAATCCTTCCCAGCATGCGTTTCATAAATCCGGCATCATCCCAATTCGGGGCACATACGTTCACCAGTACCACCCGCACCCCCTGCAACCTACCACTCACCATCACATATCAACCTCCATTATCCACTACAATATTCAATGCCCCAAACGACACCCACTTCCCCACCAGTATTGCAACCCCTCTGTTCTTTGCATCCAGCCCTGAATGAAAGACCTGCCTACCCATCCCTTTCTCAGCCTAACCTGATCTGCCACCTTCAGATGTGTCTCCTGGAGCATAACCACGCCTGCCTTCAGTCCCTTTAAGTGCGCGAACACCCGGGCCCTCTTGACCGGCCTGTTCAGGCCCCTCACATTCCAAGTTGTCAGCCGGATTGGGGGGTTACTCGCCGCCCCCCCCCCCCCCCCCCCCCCCCCCCCGCCCCCTGCCGACTAGCCATATCCTTTTCTAGGCCAGCCACCCGCGCCTCCCGCACCCTCCAGTCCCCCAGGCGGCGGACCCCCGCCCCGACTACCTCTCCTACTTCCAGCTCCCCTTTGGCCAATGCAGCAGCAACCCTGTTCCCCCCCTCCCCCCGCTAGATCCACATCTAGCCATTTTGCTGCCCCCGTGACACTCCCGTAAGTCAGCTGACTCCTGCTGACCCCGGCCTCTCCCGCCATTCCATCAACCCCCCCCAGTGTGAGAATCCCCCCACCCCTTGGCAGTCAGTGTGCGCTCCTCTCCAGCACAGCACTTGCCCCCCCGGCCCCACCCCCATCCTTCCCTAACGCGTGAAAAAGCCCGCGCTTTCCTGAGCCGGCCCCGCCCCCTCTGACGCAGCTCCTTTCTGCGGCCTTACCCCAACTCCCCATCCCCGGGCCTCCACTCCCCCTCTTCCTCCATGGGGCCCTGCCCCTCCAACACCGACGCCCACACTCTCCCACAGCCCCCACATCAAATCCATTCACCCATCCCCACCCAGCACTCAAACCAAGAGAACATTCCCCAAACGCAATAAACACAGTAAACATCCCCCCACAACTAACCCTCAATTTGAGTCCAACTTTTCAGTTTGTATCAAGTTCCATGCCTCATCGGGCGTATCAAAATAGTGGTGCCGATCTTGGAACGTGACCCACAATCGCGCTGGCTGCAGCATCCCGAACTTCACCCCCTTCCGATGGAGCACCGCCGTAGCCCGGTTGAAACCAGCCCTGTTCTTAGCCACCTCCGCACTCCAGTCCTGGTAAATTCGGATCTCCGTGTTCTCCCACCTGCTGCTCTGCTCTTTTTTGGCCCATCTCAGGACACACTCTCTGACCATAAAGCGGTGGAACCTCACCACTACAGCCCTTGGCGGCCCGTTGGTTTTGGGTCTCCTTGCCAGGACCCGATGAGCCCCATCTAGCTCCAGGGGCCTCGGGAAAGCTCCCACGCCCATCAGCGAATTGAGCACCGTGCTCATATATGCCCCGGCATCGGGCCCCTCCACTCCTTCAGGGAGACCCAGAATCCGAAGATTCTACCTCCTCGACCTATTCTCCAGGTCCTCAAATTTTTCCGCCCATCTCTTGTGCAGCGCCTCGTGCGCCTCCACCTTCACCGCCAGGCCCAAGATCTCATCCTCGTTCTCTGAGGCTTTTTGCCGCTCCTCCCGGATCGCCGCCCCTTGGGCCTTCTGGGTCTCCACAACCTTCTCAATCGCCGCCTTCATTGGCGCCAGCATTTCTGTCTTCAGCTCCTCAAAGCAGCGTTTAAGAAACTCCTGCTGCTCCTGCGACCACTGCGCCCACGCTGCTCGGTCTCCACCCGCCGCCATCTTGCTTTTCTTCCCTCGCACTTTTTGCTGCCCCAAGATCTCCTTTTTAACCGCTCCACTCCTGGTCCAATCCATATAATGTTGGGGGGACCTTGCTGTCACCTTCCCACACTGGAAGCCGTCGAACAATTACCGTTGGGGCCCCTCTGGAGAGCCCAAAAGTCCGTTCCCGGCGGGAGCTGCCAAACGTGCGACCTACCTAGGCATAGCCGTAACCGGAAGTCCTGCGTGTCCTTGATAAGTATGTAACTGTCAGGCAGGGAGGAAGTGGTCGAGCAAGGGAACCGTGGTTTACTAAAGCAGTCGAAACACTTGTCAGGAGGCTGATGTAAAGATGAGACATGAAGGTTCAGTTAGGGCGCTCGAGAGTTACAAGTTAGCTAGGAAGGACCTAAAGAGAGAGCTAAGAAGAGCCAGGAGGGGACATGAGAAGTCTTTGGCAGGTAGGATCAAGGATAACCCTAAAGCTTTCTATAGAGATGTCAGGAATAAAAGAATGACTAGGGTAAGAGTAGGGCCAGTCAAGGACAGTAGCGGGAAGTTGTGCGTGGAGTCCGAGGAGATAGGAGAGATGCTAAATGAATATTTTTCTTCAGTATTCACACAGAAAAAGATAATGTTGTCGAGGAGAATACTGAGATTCAGGCTGCTAGACTAGAAGGGCTTGAGGTTCATAAGGAGGAGGTGTTAACAATTCTGGAAAGTGTGAAAATAGATAAGTCCCCTGGGCCGGATGGTATTTATCCTAGGATTCTCTGGGAAACTGGGGAGGAGAATGCTGAGCCTTTGGCTTTGATCTTGAAGTCATCTTTGTCTACAGGAATAAATCCAGAAGACTGGAGGATAGCAAATGTTGTCCCCTTGTTCAAGAAGGGAAGTAGAGACAACGCTGGTAACTATAGACCAGTGAGCCTTACTTCTGTTGTGGGCAAAATCTTGGAAAGGTTTATATGAGATAGGGGGCGAAATTCTCCGTTATCGGCGGAAAGTCCGCCGATCGGCGCAAAAAACGGCGCAAATCCCACTTGCGTCACGTCATAAAAATGGGCCGATAGTCTCCGGCCCGAAATGGGCTAGCAGCGACGTGACGGGATCCGCGCTTGCGCAATGGTTCACGCCGTGCAGCGTCATACGCGCTGCACGGCGTGACGGCTCATAAGGCCGCGCAGCTCCCCCCCCACCCGACCGGAACACCCGACCGCAACACCCGACTGGATGGCTAGCCGTTGCTCAGCCCCGAGGTTCGAGTCACGCGATGTGGAGGCGCTCCTGGACGCGGTGGAGCAGAGGAGGGACGCCCTGTATCCCGGGCACGGCCGCAGAGTTGCCCCACGCCACAGCCGGCGTCTGTGGAGGGAAGTGGCAGAGGCCGTCACCGCTGTGGCCCTAACACCACGGACAGGCACCCAGTGCCACAAGAAGGTGAACAACCTCGTCAGAGCAGGCAGGGTGAGCCTCCCCCATATCCCCCATATCCCCCCCTCCCCATATCCCCCCTCCCCCATATCCCCCATATCCCCCCCTCCCCATATCCCCCCTCCCCCATATCCCCCATATCCCCCCTCCCCCATATCCCCCCTCCCCCATATCCCCCCTCCCCCATATCCCCCCTTCCCCCATATCCCCCCTCCCCCATATCCCCCCTCCCCCATATCCCCCCTCCCCCATATCCCCCATATCCCCCTCCCCCATATCCCCCCTCCCCCATATCCCCCTCCCCCATATCCCCCATATCCCCCCTCCCCCATATCCCCCCTCCCCATATCCCCCCTCCCCCATATCCCCCCTCCCCCATATCCCCCCTCCCCATATCCCCCATATCCCCCCTCCCCCATATCTCCCCTCCCCCATATCCCCCCTCCAACATATCCCCCCTCCCCCATATCCCCCCTCCCCCATATCCCCCCTCCCCCATATCCCCCCTCCCCATACCCCCCTCCCCCATACCCCCATCCCCCATCCCCCATATCCCCTCCCCCATATCCCCATATCCCCCCCTCCCCCATATCCCCCCTCCCCCATATCCCCCCCTCCCCCATATCCCCCCTCCCCCATATCCCCCCTCCCCCATACCCCCTCCCCCATATCCCCCCCCCATATCCCCCCTCCCCCATATCCCCCCTCCCCCATATCCCCCATATCCCCCTCCCCCATATCTCCCCCTCCCCCATATCCCCTCCCCCATATCCCCCCTCCCCCATATCCCCCCTCCCCATATCCCCCCTCCCCATATCCCCCATATCCCCCCTCCCCCATATCCCATATCCCCCCTCCCCCATATCCCCCCTCCCCATACCCCCCTCCCCCATATCCCCCCTCCCCCATATCCCCCTCCCCATATCCCCCCTCCCCCATATCCCCTCTCCCCCATATCCCCCTCCCCCATATCCCCCATATCCCCCCTCCCCATATCCCCCCCTCTCCCATAGCCCCCCTCCCCATATCCCCCCTCCCCCATATCCCCCCTCCCCCATATCCCCCCTCCCCCATATCCCCCCTCCCCATATCCCCCATATCCCCCCTCCCCCATATCCCCCCTCCCCCATATCCCCCCTCCCCCATATCCCCCCTCCCCATATCCCCCATATCCCCCCTCCCCCAAATCCCCCCTCCCCCATATCCCCCATATCCCTCCTCCCCCATATCCCCCTCCCCCATATCCCCCATATCCCCCCTCCCCCATATCCCCCCTCCCCCATATCCCCCCCTCCCCCATATCCCCCTCCCCATACCCCCCTCCCCCATATCCCCCATATCCCCCCTCCCCCATCCCCCTCCTCCATATCCCCCCTCCCCCATATCCCCCCTCCCCATATCCCCCCTCCCCATATCCCCCCTCCCCCATATCCCCCCTCCCCATATCCCCCTCCCCCATATCCCCCATATCCCCCCCCTCCCCCATATCCCCCCTCCCCATATCCCCCCTCCCCCATATCCCCCCTCCCCCATGTCCCCCATATCCCCCCTCCCCCATATCCCCCTCCCCCATATCCCCCATATCCCCCCTCCCCCATATCCCCCCTCCCCATATCCCCCATATCCCCCTCCCCCATATCCCCCCCTCCCCCATATCCCCCCCTCCCCCATATCCCCCATATCCCCAAGTGAACCCAGCCCAACCTTAACCTCTGCAATCCACGCGCAACCGATGGCGTGCATTCATATACCTGCCTAACACTGTTGCCTTTTACCCCTGCCACCACCCCCCCCCCCCCCACAGGAGAAGGGCGCACACAACAATAGGGAGATGTGAGGACTGGAGGAGGGCCCGCTGATGAGAGGCCACTGACCTTACACGAGGAAAGGGCCCTGGAACTGGCTGGCGGACCTGAGGACCGGGAGGTTGCTGATGCAGAGGTCGGGGCCCCACGAGCAAGTGAGCCACCAACAGCCCGTCCCCATATCCCCCCTCCCCTATATCCCCCTCCCCCGTATCACCTGATCACTGCCTGATGTCTAACCATGCATGCTTCATTGTGTATCACAGGACCAAACGTCCAGGCACCCATCCCCGCAGATGCACACCGCCCGCAGGATGCCCCTCGGAGACCACAGGAGACGGAGAGACCCGCACCCTCCAGCATGCTACGCCCGCAGGATGCCCCTCGCACACCACGGGAGACGGAGAGACCCGGACCCTCCAGCATGCGACGCCCGCAGGATGCCCCTCGCACACCACGGGAGACGGAGAGACCCGCACCCTCCAGCATGCGACGCCCGCAGGATGCCCCTCGGAGACCACGGGAGACGGAGAGACCCGGACCCTCCAGCATGCGACGCCTGCAGGATGCCCCTCGGAGACCACGGGAGACGGAGAGACCCTGACCCTCCAGCATGCGACGCCCGCAGGATGCCCCTCGGAGACCATGGGAGACGGAGAGACCCGGACCCTCCAGCATGCGACGCCCGCAGGATGCCCCTCGGAGACCACGGGAGACGGAGAGACCCGGACCCTCCAGCATGCGACGCCCGCAGGATGCCCCTCGCACACCACGGGAGATGGAGAGACCTGGAGCAACAGGGAGACGACACCCCCGTCACGTGCGGGAGCGACCACCCAGCGATGAGGGGGGCAGCCACAGGCCCCCATCACATCCGAGCCAGGACACCACTACCCAGGACACCACTACCCAGGACACCCCTACCCGGGACACCACTACCCAGGACACCCCTACCCGGGACAGCACTACCCGGGACAGCACTACCCGGGACAGCACTACCCGGGACAGCACTACCCGGGACAGCACTACCCAGGACACCCCTACCCGGGAAGACGAAATACCGGACAGTGACTCAGAGTGGATGGGTGGAGACGAACCCCCACCCCAAAGTGCCATGGACTCAGAGTGGGACGAAGAGCACGACACAACGCCACTGCTGTCACCAACACCCTCCACCATCGCAGAAACACTCACCACGGTTGGGCACTTTAGTGATGAGGCGTCTGGTACACTCACTGGTGCGCACAACACAGCCGTCCCGGTACAGCAGGTGGAGGTAGGAGCAGCAGAGGGACCGGGCGGTCGGAGGGCAGCCCAGGCCAAGCAAACATCTGCCGCCCAGATGGATCCCGGGTTCCTGCAGTTACCACACCCACACATAGATCCGATGCAACCACCGACACGGAGACGAGCGAATAGGGTGACGGTCCAGGAGCTGGGAGTGGTCGCGGTCATGCGTGCCACCCAGGCTGACACCGCACGGGTGGCGTCCGCGGTGGAGGCAATGGGTGCGACGGTGTCAGACATGGGGAACGGTTTGCGAGGCCTGGGGCCTTCCGTGCAGGCGGCGTCTGTGGCCCAGGAAATGGCTGCCCTCTCACAGGAGGCCATGAGCCAGTGCCAGCGCCAGATGGCAGAGGCGCTCAACGCCATAGCCCAGTCTCAGCAGGCCATGGCCCAGTCTCAGCAGGCCATAGCCCAGTCTCTGCAGGCCATGGCCCAGTCTCTGCAGGCCATGGCCCAGTCTCAGCAGGCCATCGCTGAGGGCATCGGCGCCAGTGGCCATGTGCGAGCCGGCGTCGCACTGTCACAGACAGGGTTCGACAACCCCCTGGGCTCCATGGCTGCAAACCTGCAGACCCCTGTCGATACCAGCACGGGCCTCCAGGACTGGCAGCGCCAGATGTCGGGGGCGCGTCGGATGGCCAGTCCGTTCGCATCCCCCACCCATGTAGAGGCCTGGGGGCCATCGGGCACCCCGAGGGAGGAGGAGGTGGTGTGGTCCGTCCCGGCTCCCTCTGTAGGGGAGGTCACGGTACACCGCGACACCTCGGACTCCCCCCCTTCCGTCCCAGGTGCATCGGGTGGGCAACGGGCAGGACAGGCTGGCAGCTCGCCATCCCAGTCGCCCGGGCCGCAGCCTGGCCCATCTAGGCCAAGACGCCCCAGGAAACGGCCGCCAAAGGGATCCAGTGTCAGAGGGCAGGAATCACAGGAGTCCACCTCCAGTTCTGCTGTACCGTCTGGGGAACCACGTAGACGTAGTCAAAGGGCCCGTAAGGCCAAACAATTAGACACTGAGTAAGTTGGCACGGGTGCAGGGCACAGATGAGTTTTAGGGGCTAGGGCACGTGCATGAACTCCTTTGGTTATTAAAGTCAATGTTACACCTACCGAAGCTGCCTTTGTGCTCTGTCCAAAGTGTGCGGGCGTGTCATGTACGTTGAGCGCAAGTGTGTGTGTGACGGGTGGTCTTACCTCAGCCCCAGGTGAGTCTGCCCCCTTCCCCCTGGGCCGCCATCAACATCCCCCGGGCAGAGGACGGGACCGTGCGCTCAGTGTCACAGCCGCATGCAGGGATGGTCCGGGTGGATGGTGGTACTGTGGCCATGGGTCAGACATAGTCCAACGATGTAGAGCCAGGAGCTCATCGGAGGCGGGTTGTCATCATCCTCCATGGCCTGCGATAGACACGCGTCCACCCGCAACTGGGTGAGCCCGGCCCGTTGTGCCGCCGGTGGATCGGCAATTGGGGGGGGGGGGGGGGTGTGCATGTGGGTGGGGTGTGTGGGGTTGGGGAGGGGGGTGAGGGTGCTGGGTGGGTGGATGGGTGGGGGGTGTGGGTGGTCGGCTGTTGTCATGGTGTGCGGTCTGTGGCCATACTACCCGATTCCCACGCCCATCTAGTCAGTGAAGCGGGCGTCTATCAGTCTGTCCCGTGCCCGCTGGGCCAGCCGGTAACGGTGGACAGCCACCCACCTGTGTCTACCCCGTCTGCCCTGACCATTGCCCCCATCCCCCTCATCTGGGGAGGACTGGGCCTCTTCCTGCTGCTCCTCCACTCCGCCCTCCTCTGCCTGCGGCACATCGCCCCTCTGCTGGGCTATGTTGTGCAGGACGCAGCACACCACAATGATGCGGTCAACCCTATCTGACCGATACTGGAGGGCGCCCCCAGAGAGGTCCAGGCACCTGAAACGCATCTTCAGCACGCCAACGCACCTCTCGATCACTCCCCTTGTCGCTACATGGGCATCATTGTAGCGGTTCTCCGCCTCATTGCGTGGCCTCCGTATAGGCGTCATCAATGGGTAGCCCCTGTCGCCCAGCAACCAGCCCCTCAGCCGGGGATGGCGTCCCTCGTACATGCCGGGGATGGATGACCGCGACAACACGAATGAGTCGTGTACACTGCCTGGGTGACGGGCGCAGATGTGCAGGATCATCATGCGGTGGTCGCAGACCACCTGTACGTTCATTGAATAGGTCCCCTTCCTATTAGTGAACACGGCCCTGTTATCTGCAGGTGGCCGCACGGCGACGTGCATCCCATCGATCGCGCCCTGGACCATGGGGAACCCGGCAACGGCAGAGAAGCCCACGGCCTGGGCATCTTGGCTGGCCCGGTCCACGGGGAAGCGGATGTAGCGGTGCGCCATGGCATAAAGGGCATCTGTCACTGCCCGGATGCACCGATGCACCGATGTCTGCGATGTGCCGGACAGGTCCCCACTCGGTGCCTGGAATGACCCCGTTGCATAAAAGTTCAGGGCCACCGTAACCTTGACGGACACGGGGAGAGGGTGTCCCCCGCCAGTGCCACGCGGTGACAGGTGTGCCAGCAGGTGGCAGATGTGTGCCATGGTTTCCCGGCTCCTCCGGAGTCTCCTCCTGCATTCCCGGTCCGTGAGGTCCTGGTATGACTGCCGGGGCCGGTATACACGGGGCGCCCTCGGGTGCCTCCGTTGCCGTGGGGCCGCGACGTCCTCCTCCCCCTCCTCGTCCTGTCGGTCAGGTGTCCCTCCAGCCTGGGCGGCTGCCGCCTGCCCCTCTGCGGCAGCCTGCGCCGCCTCTCTGGCACGCTCCTCCTCCTCCTCCTCATCCAGGGCAACATAGACATGAGCGGCTGCCACCACGGCGGCCAACATCGCTGGATGGTCTGAAAACATGACGGCCTGGTGGGGGGGAGGGGAACGACGACATGTCATCATTGCCCATATCCCCTCCTCCCCCCAGCCAGGTGGCATGGACCGCATGGGTCCAACTGTTGGAGGCTGGCACCTGGCCAGGTGGACCAACTCATTTGCCCTCCCATCACCCACCCCGGCACGGACCCCCTCCCCAACCCCCAACCTCCACCCCAGCACGGACCCCCCCCCAACCTCCACCCCAGCACGGACCCCCCCCCCCCCAACCTCCACCCCAGCACGGACCCCCCCCAACCCCCAACCTCCACCCCAGCACGGACCCCCCCTCCCAACCTCCACCCCAGCACGGACCCCCCCCCCAACCTCCACCCCAGCACGGACCCCCCCCCCCCAACCTCCACCCCGGCACGGACCCCCCCCCCCAACCTACACCCCAGCACGGACCCCCACAACCCCCAGCCTCCACCCCAGCACGGACCCCCCCTCCCAACCTCCACCCCAGCACGGACCCCCCCCCAACCTCCACCCCAGCACGGACCCCCCCCAACCTCCACCACGGCACGGACCCCACCCCCAACCTCCACCCCGGCACGGACCCCCCCAACCCCCAACCTCCACCCCAGCACGGACCCCCCCCTCCCAACCTCCACCCCAGCACGGACCCCCACCAACCTCCACCCCAGCACGGACCCCCCCCAACCCCCAACCACCACCCCAGCACGGACCCCCCCTCCCAACCTCCACCCCAGCACGGACCCCCCCCAACCTCCACCCCAGCACGGACCCCCCCAACCCCCAACCTCCACCCCAGCACGGACCCTCCCCCCAACCTCCACCCCGGCACGGACCCCCCCCCCCAACCTCCACCCCGGCACGGACCCCCTCCCCAACCTCCACCCCAGCACGGACCCCCCCCAACCCCCAACCTCCACCCCAGCACGGCCCCCCCCCCCCCCAACCTCCACCCCAGCACGGACCCCCCCCAACCTCCACCCCAGCACGGACCCCCCCCCAACCTCCACCCCAGCACGGACCGCCCCCCAACCTCCACCCCCAGCACGGACCCCCCCCCAACCCCCAACCTCCACCCCAGCACGGACCCCCCCTCCCAACCTCCACCCCAGCATGGACCCCCCCCCAACCTCCACCCCAGCACGGACCCCCCCCAACCTCCACCCCGGCACGGACCCCCTCCCCAACCCCCAACCTCCACCCCAGCACGGACCCCCCCCCCAACCTCCACCCCGGCATGGACCCCCCCCCAACCTCCACCCCAGCACGGACACCCACCCCAAACTCCACCCAGGCACGGACCCCCTCCCCAACCCCCAACCTCCACCCCAGCACGAACCCCCCCCAACCTCCACCCCGGCACGGACCCGCCCCCCCAACCTCCACCCCAGCACGGACCCCCCCAACCCCCAACCTCCACTCCGGCACGGACCCCCTCCGCAACCTCCACCCCAGCACGGACCCCCCCCAACCCCCAACCTCCACCCCAGCACGGACCCCCCCTCCCAACCTCCACCCCAGCACGGACCCCCCCCCCCAACCTCCACTCCGGCACGGACCCCCTCCCCAACCTCCACCCCGGCACGGATCCCCTCTCCAACCCCCAACCTCCACCCCAGCACGGACCCCCCTCCCAACCTCCACCCCAGCACGGACCCCCCCCCAACCTCCACCCCAGCACGGACCCCCCCCCAACCCCCAACCTCCACCCCAGCACGGACCCCCCCTCCCAACCTCCACCCTAGCACGGACCCCCTCCCCAACCTCCACCCCAGCACGGACCCCCCCCCAACCCCCAACCTCCACCCCAGCACGGACCCTCCCCAACCTCCACCCCGGCCGGACCCCCCCCCCCCAACCTCCACCCCGGCACGGACCCCCTCCCCAACCTCCACCCCAGCACGGACCCCCCCCAACCCCCAACCTCCACCCCAGCACGGACCCCCCCAACCCCCAACCTCCACCCCAGCACGGACCCCCCCCCAACCTCCACCCCAGCACGGACCCCCCCCCCCAACCTCCACCCCGGCACGGACCCCCCCCCCCCAACCTCCACCCCAGCACGGACCCCCCCCAACCCCCAACCTCCACCCCAGCACGGACCCCCCCCTCCCAACCTCCACCCCAGCACGGACACCCCCCAACCTCCACCCCAGCACAGACCCCCCCCCCCAACCTCCACCCCGGCACGGACCCCCCCCCCAACCTCCACCCCAGCACGGACCCCCCCCAACCCCCAACCTCCACCCTAGCACGGACCCCCCCCTCCCAACCTCCACCCCAGCACGGACCCCCCCCAACCTCCACCCCGGCACGGACCCCTCCCCCAACCTCCACCCCGGCACGGACCCCCTCCCCAACCTCCACCCCAGCACGACCCCCCCCAAACTCCAACCTCCACCCCAGCACGGACCCCCCCCCAACCCCCAACCTCCACCCCAGCACGGACCCCCCCCCCAACCTCCACCCCAGCACGGACCCCCCCCCAACCTCCACCCCGGCACGGACCCCCCCCAACCTCCACCCCAGCACGGACCCGCCCCCCCAACCTCCACCCCAGCACGGACCCCCCCAACCCCCAACCTCCACGCCGGCACGGACCCCCTCCGCAACCTCCACCCCAGCACGGACCCCCCCCAACCCACAACCTCCACCCCAGCACGGACCCCCCCTCCCAACCTCCACCCCAGCACGGACCCCCCCCCCCAACCTCCACTCCGGCACGGACCCCCTCCCCAACCTCCACCCCGGCACGGATCCCCTCTCCAACCCCCAACCTCCACCCCAGCACGGACCCCCCTCCCAACCTCCACCCCAGCACGGACCCCCCCCCCAACCTCCACCCCAGCACGGACCCCCCCCAACCCCCAACCTCCACCCCAGCACGGACCCCCCCTCCCAACCTCCACCCTAGCACGGACCCCCTCCCCAACCTCCACCCCAGCACGGACCCCCCCCCAACCCCCAACCTCCACCCCAGCACGGACCCCCCCCAACCTCCACCCCGGCCGGACCCCCCCCCCCCCCCCAACCTCCACCCCGGCACGGACCCCCTCCCCAACCTCCACCCCAGCACGGACCCCCCCCAACCCCCAACCTCCACCCCAGCACGGACCCCCCCCAACCCCCAACCTCCACCCCAGCACGGACCACCCCCAACCTCCACCCCAGCACGGACCCCCCCCCAACCTCCACCCCGGCACGGACCCCCCCCAACCCCCAACCTCCACCCCAGCACGGACCCCCCCAACCCCCAACCTCCACCCCAGCACGGACCCCCCCTCCCAACCTCCACCCCAGCACGGACCCCCCCCAACCTCCACCCCAGCACAGACCCCCCCCCAACCTCCACCCCAGCACGGACCCCCCCCCCAACCTCCACCCCAGCACGGACCCCCCCCAACCCCCAACCTCCACCCTAGCACGGACCCCCCCTCCCAACCTCCACCCCAGCACGGACCCCCCCCCCAACCTCCACCCCGGCACGGACCCCTCCCCCAACCTCCACCCCGGCACGGACCCCCTCCCCAACCTCCACCCCAGCACGACCCCCCCCAACCCCCAACCTCCACCCCAGCACGGACCCCCCCCAACCCCCAACCTCCACCCCAGCACGGACCCCCCCCCCCAACCTCCACCCCAGCACGGACCCCCCCCCCAACCTCCACCCCGGCACGGACCCCCCCCACCCTCCACCCCAGCACGGACCCCCCCCCCCAACCTCCACCCCGGCACGGACGCCCTCCCAACCCCCAACCTCCACCCCAGCACGGACCCCCCCCCCAACCTCCACCCCGGCACGGACCCCCCCCCAACCTCCACCCCAGCACGGACCCCCCCCAACCCCCAACCTCCACCCCAGCACGGACCCCCCCCAACCCCCAACCTCCACCCCAGCACGGACCCCCCCCAACCTCCACCCCAGCACGGACCCCCCCCAACCCCCAACCTCCACCCCAGCACGGACCCCCCCCCCAACCTCCACCCCGGCACGGACTCCCTCCCCAACCCCCAACCTCCACCCCAGCACGGACCCCCCCCCAACCTCCACCCCGGCACGGACCCCCCCCCCAACCTCCACCCCAGCACGGAGCCCCCCCAACCCCCAACCTCCACCCCAGCACGGACCCCCCCTCCCAACCTCCACCCCAGCACGGACCCCCCCCAACCTCCACCCCAGCACGGACCCCCCCCCAACCTCCACCCCGGCACGGACCCCCTCCCCAACCCCCAACCTCCACCCCAGCACGGACCCCCCCCCAACCTCCACCCCAGCACGGACACCCCCCAACCTCCACCCCGGCACGGACCCCCCCCACAACCTCCACCCCAGCACGGACCCCCCCCAACCTCCACCCCGGCACGGACCCCCTCCCCAACCTCCACCCCAGCACGGACCTCCCCCAACCCCCAACCTCCACCCCGGCACGGACCCCCTCCTGGCACTCCCCCGTAGCCCAGCCTACTCTAACCACCCCCCCCCCCCCCGCCGCACACACACACAAGCCGAGACACACCTCTCCTCACGCAATCAGTCTGCGGCCACGCCATTTCCTGCCCAGAGCCAACCCCCCAGGCCGTCACTCACCTCGCTGGTCGGCGTGAGCCTGGAGCACCGGGTCACGCCGATGAAAAGGAGGTTTGATTCACGTCGACGTGAACGGTCATCACGTCGACGGGACTTCGGCCCATCCGGAAGGGAGAATATCGGCAGGCCGAAAATCGGCTGCCTTGCGCAGACCCGTGACATTCCCCGCGGCAGCGGCGCCATTAACGCCCCGGCGACTTTTCTCCCTTCGGAGACTTCGGCGGGGGCGGGGGCGGGATTCACGGCGGCCAACGGCCATTCTCCGACCCGGCGGGGGGTCGGAGAATGACGCCCAGGATGTCTAATCATCTGGAAAGGAATAATTTGATTAGAGGTAGTCAACACGGTTTTGTGAAGGGTAGGTCGTGGCTCACAAACCTTATTGAGTTCTTTGAGAAGGTGACCAAACAGGTGGATGAGGGTAAAGCAGTTGATGTGGTGTATTTGGATTTCAGTAAAGCATTTGATAAGGTTCCCCATGGTAGGCTACTGCAGAAAATACGGAGGCATGGGATTCAGGGTGATTTAGCAGTTTGTATCATAAATTGGCTAGCTGGAAGAAGACAACGGGTGTTGGGTGATGGGAAATGTTCAGACTGGAGTCCAGTTACTAGTGGTGTACCACAAGGATCTGTTTTGGGGCCACTGCTGTTTGTCATTTTTATAAATGACCTGGAGGAGGGCATAGAAGGATGGTGAGTAAAATTGCCGAGTCGGAGAATCGCTGGGGGCTGGCGTGAATCCCGCCCCCGCCGGTTGCCGAAGTCTCCGGCACCGGATATTCGGCGGGGGCGGGAATCGCGCCGCGCCGGTTGGCGGGCCCCCCCGCTCGATTCTCCGGCCCGGATGGGCCGAAGTCCCGCCGCTAAAATGCCTGTCCCGCCGGCGTAAATTAAATCACCTACCTTACTAGCGGGACAAGGCGGCGCGGGCGGGCTCCAGGGTCCTGGGGGGGTCGCGGGGCAATCTGGCCCCGGGGGGTGCCCCCACGGTGGCCTGGCCCACGATCGGGGCCCACCGATCCGCGGGCGGGCCTGTGCCGTGGGGGCACTCTTTCCTTTCCGCCTTCGCCGCGGTCTCCACCATGGCGGAGGCAGAAGAGACTCCCTCCACTGCGCATGCGCAGGAATGCTGTCAGCAGCCGCTGACGCTCCCGCGCATGCGCCGCCCGGAGATGTCATTTCCGTGCCAGCTGGCGGGGCACCAAATGCCTTTTCCGCCAGCTGGCGGGGCGGAAATTCGTCCGGCGCCGACCTAGCCCCTCAATGTTTGGGCTCGGCCCCCAAAGATGCGGAGCAATCCACACCTTTGGGGCGGCGCGATGCCTGTCTGATTTGCGCCGTTTTGGGCGCCAGTCGGCGGACATCGCGCCGTTTCCGGAGAATTCTGCCCCATAAGTTTTTTTGGTCTTCCTCTCGATCTTCATTTTAAAAGCTGTTTCCAGACTGCTTGGTAACTTAAAATAGATAATTGCTTTCTGGAAGGAATTCAAACCTGCTGTTTTAAAATGGGAACAGAGTATCAATAACAAGTCTTATACCAGTGAGAATGCCCTGTTCTGGGCCCCGCCTTTGAAAAGGGGTTTCTGGTTTTCCTTGGATTTTGTTATTGAATTGGAACAGTTAAGGGGGAATTCATTAAGGGTTATACATAGATTACTGTAGCTGTGTGGGGTCTTGATTTGATTTGATTTGATTTATTATTATCACATGTATTAGTATACAGTGAAAAGTATTGTTTCTTGCATGCTGTACAAACAATGCATACCGTACATAAGGAAGGAAGAAGAGACTGCAGAATATAATGTTACAGTTATAGCAAGGTGTAGAGAAAGGATCAACTTAATATGAGGTAGGTCCATTCAAAAGTCTGATGGCAGTAGAGAAGAAGCTGTTCTTGAGTCGGTTGGTACGTGACCTCAAACTTTGGAATTGTTTTCCTGACGGAAGGAGGTGGAAGAGAGTATGTCCGGATGCGTGGGGTCCTTAATTATGCTGGCTGCCTTTCTGAGGCAGCGGGAATTATAGATAGAGTCAATGGATGGGAGGCTGGTTTGCGTGATGGACTGGGCTACATTCACAACCTTTTGTAGTTTCCTGTGGTCTTGGGTAGAGCAGGCTCCATACCAAGCTGTGATACAACCAGAAAGAATGCTTTCTTTGGTGCATCTGTAGAAGTTGGTGAGGGTCGTAGCTGACATGCCAAATTTCCTGAGTCTTCTGAGAAAGTAGAGTCGTTGATGGGCTTTCTTAACTATAGTGTCGGCTTGGGGGGGCCAAGACAGGCTGTTGGTGATCTGTACACCTAAAAGCTTGAAGCTCTCGACCCTTTCTACTTCGTTCCCATTGATGTAGACAGGGGCATGTTCTCCACTACGCATCCTAAAGTCGATGATAATCTCCTTCGTTTTGTTGACATTGAGGGAGAGATTATTGTCGCGCACCAGTTCACCAGATTCTCTATCTCATTCCTATACCCTGTCTCGTCATTGTTGTTATGTTTGTAGTTGATAAAAATTCTTGCTGGGTGTGTTCATACAAATGTTAACTAAATTCTTAGAATAAAGTTATTTTTTATTAAAAGCGTGTAAGATGTCCGTTGAATAACACCTGAAAGGCGGGCTTTTGTGCTCATCCCAGCCAAATTCAACAAACAGTTATAGGTCAGGTAAACTCCATAATATACTTTGGAGTTTTCTAAACCCTGGCCCATAACATATGCCCATTGCCAACATTGACAACTCCTGATGCATTTCTGGTGTTAGCCACAGAAGATATTTGGTTAAGCCATAGCTGATATATGTCTGCAATAGAACATCATGCTGTACAGTGTCGAAGGTTTGGGGAAAGGTTTACGGGCAGCACGGTGGCATAGTGGTTCGCACAATTGTTTCACAGCTCCAGGGTCCCAGGTTCGATTCCTGGCTTGGGTCACTGTCTGCGTGGAGTCTGCACGTTCTCCCCGTGTGTGCGTGGGTTTCCTCCGGGTGCTCCGGTTTCCTCCCACAGTCCAAAGATGTGCAGGTTAGGTGGATTGGCCATGCTAAATTGCCCTTAGTGTCCAAAATTGCCCTTCGTGTTGGGTGGGATTACTGGGTTATGGGGATAGGGTGGAGGTGTGCGGTTGGGTAGGGTGCTCTTTCCAAGAGCCGGTGCAGACTCGATGGGCCAAATGGCCTCTTTCTGCACTGTAAATTCTATGAACTATCTATGAAAGTCTATGTATAGGAGCCAAAGCTGAGCTCCTATACATTTCTCCATCAGCTTTCTGAGCACAAGTATAGTGTCAGTTGTACCCTTTCCAGGAATTAAACCAGACTGAACCTTGGTCACTTATCTCTTCTGTCATGCCGAGCAAAGGCATGTCTTATTCATAACTTTAAACACCAATGTGGGCATGAAATATGGAATCTTCTGGAACTGACTTTAATTTATTTAAAATAGAGTCTGATGAACTATTAAAATGGGCTAGATTCTCCATTTGGGAGACTCCCACCGGAACTGAAGCACTTCTGGTTTGTGGTGGTGCTGGGAGCGGCGTCAAGAAACGATGTCCTGTCCTGTGCTATGCAAATTGATGCATGGCAGGGAGCGCAAGAGATTCCATTCAAAAACCCCACTGTGGGGCCACCATTTATAAAAAATATGTTTTTATTCAGAAAAAATTTCAATTATCATATACAAAATCGTCTAGCAAATTTATACCACTTTAATAAAAATATCCACACAAGGCAGCCCCACCTAACCCAGATTAACCCAGAACCCTCCCCACCCCCTTTCTTTGCTGACGACAACCAGCGCCTTAAAGAAAGTAATGAACGGATACCACCTTGAGTATAACCCCTCCTCCGATCTCCTAATGGCATACTTAAGTTTTTCCAAATGCAGGAATTCTGACAAATCCACAAACCATGCAGATGTCATAGACGGTGTCGGTACACTCCATCCGAGCAAGACTCGGATCTGGGCTATTAGAAAGGCGAAGCCAAGACATCAGCCTTCCTGCCCACCTGCAGCCAAGTCTGGCACTCCAAAGATCACCACCATTGGGCAAAGCTCCACTCTACCTCCCCAAATCTCCAACCTTGTTTTGAAGAAGGAAACCCTGAATTTAACCAACTTAGGCAAGACCAAAGCATGTGCAAGTTTTTGCCAGTTGCGTTGAATAATGCTCACATCTATCTTCAACCCGCAAGAAGAACCCACTCATACGAGCCCTGGTCAAGTGCTTCCTATGCACCACTTTAAACTTTATTAAACGTAACCTCACATGCGAGGAGTAGTTAACCCTATGCAGAGCCTCGCTCTACACTCCCCCTCCAAAACCAACCCTAACTCTCCCTCCCATTTCCCCATTACTTCCACCAGCAAAGCCTTCTCCATCACCACCATCTGCCCATATACGTCCGATATCTTCCCTTCCCCTATCTCATCAACAGACAACACCTAATCCATAAGTGAAGTCACCAGCAACCCAGGAAACTAAGAGAGCTCCTTACAAACAAAGCTGTGCACCTGCAAATACCTAAATTCATTCCCTCTCAGGAGTTCTCCACTAACTCATTCAACTCAACAAACCTACCCTCCACGAACAAATCCCTAAACCTCTCAACCTCCTCCCTCTTCCAGATCTTATATGTTGAGTCCATCCCAGCTGGTATAAACCTATGGTTCCCACAGATTGGCACCAGTGGACCCTAATTTAAAGTGCTGTCTGAATTAAATCCATATTCTCAGAGAAGCTATTACCACTGAGCTCGAAGAGAACCTAGCCGAATAGAACGGAGAGGAGCAGTAACGAGTGCCCTCAGATTCAAACCTATATAGGAAGCCTCCTCCATCTGTCCCCATACCTACTCCAGCTCCCTAAACCATCCCCGCACTTTCTCGACGTTTACCACCTAGTAATAATCAACAATTAGTTAGTTCAGGCCACCATTTTGAGTGGGCAGCCCGATACCAATGTCCAGCAGCAGCCCCCTCACACCAAAATGCAATTCCTGTTCCTCAACAGCATGCATGTATGAGTGTGGCCCAAGCCCCCCCCCCCTCCCCCGCCGTCAGACGGCCCAATCAGACCTGCCAACCAGGTTCCAAACAGACCCCCCCATCAGACCCCCCCCATTTGAGTCCCCCACCAGAGACCCCACCAGAGGCCCCCACCAGACACCCCCACCAGAGACCCCCATGAGATCCCCATATCAGAGACACCTAGCTATGATTGACAGCTCCTAGCCACATTAAAAGCAGTAAGTGGCTTTCTGCTGAGAAAAAGAGAAAGTGAAAGTACTTCATTCCTAGATGTGTATAAACATTGAGGTTAGGTTCAAAGCAGGGGACTCAGATGCATTCAGCGTGAAAGAAAATGAAAATAAACAATCCATATAACTGGTTGTCTGGAAGCAATTACCCTGTCAATTTCAGCCTACTAAAGGTTTTTCTCCTTGAAAGTGAATGGAAGCCTTGCGGATAAAAGTATCTGATGGAGTTTTGGCTTTCTATGAAGTTACAGTTGCTGATTTTTACACCTCTGAGGCAGCAGGTGTAAGGGATAAGTAAGAGAAAAAGCAATGATTTTTCATTGTTTCTGTCTGGCCTGCTCTTTAGTTTCCAGGCAGGGGTGACTGATGGGTGGGGGGTTTCTGATATTGGGGAGGGGGAGTTCTGATGAAGAGGGTCTCTGATAGGGGGGGGGGGATCATGTGAGTGCGCCTTTAAAAAAAGGTTTTGTCTTATCACATGGCTTCAGTGATGTCACTTTTGTAGGTGGAGCTGGGCTGTGGCACTGTGAGCTTTTGGACTGGTTTGAACTCAAAGGATGAAAGAAGTGTCTTTCTCTATCATCCTTTTAAAAGCTGTTCCAGACTGCTTGGTAACCTAAAAGAGATAATTACCTTCTGGAAGGAACTCAAATCCGCTGGTTGAAAAGTGGAACAGGGTTTCAGTGACAACAGTATTAGTCAAGTGAGAATACAGTGTTCTGGGTCACGCGTTTGAAAAGGTGTTTCTGGTTTTATTTGAATTTTGTTATTGAATTAGAACCGTTAAGGGGGAACTCATTAAGGGTTTTACATATATTACTGAAGCTGTGTGGGGTCTTTGTGTTTGTAATTGATAAAAACTCTTGCTGTGTGTGTTTATATGTTTTTGGAGCGATTCAGGAATAAAAATGCCAGACTGTTTTGATGGAGTTTATTATTACTGCCATTTCATTTAAAAATTATACATGTGGAAGGACGAGGTAATGTGGTAGCTGATGCTTTGTCACAAATGTGATGAAGAGAAGCAGGTTCGAGGGTGAGAGACGAAGAACTAAAATGGACTGTATTATTACCAATATTTGCCTGTTTTGTTTTTGTTTAAAACATGTATGTTTATTGTCAATTGTTATTAATGGGCAAGTGAAAAGGTGAAAAATAAAACCATCTTTGAAGCTGATGGTTTATGTTTTTTCTTGCGGGGAGGTGTCATGTGAGTGTCCCTTTAAGAAAGGTTTTTGTCTTGTCAGTCAGCTTCAGTGATGTCATTGTGTGGGTGGAGCTGGTCTGTGCCTTTGGGAGTATTTTTGGGGGTTTTGCTTTCACATTTGGCTGCTGTGGACGCAGACAGGGAACAGACGTTTTCTTGGCCTGCCTCTCTATATTCATTTTAAAAGCTGTTTCCAGACTACTTGGTAACTTAAAATAGATAATTGCTTTCTGGAAGGAATTCAAACCTGCTGTTTAAAAAGGGGAACAGAGAATCAATAACAAGTCTTATACTAGTGAGAATGCCGTGTGCTGGGCCATGCCTTTGAAAAGGGGTTTCTGGTTTTACTTGGATTTTGTTATTGAATTGGAACAGTTAAGGGGGAATACATTAAGGGTTATACATAGATTACTGTAGCTGTGTGGGGTCTTTATGTTTGTAGTTGATAACAATTCTCGCTGTGTGTGTTTATACAAATGTTAACTAAATTCTTAGAATAAAGCTTGGTTTTCTTTGATTAAAAGCGCCTAAGAAGTCTGTTGAATAACACCTGAAAGGAAGGTGCTTGTGCACATCCTCGCCAAATTCAACAACATTCTATAGGTCAGGCAAACTCCATTATATACTTTGGCGTTTTTAAACCATGGTCCATAACAAGAGTCTCTGATATAGGGGGGTCTCTGATGGACAGGTCTGGTGGGGGGGTCTTATGGGGTCTGGTGAGAGTCTCTAGTTGGGGGTCTGATGGAAGTATGGCTAGGGTACTGATGGCAGTGTGATGGGTGGTCTGGTGGTCTGGTTGGGGATCTGGTGGGGGATCTGATGGGGCTGTTATGGGCTGTTATGGGAGGCTGGGGTTGTGGTGGGCAGAATTTGCATTGTGGGGTGATTCCTCAGATGGACTTTGGAGGCAGTTATGTTAAATACTTAATCCCTTGGCCCATCATGCGGTGGACCATGTCAGGGCCATGCTGGCAAGTATTTGCACCAACCCAAGCCCATGTAAATCCCGGCTAAGAGGGTTGGAGTGTCGGAGGCATGGAGAATCCCATGGCCAGCCTGTTAATAGGATGCAAATAGGATCAAATGGCCTATTGCATTCTGCTGCAACGCAGGGTGTGAACCTCGAAGACGCTACCAGGAGGGGACCGGAGCATCACAACGCCATTGGCGTCTGCCGCTGATCTGCTTTTTGCCTTACACGAGATTCTCCACCGTATCGGGATATCCGCTGCCAGCGGCGGGCGATGAAGAATACCCCCTAATGGCTCCAACAGATCAGGTGATCTTTGCTTATTCAACACAGACTATCAAGCTTCTGGAAAGTTCTAACTGAATCACCCTGGGTGGCAGATCTCTCTCTGGAATGGTCATAACTAGACACTGACACCGTGGAGTTCACACCTGTCATTGTTTGAAATTTACTCAAAACACAGAGACAATGTACTTGGGATTTTATGGCTACTTCCACTGCCGGGATTCTCTCATCCCGCCATGGCAGACCCCTCATGATGGGTTCGCTGGTGGGGTGGGGATGCGGGTGGTGCGTGGGCAAACCACACAAAAGCCCATAGACCTCAGTAGGACTGCAAGGTTACACAACCAATACTAGCATTGTCCAACTAGAATGGCTTTGAAGTCCAAAGCCATCACTACACAGTGACTCATCACATCCCCTGTGGCAAAACCCATCGTGGTGGGGGGAGGGGGAGCTGAATAATCCCAGCCTCTGTCTCCAGAATTGCAATTGAACTAAAGAAAACTGATGAGACCAATTGTCCACAAGTTAAATGTCAAAGACCACCATCTATTTCCTATTGTGTCGTGCTGGTTTTGGACTTCAAAGCCATTCTAGTTGGACGACGGTAGTATTGGTCGTGTGATCAAAACCAGCTTGAGATAAAGACCAAAGCAATCTTCAGAAAAACACTAAAGGTACAAAACCTGCAGAAAAGGCCGTGTCATGTTTTCAGTCATCAGCCAGCTTGAGAATCAGATTCTGAAATTTAGCTGCATGTCATCAAGCAGCCAAAGTACTTAACCTGTTCTAATTTCAAAGTTCACTTAAACATCAACCTCTTAGAGATTTGCCTCCAAGAAACCTCACAACCTACTGTGAAGCCTTTGCTTTACAAGACCCTGAATTTAACTGTATATCATCAAATCATTGAAGAAACCACAGGTCTACCATATGGGAGGCGAGGTGTCATAAATCAGAAACTGAATTGACTGTAATCTATAAAAGTGTACTAATCTTTGTGTGTGAGGTATGCGCGTGTCAGAGTTAAGAATGTTGTGTTAATTCAGGGTATGCATGTGAGAATAAACAGCTTTTATTTTAAGCTTCTGAAAGCTTGCTGCTGAATGTTTTAATTAGAATGCACACTCCAAGGGTAAGAAAAGACACACCTCGCTCCATACAAAACATACTGATTATAGGTAGGCAGAGAGCAGATACATTCTCTCCGTGACACTTCACACAGGGATTACTTTCTGCCTGATGATGTCAAGTAGTACTTTAAATACAAGACTGTTGAGACATAACGTACAATGTTTTTGCAAGTCCTGAAAGTCTGCTGTCGTGGACATTATATCCATGTCAGACATATAGTCCACTCGCAAGGCCATTCACATGCCAATATTTCATTAATAATCACCTCCTGCATTTAGTGCTTCCGTTGGTATGTGATCTTGTCCTTCTGCCTTTCAACTCTTGATGTGCTTTATAACTTTCCTTATCTCATCTTTCAGTGCCTCAGGTTCTAGTTCTACTTCTTTTAACTTACAATCTTCATTGGTTATCTTTTCTGGTTCTTTTCCAATTTTCTGCAATAATTGTCCTGTCTCAGCCTGATCTTGTCCTTATATAACAAGTTTCAGTTTTTATCCTTGATACCTATTCCTGGGTTTACATATTTCATTCCATATATGCAACTGCCGGTGCAACTGAGAAAAATCCTGCCTGCTGTCTTGTGAAAATGAGTCTGATACCTGAGTATATCGGAAGAGCGGTTCATGAAGTTACAACTGAAGGAGAGCATCAGGGTCACAAATTGGCAGAGACGGTTGGCCACTACTGGTGGCAGAGTTTCAGGTTTCAGCTGCCTTTTATGTCAGGAGGAATGATCAGAGACTTTACAGGAATCAGCCAATTTGTTTCCACTTGGAGGTTTGACACTTCCTTTTCTGCACAACGAAAGGATCACAAACTCTAGGGTTCAAATGCCACTGATTTCATCTCTCTCCCTGGCAACTGTCTGAGGCTGAAACAGGCACTTCTCAATCTTGATACCATATTAAATCCCAAGATTTGCTTTCGACTGCATATCTGCATTGTCACTAAATCTGCATTTCCACCTCCGTAACATCACTTCACTTCACTGCAGCCGTGCCTCAGCTTATTTGCTACTGAATCCCTCATACATGCCTTTATTACCTTTGGACTTGACTATTCCAATGCACTCCTGGTGAGCTTCCCACATTTAACCCTTCCTAAGCTTGAGGTCCAAACCTTTGCTTCCCGTGCCCTTACTCACGCCAAGTCCCATTTACCCATCACCCTTATGCTTACTGACCTATGCTAGCTTCCAGACCAGCAGCGCTTCAGTAGCACAGTGGTTAGCACTGTTGCTTCACAGCACCAGGAACCCTGGTTTGATTCCTGGCTTGGGTCACTGTCTGTGTGGAGTCTGCACGTTCTCCTCGTGTCTGCTTGGGTTTCCTCCGGGTGCTCTAGTTTCCTCCCACAGGTAAGAAAGACATGCTTGTTGGGCGAATTGGCCATTCTGAATTCTCCCTCAGTGTACCCGAACAGGCGCTGGAGCATGGCGGCTAGGAGCTTTTCACAGTAACTTCATTGCAGTGTTAATATAAGCCTACTTGTGACAATAAAGATTATTATTATTAAACATTGTTTTCAAACCCCTCTGTGGCCTTGTCCCTCGCTATCTCTGTAACATCCTCCAGCCATGTAATTCTCTGAATGTATGCACTGATCTAAGTCTGGAAATTTAAACATTCACAATTTTAATTGTTCCATCAATGCAGCCATGTCTTTGGCTGTCCATGCACTAAGTTCTGGAATTTCATCCCTAAGCTTATTAACTGTTCAGTAATTCCTCACTTAATGTTCTTGGTGCATTATTTAAAACTGTGACTTTGAACAGAATAATGTTGAGTCAATCAGATTTTCCCTAACAATTAATGTATAAACTGGAGCTGGGTTCCACAGTCAGTTTCTCCCCCAGTCTCCAGAAAGTGTCCCCCAATCCCCAACAAGTCTCTCCTCAATCCCCAGCAAGGCTCGCCCCCGTCTCTGTTACTTGGCTGGGGAAAAAGCAAATTAGAAGTATTTTTTGCCATTTGGAAGCCAGCGAAGGTTGCTGTGAGCTGGACAGATGCAGGGTGGGAGTGAGGCAGTGAACAGGGTGGACACAGGTCTGATCCGGGAATGTCTCAGGTTCTACAGGTCGACGTTCAATCCTGATGGAATTACACAATGGACACGCCGGGCCATCCAAGATGAAAATGTTCATCAGGATCTACATCTGGTGGCCCTGGCTCGATACAGAGACTGAGAATCCAGTGAAGCAATGCCCCTTGTGCAAGGAGAGCATCAAGCTCCCACCTTCAGCCTTTTTGCACCCACGGGAATCGGCAGGAAGACCATGGGTGGTCTTCACATCTACTTCACTGGCCCGTTCCTGGGATTGATGCTCCTTATTATTGTCGACGCCCACTCAAAGCTTCTGTAACCCAAAGCGTACCAGAGGTTCGTGTATCCAATAATGGTATCCTCTTTACCAATGGAGAATTTCAGTCTAACGCCATTAAACACATCCGAGCGGTGCTGTACCATCCATCGTCTAATGGGCCTAGCCGAGCGGGCAGTTCAAACATTCAAAACCGGAATGAAGAAACCGCCTGCTGGTTCCCTGGATACAAAACCGTCCCGGTTCCTCTTTGATTATAGAACCACGCCACACTTGACAATGGGTGTCACACCAGTGGAATTGTTATTGGAAAGATCACTGTGCACCAGGCTCAGCCTGCTGTTTACCAAATTAATAATAATAATCTTTATTAGTGTCACAAGTAGGCTTACATTAACACTGTAATGAAGTTACTGTGAAAATCCCCTAGTCGCCACACTACGGCGCCTGTTCGGGTACACAGAGGGAGAATTCAGAATATGCAGATCACCAAAGAGCACGTCTTTCAGGACTTGTGTGAGGAAACTGGAGCATCCGGAGGAAACCCACGCAGACATGGGGAGAATGTATAGAATCCATATAGACAGTCACCCGCGCCAGGAAATGAACTCGAGTTTCTGGCTTTCTAAAGCAACAGTGCTAAACCACTGTGTCTTTGGGGGGGGGGGGAAGGTGGAATCAATGCAAGAGACACAGAAAAGGAACTATGACACCAGAAGATTCGAAAGGGTTTTTAGAACAGGAAATGCTGACTTATGTGCGAAGCTTTGGAGATGGCTCCCAGTGGATCCAAGGAGTTGTGCTGGAAAAGACTGGTCCAGTGTATACAGTCCTGGACTACCTGAGAAGCAGGGAACCCACTCCACTGGAGACGGCTTCAGCAGAGACATCCTCGTCACCTGTTGCAACTGCCTCCAGCAAGGGGACTCAGCCTATGGGGGACCCGAGATGCATCTCCCCAATGATGAAGATTTGGGTTCTGAAATGGAGACGAGGAGATTGATCCTCTGATGGAGGTCAACACCGAAGAATAGCCTCCGCCCGTGATCCTTTGGCGCTCAACAAGGAAGCAACGAAACCCAGTCCATTTCACGCCACCCCTCTTCCCCCCAAATCCGTCCCTACCTGTCACCTACTCGAGCCAAACAACGGAAGAGGCCTCATTGCCATGGGAGTGAGGGGTTGGTTTGGACCTGGGGGGGGGGGGGGGGGGGGGGGGTGGGGGGGGGGGGGGGGGAGATGTGATAACCGTCATGAGGAGCATGGGGGAATCGCTGATTGATCTCCCTGTGGGTTTCATAGATATGAGTTCATGTGGTGAGCGGGCAGTAGTCCACCCAGCGGGAGCTCATTAGCTTGACCTTTAAAAGTAGCTCCCAGACCCAGACTGGGAGTTCCTGATAGACCTGGGCTGGACCTTTGTTTGAGCGGCTTTATTTTCAGTTTAAAATAAACCTGTTTGGCCTTTCACTCCGCGCCTCCTGGAATTATTGCACTCATGCTGTAGAAAATTATTTGAACTTATTGAACTATTCCAAAAGCTGTTGCCCAAATACACTCTGACTAATATTGAGGTGGAGGGGAAAGTCAGGAAGTCACCACCTTCTTGTATTTTTATCCAATATATACGTGTCTTTGCTCTTGTGATACCACTTTAAGGGAATATGCAAATTGTATTGGATTGGATTGGATTTGTTTATTGTCACGTGTACCGAGGTACAGTGAAAAGTATTTTTCTGCGAGCAGCTCAACAGATATTAAGTACATGGGAAGAAAAGGGAATAAAAGAAAATACATAACAGGGCAACACAACATATACAATGTAACTACATAAGCACTGGCATCGGATGAAGCATACAGGGTGTAGTGTTAATGAAATCAGTCCATAAGAGGGTCATTTAGGAGTCTGGTGACAGTGGGGAAGAAGCTGTTTTCGAGTCTGTTCGTGCGTGTTCTCAGACTTCTGTATCTCCTGCCCGATGGAAGAAATTGGAAGAGTGAGTAAGCCGGGTGGGAGGGATCTTTGATTATACTGCCCGCTTTCCCCAGGCAGCGGGAGGTGTAGATGGAGTCAATAGATGGGAGGCAGGTTTGTGTGATGGACTGGGCGGTGTTCACGACTCTCTGAAGTTTCTTGTGGTCCTGGGCCGTGCAGTTGCCATACCAGGCTGTGATGCAGCCTGATAGGATGCTTTCTATGGTGCATCTGTAAAAGTTGGTAAGAGTCAATGTGGACATGCCGAATTTCCTTAGTTTCCTGGGGAAGTATAGGCGTTGTTGTGCTTTCTTGGTGGTAGCGTCGACGTGGGTGGACCAGGACAGATTTTTGGAGATGTGCGCCCCTTGGAATTTGAAACTGCTAACCATCTCCACCTCGGCCCTGTTGATGCTGACAGGGGTATGTACAGCACTTTGCTTCCTGAAGTCAATTACCAGCTCTTTAGTTTTGCTGGCATTGAGGGAGAGATTGTTGTCGCTACACCACTCCACTAGGTTCTCTATCTCCCGCCTGTATTCGGACTCATCGTTGTTCGAGATCCGGCCCACTATGGTCGTATCGTCAGCAAACTTGTAGATGGAGTTGGAACCAAGTTTTGCCACGCAGTCGTGTGTGTACAGGGAGTAGAGTAGGGGCTACGTATGCAGCCTTGTGGGGCGCCGGTGTTGAGGACTATTGTGGAGGAGGTGTTGTTGTTCATTCTTACTGATTGTGGTCTGTTGGTCAGAAAATCGAGGATCCAGTTGCAGAGTGGAGAGCCAAGCCCTAGGTTTTGGAGCTTTGATATGAGCTTGGCTGGGATGATGGTGTTGAAGGCGGAGCTGTAGTCAATAAATAGGAGTCTAATGTAGGAGTCCTTGTTTTCGAGATGCTCTAGGGATGAGTGTAGGGCCAGGGAAATGGTGTCTGATGTGCACCGGTTGCAGCGGTATGCGAATTGCAGTGGATTAAGGCGTTCTGGGAGTATGGAGGTGATCAACCTCTCGAAGCACTTCATTATGATCCAGTATCCAGGATCTAGAGCAGCATGTGACCATCAGCTAGTCGTGTGTGTGTAGGAATTGTAGTCATGCTGTCCTTGTGAACACTGATTGCTGAATCCATACAGTAGACCTGTCTGCTGAGCCATTCTGTATTGAACCTTCAAATAAACCAAACTTATGTATAGTTCACTAGTCTGGGTGTGAGATTTATGGGTTTGTGTAAAGCAGGGGTAGAAGCACAACAATTTCCACCACAAGTAGTTGGAAAACTAAGTGCCAGTTCCATCACTATCCAAGAGAGATGTTTTAGGTCCAGTCTGAAATAAAGGCCAGCTTGTTATGGGGCCCCGATTGCATTTTCAATATTTCAACCTGTCCTCAATCCCCCCCCCCCCCCCTCCCCCAAAACTAAAAAAAAACCTGCTGGATGAGTATCTTTGAATAGAAATCATCTCCTTCCCACATCCGGTTGTTGTAGCTCGCAAAGCCACTCGGCCACTTCTCTCTGCTGACCACACAGAACTGCTGTCTGCAATATGCATTGATTTGTAGGGAAGCCTGTAACCTGATCACAAAAAAAGTATTTCTCTGCACTCTTCCCCATGGTAACTTGTATCGGGATAGAAATGCTAATAAGCTATCCTTGAAAGCCCAACTCTCATCTTGTATCTAAAAGAACAGTTTGAAGCACAACTGTCTAGAAACCTGACATTCGCAACATTTTTCTGGTTCTTCTGAGAGTCTCACTGTCCACACACAGGCTGTCGCCATTGTCTCCAAACCTTGCGACATAAAATATCTAAGCCTTCCTTTGATCTCTAACAATGAAACCACCCAGGCTTACTGTCAAGCAGACTTCAGAATAGATCATGCAACCCGTTTCATTTTAATTTAAATTAAAGGCAGTGGGGTGAATTCTCCGCCTCCCCAGCTGCGTGTTCCTCGGTGGCACACCATTGCTGATAGTGGGATTTTACGTTCCTGCCACCGGCAAATGGCATTTTCCATTGTGGCCATACCCACCCTGCCGGGAAACCCACGGGCGGGGGTGGCGTTGCCGGCAGATCGGAGAATCCTGTCGGCAGAGAATTCACCCCTGTGTCTAAAAACATAACGATCTTATAAATTTCATAATTGTAATGCTACTAAGTACCAAACTCCTGCTGTGAGTGTAGAAAAGAGGTAATCATTTTTGGCTGTCACTCGCTGCTGCTCTGTGGACATTAGGAGGCATATCAAAGTGGAGGAGATGCTCAGTGTGCTCGGAACAGTTGTTCCAAGAGTAAGAGTGGAAACCAGTTGCTTGCCATGATCTCTCTTGTCCCTTTAGATGTCATTTTGAAGTACTACTGAATCAGTCAAAATTATGATACTTGTACAAGCAATGAAGGACTTAATAGCATAGATTTACCTTTTGGGATGAGCATTCAAATTTGGATGGATGGATCAGATCAAGGTCTTGTTTAATTATATGGTCAAAACTGAGCCCCTGTTGGATAAAATCTACTGCAAGGCTGGGTCTGCAACCCGCTGCATGTTTCCTATGGAGTACATAATGTGAGAGTGCTTGTGAAGTGATTGGATGCAGAGTTGAAAGTCATTCCATTTCATAGCACTATCATTCTGCCTCCTAATGAGTACCAATACATTTGTGCACAGAAATAATTTCCTGTAAGAGTGAAAGCAATTCATAACCATGTCAATGATAGCAGTCTATTTTTTCATAAGATATAAAGAATGCATGTTGCTGTCAACCACAAGTGCCTGATATTTACAAATTTATGTCAAAACTGTTATATAATCTAAAGTACACCTCTGGTTTCCAGGTAACCATATACTGTAAAAACAACTCAAGCAAAATGAATGAAACTCCATAAGTTTCCAAAATCTAATATTGTTCCAGTCTTCAAGTTGTTTATTCTTTAAAACAAAAACCCTTTTCCTCTGGGATTTGGGTTCAGATTAGGGCAGACCGGTAACATGAATGACTTCAACATTTAGGCATAAAATCCATAACAATCAGATTTAAGGGTTAAAGGCATGTTTAAAATTTTGTGGGTGAAATTCAAGGTGGGTGGGTTGCTGGGGGAATAATGAGGACAATTGCAGATCCGCTCTGAGCCTGGCCTTAGCCTCGAGGTGACCTAATGATTTTCCACTACCTCCTGATCATTTCACAATCATAATTTCCCAGGAAATCAGTCAGTGGGATTTTAAAGAGGAACTAAAGTTAAAATGTCCCAGATCTCACACAATTATCCAATCCCAAACTCAACCAGTATCTTCTGTTTGAGCAAATGGCTGTTGGGTGCTCTCCAACAATTGGTGGCAAATTCCTGTGGGTGAAACTGACATAATGATCTCCTGGTTATTTATGCAAGATTAACCTTCTTGCTCTCTGTGAGGGTCAGCATCTGCATTTGTTGTTACCTATAAAATTACTATGCAGTGTACTGGAGGTAGTGACTATAGAGGAAGAACAAATTGCCTGTGTGCACTTAAGATGCACTATGTGCCTAACGTAATTATTTAGGTGACCGATTGCTTCATCAAAGAGATTGGGTTTAAGGGAAAAAAAGCAGAAGAGAGGTGTGTGGTTTAGGGAGAAAATACCAGAGCTTTGGCCCTTGCCAGCTAAAGGCACATCTGCTCATGATAAGCACCTAAAATTGGGGATGCTCAAGAGGCCAGAATTCGTGGCACTCATTTATATCAGAGAATAGTGGGGCCAGAGCAGATTACTGAGATCAGAAAGGGATTTGTAGACTGGATGAACATTTTTTAATTGAGGCATTGCTGAACTGGGAGCCAATGTAAGTCAGTGAACGCTGGAGTGATGATCAAACAGGATTTGGTGCGAATTAAGATAGAGGTAGGAAACTTGAGGATGACCTCAAATTTAGAGAGGGTTGGCCTTCAGGCAACACACCATCTTGACTTGGAACTTTATTGCTATTCCTTTCCTGTCGGATCAAAATCCTGGAACTCCTTTCGTAACAGCACTGTGGGCGTACCACATGGACTGCAGTGGTTCAAGAAGGTCATGTTCTCAAGGATAATTAGGGATGGTCAGCAAATGCTGACCTATCCAGCAATGTCCACGCCCCATAGTAGAATAACAAACAGAGCTTGGTGTTCTCAGGCAGATTGCTGCTGTTCCACTCTCTTACTCATCTCGGACATAACATTTACAGTTTTTGCAATGCACATGTTAATTTCAGCATCAATTGACAGATTGCTGGTGATTGTAGAGCTGAGATATATCAAACTATCAACAACCTCCAGCATCACATTGTCAATATCGATAGATGGCAGGATGACAACATTCTACACCATGACATTTGTCTTCCTGAAGCTGATGGTAAACCAAACAAGCATTAACGAGTCTGTCCATTTGCTTCTGTACGTGTTCCTCAGTATGGAATGTTAGGGTGGCATCGTCAGCGTAGAGCAACTCTCTGATGAAGTCTTACACATCTTTGCCTTGGGGTGGAACAGTGGTTAGCACTGCTGCCTCACCTCTCCAGGTACCCCGATTCTGGCCTTGGGTGACTGTGTGGAGTTTGCATGTTCTCCGTGTGTCTGCGTGGGTTTCCTCCGGGTGCCCCGGTTACCTACCACAGTCCAAAATGTTCAGGTAAGGTGGATTGCCCATGCTAAATTGCCCTTTTGTGTCCAGAGATGTGCAGGGATTGGGAGGGGCAGTGGGGCCTGGGTGGATTGCTCTTTCAGAGGGTCAGTGCAGACTCGATGGACCGAATGACCTCCTTCTGACTGTAGGGATTCTATGATTCTATGACCTTAGGTGAACAAGAGCGAACACCTTTCTGTCAGTTCATGTCTGTAAGTAGACATCCTCTGGAAATTACCTGAAGACATATGACAGCAGCAAAGAGGATATGCCAGAGAATGTCAGTGCCAAAACACAAACCTGTTTGACGCCACTGCAGATCTCAAAGGGTTCTGTGTTCCCCCATCAGAGCTGACCTTATCCAGTCTGTTTTCATGGAAAGAGGAGATCACATTGAGCAACTTCCCAGAGTAGCTAAATGTCTCCAGCAGCTTATTTAAGCATTAGCACCTGGAGCTTTGCCCATGGCAAGCGATTGAATAGCTTTGATAAGCTCCTCCACAGTAAATCCAATGTCCAGCTCTGCATGACAGTCTGGTTTTCTATGGTGTCGAGAGCTTCCTCAGTGACAGTGTCCACCCTAGTACAACTTGAAGTTGTGTCTCACTCATCTCTCCAACTATTTGTTATAGAATCTATACAGTAGAATCCATTTGGTGCAGAAGGAGGTCATTCGACCCATCAAGTCTGCACTGAAATCTCCCAACAGGTAACAATGTTCTGACTGAGGGAAAAAGCTTTGAGGGTTTTATGCTCACTTTCAAGCCTAGTCGCTGCTGTGGTAGAATGTGCGTTGAGAATGCTCTCAGAGAGTCATGTCTGATGATGATCAGATCCAACTGGTGCCAATGCTCTGATCTTGGATGTCTCCAGAGCACCTTGTGACATGGTTTATTCAGAAAGAAAGTGTTAGTTACACAAAACTACTGGCAGAAAGCTCAAGCAGTAGTCTGTCTTTTCTCACTTATTTTCCCCAAGCAATGATGTCTGAGGTAGGAAGGCCAAGCTCCACTGTCTGTGTTTAAGCTTGCGTTGAAATCTCCCAACAGGTAAAAATGTTCAGACTGAGGGATTCTGCTGAATGCAGTGTCAATCTCCTCCTAGAACTGGTCTTCTGCCTCTGTATTGGAGCACAACACTAGAGCAGAGATACTTATGAGGTTAACTGAGTTGAGGTGGATGGAGAGAACATGGTCTGAATCATTTGTTGGGGTTATATTAACGAGAGTGGCAAGTTACTTACAGCAAACCTACACTTTGATCACGCATTTCCTCAGAGTTCGTCCCCTGCATGCACTCTCGACAAACTCTTTTGTAGGGATGTGGCTTCAATCTATCAGGTTCCATATTGCTCACACGTTATTAACCAGCTGCAAATTGTCTGTCAGTTCCATGTACATAGTCCTGATGTTCCAGCTTGCCAATGGAAGAGTTGACATCTTCCTTTTGTTTGTTTCCCCGGTGTTGTTGTTAGGTTCAGTTGTTGAGCAGAGACTCTAAGCTCTAGGCACCCATTGAAAGAAATGGCCTGAGATAGGTCAGAACCTTACTAGGTCTGGGGCTGCCCAACTTGAGGTGAGTGGTGGTTGACCAGTGGGACATTCTGTTCTCTCCAGAGCGCAAGCCAGGGCAATCTTTATGGCGACGTAGGTGCAGTGATCTGTACATCTGTACATACATCTGCACATACACCAGGGACTGCAGCACAGATGTAACAGCCACAGCATCACTAGAGGGCAGCATCAGAGACGGGTATAAAGGGTCGAGCCCAAGGCAGGATCCGCCTCTTTCAGAAGCACAGGGCTAGGGAGCAGCAGCACACAGAGACAGCTCAGCATAGGCAGCTTACCTTACCTTCACTGGCCATACCTCTTGACTGTATTATATCTAGTTAAGCTCTGGAAAAAATTTGAGCAACTAGAGTTGTTGTACCGTGAAGACCCTGACGATGAGTTATTCGGATTGGGGAATCTTCAGCCCAGCATATATGACATCCCGACTCGTGAGTGCAGGATTATGCTGCGGCCTGACGCCAAGAAACAGAGAGTAGTCCACACACTACGAAGGGTCCCAGCCTCCACACAAGATGATTTGTTCACAGAAAGTGATGATTTGTCCAACGAACAATACACACAATACTGCTCAGACATGGCTGAGTTATTCAGCGATCCTGATCACAGCATCAGCAACACGGTTGAAAAGCTCAATATGACTCTTCTCATGGTAGATGAATCCAATACATGGTGCCATGGCAGATCGCCGGTACATTGGATGACAGCAATACCCAAGACCAAGACGACGCCACACAGAGAGCACAGAATGACTCCGTTGAGAGAGCACAGATCGACTCTACAGTGAGAACACTGCACAACTCCACAAAGAGAGCGATGACAGACTCCACAGAGAGAGCGATGACAGACTCCACAGAGAGAGCGATGACAAACTCCACAGAGAGAGCGATGACAAACTACACAGAGAGAGCGATGAAGGACTCCACAGAGAGAGTGATGAAGGACTCCACAAAGAGTGACACAAGCCTCCACAAAGAGAGTGATGCAAGCCTCCACAGACAGCTCGGTGACAGAGTCAAAAATGGAAGGAAGCAAACACTCCAAAGCGAACGCCATGCATGTACAAGACCATGAAGATCTATCAAGTTTATTTGAGCCACCAGAAGAAGACACTGAATGTCTACCCACTGTATGTGAGACAAGTGACGAAGAAATCACAATTCCCATACAGGATGTGTAGGATCACAGCGAGACTGAGGTATCTCAGCTCGTCTGCACAGAAGCACTCAATAATCAGAGGACGGCCACCCATGAGTCCAGAGGGACCACGTCAATAGAAATCCTGAAGATTTTGACTCCAGAAGAGGAGCACCAAGAGTCCAGAGAGACCACGTCAATAGAAATCCTGAAGATTTTGACTCCAGAGGAGGAGCACCAAGAGTCCAGAGAGACCACGTCAATAGAAATCGTGAAGATTTTGATTCCAGAAAAGGAGCACCAAGAGTCCAGAGAGACCACGTCAATAGAAATCGTGAAGATTTTGACTCCAGAAGAGGAGCACAAAGAGAGCAATGATGATTTAAATGAACCTGAAATGACTCCAAAAGAGGAGCACCAAGAAATCAATGATAATTCAAGTGAACCAGAAATGACTCTAGAAGAGGAGTACCAAATAAGCAAAGAAGAGGAATTGAATCCACCACAAATGACTGATGTCACCAACATCAATGCAACATCAGATCATTCTCACAATTCTCAAGAAGATACCACAAAGGACACTGACACCAATAGCTGTGACAGTGACTCAAATCATCCACACGGCACACTCATTGAGCGCAACAAGAACAACAAAAACCGCAAGAAGCACAGCAGAAACAAGAACAACAACAGCAACAACAAAAACAACATGCAGCGCAACAAGAACGACAAAAGCAACAAGAAGCATCCCAGAAACAACATGCACAACAAGAAAAAGAACATGAATTTAAGCTAAAACAACGAAAACAGAATCAACAAGCGTGACAAAAAGAACGACAACAACAAGAACGTCAACGAAAACAACCAAGACAGAAACAACAAAAACAACAACAATGAAACAATGACCTGCACAACATGGTACAACTCTGCACGTGAAGGACAATGCCACAGCACACTGCAAAACAATGACAAGACTACAAACAAGCCATGGCATGATAAAGAGATCTCATAAATTCACATCTGCTCCAGAACAAACAAGCAAAACAGCTTTCACGAACGATGACATACAGAATCAATACCACAAACACAGGAAAATGTTGAGGTCAGACAACGGCGCGACACAGAATCGCTACCCGCAATCAAATGGAACTGGGGAAAAAGGTGTCCAAATCATTAAACGACTCATCTGCAAAGCAGCCGAGTCACGTTCCGACATCAACCTAGCTCTGTTATCGTACCGAGCAACCCCATTGAGCTCAGGACTGTCACCTTAGAGATAGGTCAGAACCTTACTAGATCTGGGGCTGCCCAACTTGAGGTGGGTGGTGGTTGACCAGTGGGACATTCTGTTCTCTCCAGAGCGCAAGCCAGGGCAATCTTTATGGAGACGTAGGTGCAGTGATCTGTACATACATCTGCACATACACCAGGGACTGCAGCACAGATGTAACAGCCACAGCATCACTAGAGGGCAGCATCAGAGACGGGTATAAAGGGTCGAGCCCAAGGCAGGATCCGCCTCTTTCAGAAGCACAGGGCTAGGGAGCAGCAGCAGACAGAGACAGCTCAGCATAGGCAACTTACCTTAGCTTCGCTGGTCATACCTCTTGACTGTATTATGTCTAGTTAAGCTCTGGAAACAGAACAAACCCATTGAATAAAGTATTTGTCTTAACTGGAAGTCTACAATCTTTATTCAGACTTAGAGAATAACATAGTAGGCTGCCAAAAACATAAGGGTCCCCTGTCAACCTCGCTGCTTGAGTACAAGGTAATGCAAAGCACTATGTTTGACACTGGCTTGGGTGCAGGAGTTTTCAGAGAGTTGACATAGAACATAGAACAGTACAGCACAGTACAGGCCCTTCAGTCCACAAGGTGTGCCGACCATTTATCCTAATCTAAGATCAACCTAACCTACACCCCTTCAATTTACTGCTGTCCATGTGCCTGTCTAAGAGTTGCTTAAATGTCCCTAATGACTCTGACTGCACCACCTCTGCTGGCAGTGCATTCCACACAGCCACCACTCTCTGTGTAAAGAACCTACCTCTGACGTCTCCCCTATACCTTCCTCCAATCACCTTAAAATTATGTGCCCTTGTGACAGCCATTTCCGCCCTGGGGAAAGTCTTTGGCTATCCACTCTATCCATGCCTCTCATCACCTTGTACACCTCTATCAAATCACCTCTCTGCCTTCTTCGCTCCAGTGAGAAAAGCCCTAGCTCTCTCAACCTTTCGTCATAAGACATCCCCTCCAGTCCAGGCAGCATCCTGGTAAATCTCCTCTGTACCCTCTCTAAAGCATCCACATCCTTCCTATAATGAGGCGACCAGAACTGGATACAATATTCCAAGTGCTGTCTAACTAGGGTTTTATAAAGCTGCAGCAAAACCTCATGGCTCTTAAACTCAATCTCCCTGTTAATGAAAGCCAACTCACCATATGCCTTCTCAACAACCCTATCAACCTGGGTGGCAACTTTGAGGGACCTATGTACGTGGATGCCAAGATCCCTCTGTTCCTCCACACTTCCAAGAATCCTGCCTTTAACCCTGTATTCAGCATTCAAATTTCACCTTCCAAAATGAATCAATTCACATTTATCAAGGTTCAACTCCATCTGCCACTTCTCAGGCCAGCTCTGATGTGTTGGGTGTTCTATCACAAACAGTGTCACCAACACTTGAAGTGGTGCAACTCTATTTTATTATAAGGTTAATTATATTAACATACTTGAACTGTGGGTAAATACAATACCAGCTTTAACTATTGACCCTTGCCTAGTCCTAACCAGATGATGCACTCAGCACATGGTGAATGTCTGTGATGCAGGCTGTGAGCTCTGTGCTCCGAGCTGGCTGCTACTAGAATGAGCGGGAATTCTCCTGTCCCCTGTCTTTATAGTGCGTGTGCTCTCACTGGTGATTGGCTGCGGTGTTGTGTATGCTGATTGGTCCCACTGCATGTCCATCAGTGTGTGTGTGTGTGTCTGCACCATAATATACTGGTGTATATTATGACATCCCCCTTTTATTAAAGAACATGTGCCTGCGTGACAATAAATATTGTGTAGTGAATGTACCTGACTATGTGTGTGCGTGTTATTTACATGACTATGTACATGAGGCTAATCTATTTACACGGGAAGGTGCCTGGTGCAGAGAAATAGTGTGTCACACCAACAATGAAATGAACATTATATACAAACTACTGGAATGATGAAACAGATAACAGAACAGATCAAAGAGTCCAACATTGTAAAACTCATAAGTCAAGTCTTTGAGGTGGGCGACAAATTCTGGTTGACCGCCTCAAGGGTGGGTCAGGAGCCACCGGCTGAGGAACGGGCTGGGCCACGGCAGAGTGAGGAGGATGCAGAGTATTCGGAATCTCCACATCGTCCAGGTTGGGGACAACAGGAGGGCATGGCACCGGTGGAGGATCACGTAGCGAGCGTGGAACGAGACAAAGGGCACACCGATTGCGGTGGTGAATGGAACTATCTGGCAGATGAACCAGGAACGAACGGGGAGACACCTGCCGAAGAACCACAGCAGTTGCAGACCAGCCACCCTCCGGAAGATGGAGGCGGACGTTGTCATCCGGCGCCAGAGCAGGGAGATCAGTTACCCGAGCGTCAAGCGCCGCCTTGTGTTGTGCACGAGACTGTTGCATCCGCTGAAGGACCGGAACGTGGTCGAGGTCTGGGACGTGAATGGACGGCACCGTGGTCCTGAGGGTGCGACCCATGAGCAGCTGGGCTGGTGAGAGGCCAGTGGAGAGTGGGGCCGAACGATAGGCCAGCAAGGTGAGGTAGAAGTCGGATCCTGCATCGGCAGCCTTGCAGAGGAGCCGTTTGACTATGTGGACGCCCTTTTCCGCTTTGCCATTGGATTGGGGGTGCAGGGGTCTGGATGTCACATGCACAAAGTTGTATCTGCTGGCAAAGTTGGACCATTCCTGGCTCGCGAAGCAGAGGCAATTGTCCAACATCACAGTGAGTGGGATGTCGTGACGAGCAAAGGTCTCCTTGCAGGCACGGATGACCGCCGATGATGTGATGTCGTGCAGGCGTACGACCTCCGGGTAGTTCGAAAAATAGTCTAACAATCAGAACATAGTCCCTGCCGAGCGCATGGAACAGGTCAACGCCTACCTTAGACCAAGGGGACGTGACCAACTCATGGGGCTGTAGGGTCTCACGTGTTTGGGCCGGCTGGAACCGCTGACAGGTGGGGCAGTTGAGCACTGTGTTGGCGATGTCCTCATTGATGCCAGGCCAGTATATACCCTCTCGGGCCCTCCGTCGGCACTTCTCCACGCCAAGATGGCCCTCGTGTAGCTGTTCCAAAACGAGCTGGCGCATGCTGTGCGGGATCACGATGCGGTCCAGCTTCAGGACGACACCATCGACTGCTGCCAGATTGTCTCTGATATTGTAGAACTGTGGGCATTGGCCCTTGAGCCACCCGTCTGTCATGTGGCGCATGACACGCTGTAGTAGGGGGTCTGCCGCAGTCTTGCGGCAAATTTGAATTAGGCTTTCATCCGTGGCCGGCAGATTGGAGGCCATGAAGGTCACATGGGCTTCAACCTGGCAGACGAACCCCTCTGGGTCACACGGGGTGTTGACTGCCCTGGACAGAGCGTCGGCTATGATCAAGTCCTTGCCCGGGGATGTATAGGAGCTGGAAATCGTACCGCCGGAGTTTAAGCAGAATGCGCTGGAGGCGAGGGGGTCATATCATTCAGGTCTTTTTGTATGATGTCGACCAGCAGGCGATGGTCGGTCTCGACAGTGAATTGGGGGAGGCCGTACACGTAATCATAAAATTTGTCGACCCCAGTCAACAGGCCCAGGCACTCCTTTTCAATCTACACGTGGCGCTGTTCCGTGGGGGTCATGGCACATGACGCATATGCAACGGGGGCCCATGATGAGGCCTCATTGCGTTGCAGGAGCACTGCCCCAATGCCGGATTGGCTGGCATCCGTTGACATTTTTGTTTCCTTCGTGGGATCAAGAAATGCCAATACGGGGCCGTGGTAAGCTTGGTCTTAAGCTCCTCCCATTCACACTCGTGGGCAGGAAGCCATTGGAAGTCTGTCATCTTCCTGACCAGGATCCGGAGAGCTGTGGTATGGGAGGCGAGGTTGGGGATGAACTTCACCAAGAAGGGGCAGCACGGTAGCATTGTGGATAGCACAATTGCTTCACAGCTCCACGGTCCCAGGTTCGATTCCGGCGTGGGTCACTGTCTGTGCGGAGTCTGCACATCCTCCCCGTGTTTGCGTGGGTTTGCTCAGGTTTCCTCCCACAGTCCAAAGATGTGCAGGTTAGGTGGATTGGCCATGATAAATTGCCCTTTGCGTCCAAAATTGCCCTTAGTGTTGGGTGGGGTTACTGGGTTATGGGGATAGGATAAAGGTGTTGATCTTGGGTAGGGTGCTCTTTCCAAGAGCCGGTGCAGACTCGATGGGCCGAATGGCCTCCTTCTGCACTGTAAATTCTATGATAATCTATGAAGTTGACCATGCCCAGAAATTGGAGGACCGCCTTCTTATCCGCTGGCTTCTGCATGGCCGTGATGGCTGCCACCTTGTCCGCATCCAGCCTCACACCCAACCGGGAGATGTGGTCCTCTCGGAACTTGAGTTCCATCTGGCCGAAGGAACATTTGGCTCTGTTGAGGTGAAGGACTTGGTCCCGTATTCGTTTGACAACACGCAGGAGGTGACTGATATGCTCCTGTGGGGTGGTGGACCAAATGATGATTTTGTCAACATAGACGCGCACACCCTCAATGCCCTCCATCATTTGCTCCATGATCCGGTGGAATACTTCTGATGCCGATATAATCCCAAACGGCATCCTGTTGTAGCAGTATCTGCTAAATGGGGTATTAAAGGTACACAGCTTTCTGCTGGACCTGTCTAGTTGAATTTGCCAGAATCCTTTCGAGGCGTCAAGTTTGGTGAAGATGTTGGCTCGAGCCATCTCGCACGTGATCTCCTCGCGCTTGGGAATAAGGTAATGCTCCCTCATTATCTTGCGATTCAGATCCTTTGGGTCAATGCAGATCCGGAGCTCGCTGGAAGGCTTCTTTACGCACACCATAGAACTGACCCAGTCAGTTGGTTCCGTCACTCTGGAGAGCACTCCTTGGTCCTGGAGATCCTGCAGCTGCTGCTTGAGGCGGTCATTGAGGGGTGCTGGGACTCTATGAGGTGCATGAAACACAGGTGTGGCGTCTTGTTTGAGCGGGATTTTGTAAGTGTATGGAAGCGTGCCCATGCCTTCAAAAACGTCGCGGTGCTGGTCGATGATGGCATTGAGTTGCGCCCTGAACTCCGCATCCTGGAAGGCAGACGTGTCCTCTGGAGAGAGAGATTGTACTCGTTGAACGAGGTTTAGGAGTTTGCACGCCTGTGCGCCTAGCAGAGAGTCCTTCGAGGAACCCACGAACTCGAAGGGAAGGATGGCTTTTTGCGAGTTGTGCGTCACTTCGAGTTGGCATGAACCGGTAGCAGGAATGACGTTGCCATTGTAATCCACTAGTTGGCAGGTCGACGGAAGAATGGTTGGTTTAACCCCAAGGGTCTGAAAGGCTGACCACGCTAGGAGATTAGCGGAAGCACCAGTGTCCAGGCGGAATCGTATCTGGGATCGGTTGACCGTCAGGGTGGCACACCACTCGTCGTCTGGATCAATGCTGTGCACCGACAGCGGCTGGTGGCTTTGATTCGGGGACAGCCTGTTCTTTGTTATAACAGCGACTCGAAAAGGCTCCCTCGGGTCCTCGGTGTCACTGATCTCCGGGAAGTTGGAATCGGACTCGGTTTGGGTGTAGGTAACTGCTTGTTGCAGGGTTCTTCGGAGGTTTATTTCATTTCCTGGTTCAATTTGAGGCATTGTGCTGTCATTCCAGGTGAAGAAAGTTTGTTTTACAGCTTTAGAAGATTTTCTCTTTGATTTGGGACGTTTCCCCTTTAAATGGGCGTGGTCCGGGGACTCTGACGTCATGACGCGCGTGACGTAGCAAGTAGGAGGCGTTTGCACATGCGCAGATCGCGGTTCCTTTACTGATGGCCGTTTTCGTGATTGCGCATGCGCGGCGTCTCGCAACTGCAGTTCCTTTACCAAGATGGCCGCCGACCAAAATCGTTCTCTGCTCCGGGATTTCGGCCTCGAGGTGAGCACTGGCGCTTCTCTTACCTTTTCTTGCTGGTTGGAGTGTGTTTTCCTCACAGTATTTGCCGAATTTGTCCAGGACTGCCTGGAAGTCGCTCCTGTTTTGCCCCTTGGAGAACTTGAATTTTTAAAAGATTGCTCTGCTCTGGCACCGGCGATGGTGAGGAGAAGCTCTGTTTTTTCAGGATCGGCCAGGTCTTCTAGTTTAGCTGCCAGCAGGAAGATTTCAAACTTTTGCCTGAATGCCTGCCAGTTTTCGCGGAGATTGCCGTGGCACTGGAGCTGCTGCGGAACCCGGATCTTGAACATCTTGCCTGGGTATCGTTGCTGGTTGTCACTGTACATTGAAGTATGGCTATCTGGACTGAACCAGTTCACTCCTGGTATCATGATGTGTTGGGTGTTTTGGATCACAAACAGGTCACCAACAATTGAAGTGGTGCAACGCTATTTTATTATAAGGTTAACTATATTAACATACTTGAACTGTGGGTAAATGCAATGCCAGCTTTAACTGTTGACCCTTGCCTAGTCCTAACCAGGTGATGCACTCAGCACATGGTGAATGTCTGTGTTGCAGGCTGTGAGCTCTGTGCTCCGAGCTGGCTGCTACTAGAATGAGCGGGAACTCTCCTGTCCCCTGTCTTTATAGTGCGTGTGCTCTCACTGGTGATTGGCTGCGGTGTGTATGCTGATTGGTCCAACTGCATGTCCATCAGTGTGTGTGTGTGTGTGTCTGCACCATAATATACTGGTGTATATTATGACCAGCTCTGCATCCTATCAAGTCCTGTTGCAACCTGCAACATCCCTCAACACTATCTACAACTCCCCCAACCTTTGTGTCATCGGCAAACTTACTAACCCACCCTTCCACTTCCTAATCCAAGTCATTTATAAAAACCACAAAGAGCAGAGGTCCCAGAAGAGATCCTTGCAGGACACCACTGGTCACCGACCTCCAGGCGGAATACTTCCCATCCACTACCACTCTCTGTCTTCTTTCAGCCAGCCAATTCTGTATCCAGACAGCCAAATTTACCTGTATCCTATGCCCCCTAACTTTCTGAATTAGCCTACCATGGGGAACCTTATCAAATGCCTTACTGAAATCCATATATACCAGATCCACTGCCCGACCTTCATCAATGTGTTTTGTCACATCCTCAAAGAATTCAATGAGGCTTGTGAGGCATGACCTGCCCCTCACAAAGCCATGCTGACTATCTTTAATCAAACTATGTTTTTCTAAATAATCATAAATCTTATCTCTCAGAATCCTTTCCAATATTTTGCTCACCACAGACGTAAGACTGATGGGTCTGTAATTCCCAGGGATTTCCCTATGCCCTTTCTTGAACAGGGGAACAACATTCACCTCCCTCCAATCACCCGGTACTACTCCAGTGGAGAGTGAGGACGCAAAGATCATCGCCAATGGCGCAGCAATCTCCTCCCTCGCTTCCCGTAGTAACCTTGGGTATATCCCGTCAGGCCCAGGGGACTTATCTATTCTGATACTTTTCAAAATTTCCAGCATATCCACCTTCTTGATATCAACCTGTTTGAGTCTATTAACCTGGTTCACACTGTTCTCATGAGCAACAAGGTCCCTCTCTCTAGTGAATACTGAAGCTAAATATTCATTTAGGGCCTCCCCTACTTCCTCAGACTCTAGGCGCAAGTTCCCTCCACTATCCCTGATCGGCCCTACTCTCACTCTGATCATCCTCTTATTTCCCACATAAGTGTAGAATGCCTTGTGGTTTTCCCTAATCCTTCCCGCCAGGGCTTTTTCATGCCCCCTTCTAGCTCTCCTCAGTCCATTTTTGAGTTCCTTCCTGGCTACCTTGTAGCCCTCTAGAGCCGTGCCAGATCCTTGCTTTCTCAACCTTCACGTAAGCTTCCTTCTTCCTCTTGACTAGAAGCTCCACTTCTCTTATCATCCAAGGCTCCTTGACCTTACCATTCCTTCCTCGTCTCAGTGGGACAAAACTATCCAGCACTTGCAGCAAGTGCTCCTTAAACAACCCCCACATTACTGTTGCCCAGTTCCCCAAGAACAATTGTTCCCACTTTATGCTCCTCAGTTCCTGTCTAATGGCAGTATAATTTCCCCTCCCCCAATGAAATACCTTCCCATACTGTCTGTTCCTATCCCTCTCCATGACATATTAAGGTATCAGTACATCATTGGGCTACACTCCAGATTTTTTGTCAGGGATTACTCCCTTAACCTTCAACTCTCCCAAGGTGTCCAGAGGCAGCAGAGTTATTCACCCATAGCTGGGAGTTTAGTTCCTGATTGCCAGCGCATGTCCACATACCAGTGGGCCTGTGCACTGCATGTTTGGGCGCCAAATCTGCTGTCTTCACTCACATACGTGACACATCATATTGACTTGTTGGACACAGCTTGCTTTGTCAGCACATACACTAAGAGTCAAACGATGCAGAGATGATTAGCATGGCCCCTGTACAAATTAATGAAGCGTTCTATATATAGCAAACATAAGGAGCTTAACAAAGTTAGTATTAGTAAAAAAAATAGTACTGGAGAAATGAATAGGACTGAGGGGTAAAAGACTTTAATCGGCATTTGTCAAATGAGTAAAGCCTGTGACCTTTTTTTCAAGCAGACGCACTTTTTTTTCATGCAAGCACAGGATGTAAAAGTAACTTTTTCCAGTGGGAAAATTGTTTAAAAATTCCCAAAAGCATATTCCCCCTTTTTCTTTTCTCCTTTTGTCTGTTTCAACTGCTTCTACAATAACTCGGGAGATGAGAACATTTAATAGGTGCCTTACTGACCTCTAATGATTCATGCATCTGAGGTGAAAGAGCAGGCAAGTTAAGTTATCATTCAGTCGAGGCTTAAACTCCATCCATGTTGTGATGGTGACCTTTAATTAATTTCCTTATTAATAGCACCAGTGACAATGACTCTAGGAGTGGAGGAATTATCCTCAGACAGCTTGTATTGGCATATTCTATTTGGAATGAATGTCGTGTTATTTCATTTGGAAAAAGGAATTTTGAATAATTTTTTTTTCACATTTTGACAGTTCAAACTGAACTAACCTCGCTCTCTGCTTTTGGGTTGATTGTTTTCAGCAAGAACAGCAATAGATATTTTGACAGGATCCATTTGAAATGACACAGTACAATTTCAGAATACATTATAGATGTATTATCTGGTTGTTTCACCCACGATTCTATATTAACATGCCTGCTGTGATCTCCATCCCTGAATTGCGCACCAAATAATATTTAATAAATTGAATTTACAGTGAGTGAAAAGACAATTTAATTTATCCATTCAGCAAAGAGTGGGTTTTAGATACCTGCAAAACACATTTGCGGCAGACTCTATGCTGAAACGTCAGCACCCCACAGGCCCCAAACTGAAAAAGGAGACTACCTGTACCTGATTTCAAAGTCAGTGCTGTCACCCGTCCATCGCTACCTAAAGGTATGACCATCTTTAAATTTCTGAGTTGAATTATGAGGAAATTGTGTGTGCCTCCATGACAATTCACAACTGGCACCATTGTTGTGTGATCTCCATTCCTCTAAATGACGCTCGTAGTTGAGGTGGACTTTACTTTGATCCACGTATGACTTACAAGGAGTAAATAAAACTGAAATGAAATAGCAACCGCATTTACTTAAAACATCCCAGCAAATGTTGGGAGGAAGATCAATGGCTATCAAGAGGCAGGGTCTGAATGGGATGCGATGAATCAGAAGTCACTTAATTTTATGACTTTGATATTTTGGATGAAAATATTTAAGTAGAACAACCACATCAAGTACAATAAGTGCATGTAAGGAATAACAGGTAATGGAACAAGCAACAAGAACAAATCAAATTATTGAGAACTTAACAGAATAATTGGATCAGGTCAGCAATGAGGGACTGGTGCCCAGTACATTAGACCAAGGCCAGCAGAATCCAGAAACAAGCAAGCGCTCCATGTAAGCGTAAATGTGAGTAAATGGTGCAGGAGGATTAGACAAAATACGATGAGGGAATATCTAATTTTGAAAGTATTACAGAACTTCTGAGGTCATAAAAGGCCCTAATGCTATGGAACTGAACTTGCCTACTTAGGGCACAGTTCAACGGAAACATTTCGAAGTGTCATTTTGGGCACGTTTGGCGGGGTGTTTCTCGACGGCCACATTGGCGAGGTCGCAGCCCGTATTCAATGGTACTTATTGCCAAAAATGAGCCCCCACAAGATTCTTGCCATAACTGGCTGTCTTGCCATCTGATTAACCGGACACACGTATCAGCTTCTCGTTGCTAACAAGAGAGAGCTGCTTTTAAAAGCTCCCTCACCACTCACTCCCAGTCAACACACAAGCATGGCAGAGTGGGCAGACCTGCTCCTCGCTTGGGCGATGCTGACCTGGCCAGGCCTCTCGTGTGAGAGGCAGATCACCCTGTTCTCCCAAGTGGGCAGAGGACCAGCAGCAGGGTCACCACTATCACCTGGGAGGCAGTGGCAGCGGCTGTCAGTACAGGCAGCAAGACCAGAAGGACCGCCGTACAATGTCGGAAGAAGACCACCAACCTCCACCAAACTGGAAGGGTATCTTACCATCTCTCTCCTGGCATCAGTTCGGCCTGCCACCCCCAAAATTCCCGAACACAGACCCCGAAAATTCACTGGCTGACACCTCGTAACCTCCCCACATCGGATCTTTGTGCTTGTTCCTCAGCACCCCCTGGCACCAACCAGCACAACCCCTTCATATACAGGTGTGGTGCCCACACATACCACCTGCTATAGATCCCCCTGACCCATAAAGCATGCGGGTCACAATGCCCTCTTTTTGTCCTCGCAGGAGAAGATAGCCCACAATAAACGGGAAAGGTGAAGACGCAAGGGCAGGATGCCAGAGATCCAAGACCTCACTCCCTATGAGGAACAGGTCCTGGAGATTGTGGGCTAGACCAAGGATAACCCCTCGGTGGACAACGTTAATGGATAGGCTGTGCAGGCACTATCTGGCGAGCACCATACAGTTGCTGATGTAAATCAGGTGGAGGCAAGAACATCCAAGGGAGTCAGCAGTCGGAGGTATGCTGAATCCCAGGAATCAGCTAGATCCCAGTCAGATGCCGACCCTCTGGCCAAGGTTCTCCCAGAGCTGATGCAGATGATAGGACACAGCCGTGACAGTCAGGAGGGAATGTCAGCAACATTCCAGCAACTGCACAGCCAATTGGAGGAGTCCCAAAGTCTTTGGGCACAGGAGGTGGTGCCGACAATGCGTAACATCAAAGCCAAAACTGCTAGGGTGGCGACCGCTGTGGAAAACTTGGAGCACGATGTCCGCGTCTTGAATGGTTGTGCCCAAGGCATGGCTCAGTCTGTGGCGACCATGGCTGAGGGCCTTGACATCATGTCCCAGGCACTGAGTGACATGTCCCAGACACAAGTGAACACTACCAAGGCACACCAGAGCATGGCCCAGTCACTGAGGAGCATCACTGAGGGCATCAACACATTGGTGCAGACAATGGGGATCCTCCACAACTGGCAGAGCCAGATGACACAGAGACCTCTGGAGCTCATTCCAGCTGCCCCTCCATCCTATGGAATCCCCCAGAGACCTACATGCACCCTCAGGGAGGAGGAAGTGCTGTAGGCCAACCGGTGTCTGCCACCAACGAGACCACAGCGGTGTTCAAGTCCTCCGAATCCCCCCCTCCTGACGTCGGCACATTACAAGGGTAGCGGGCAGAAAGGTGGCACGGCAATGCCTGTGGCACCGAGATGTCATCTGGAGCCCTTCAGCTCCGGGCCCGCCAGAGGATGTCTGCCAAGGGCATCAAAGGCCTCAGGACGCAGAAAGTAGCAGACACATCTAGACGTAGCACTAGACCACGAAAGGTCAAGAAGAGTGAGGAACACTGAGAGAGCACTGGGGGTTCTTGTCTGTAGCCAGGGGGAATGGAAATGTAAAATGTTCACTATTAAATCATGTACCACCTGATACATGTGAAGCCAGCCCATACCCACTTCCCCTGTTGCCCTCCGCTCCCCCCAACCCCTGTTCCCCCAGGCACAGTGGTCCAAGATCAAAAGCCCCAGATACAGACCTGATTCAGATGATGGGTGGGAGCAGGGGTCAGACGTTTGCAGAAACAGAGGGGCACCAGAGCTTTCCTCTCAGCGGGCTATCATCACTCTCCTGCCTTGAAGATTGACCCGCTGATCGTGCCGATACAGGTCCAACACCCTGGAGTGATGTTACACAGACCCTTGGACAGTGGGGAGAGGGTGCTAGCGGTGGGAGCAGCATGATGAAGGTGTGGGGAATGGGGGCAAGGAGGGAAATTGGGGGAATGAGGGATTGGTGGGGCAGGGAGAAGGAGGGTTTGGATGAAGAAGGGAAATGGGGCAGAGGGATGGATTTTGGGGGAAGGAGGGAAATGTGGGGGAGGGGGAAGGAGGAATTGGGGAAAGGAGGTAAATGGGGGAAGAAAGGAATTGGGGAGTGGGAAGGAGGGATTGGGGGATGGAGGGAAATAAAGGTGGGGTGGGCAAGGAAATGTGGCGAAGGAGGGAAATGGGAGTGAAGGAGGGAAATGGGGGAAGGGGGTAATGGGAAGCCTCATTCTATGAGAATCTAAAGACGATGAGTACCTCCCTCGACCACTGGGTGTGTCGGACCCTTTATGCCACCTGTCCTTCATCCTCCAGCTCCTCCATGGGCTTATCCTCCAGGTCCTCCTGGATATCCTCCTCATCAGACGAGGCCTCCTGCCCCTCCTCCTCCTCCTGCAGCATGTCGTTCCGCTGCTGTGCCCGGTTCTGGAAGACACAGCAGACCACCACCTTCTGGGCGACGTATTGCACTGCACCACCAGAGCAGTCCAGGAATGGGAACCGCATTTTCAGCAGTCTGTTGTACCGGCCAGTGACAGCACGGGTGGTGACATGATCCTCATTATAACAGGTCTCCGCCTCAGTTTCAGGCCTCTGCTCTGACATCATCAGCCATGACCTCAAGGATATCCCTTGACCCCCAAGAGCCAATCCATCATCCGGGAAGGCCCTCGAAGACATCTGGGTTCTCCGAGTTCCCCTGGATGCAGCTGTCATGCACACTTCATGGGTAGTGGGCACACACATGCATGATTCTGAGGTGGTGGTCACACACAATCTGAACATTCAGGGAGTCGAACCCCTTCCTGTTAATAAAAGGCACTCCTTGATACCCCGGTGCACGCAGGGCAACATGTGTGCCATCGATTGCCCCCTGGATCTGAGGTATCCGGCGATGGCGGACAATCCTTCAGCCCAGGCATCTTGGTGGGCATGGTCCAGCTCAAAGGTGATAAAGTTTGATGCCGAAGCTTACAGGGCATCCGTGACCTCCCGGATGCACCTTGGGCTGCAGATTGTGAAATGCCGCACAGGTCCTCGCTCGAACCCTCGAATGTACCCGTGGCACAAAGGTTGAGGGCAGTGGTAACCTTCACAGCCACCAGGAAGAAGTGTCCTCCTCCTTCACGGGATGCGATGTCCGTGAGGACGTGGACCCGGTGCCTCGAGCTCTCTTTCCTGAGGTGGAGTTTTCTGCAGCTGTCCGTCATCTCATTGAATGACCAACGATGCCTGTATATTTTCGGCTGTTGCCGGACTCCCCTTCTGGGTCCCTCCTCAGCCTGATGATCGGCCAAACCTTCAGGATGTGCAGCAGCCCCCTGCATATGGCCTGCCGTCTCCAGCCCGCCTCGCGGCTGCATCGTTCTCCGGCGTCTGGCTGTCTGGATGCCATCAACAACACGAGGGTAGCCCCTGCGGGAACAACTCCAGCAACCATTTTGGTATATGTAAGGAATTGGAGAAGGAGATAGACCAACAATAAGTTTGGGCTTCCATTCTGGGACACTCAAATCCACCAAGACTCTCACACCCTTACATGTGCCGTCTTCTCCCAAAGTGCCATCTGGTAAGCTAGTTGTGCTGGCAAACCTTGCTCTGCGCACTCACCCCTAGACCCCAGACCTCTGCCAGGAGAGACCGTGCTCAGGTGCCCTCCCCGATCCACTTACCCTTTGGTCGCAAGAGGACCCCAGTGGTGAATCCCTGATCAATAGTGTTTGATTGTTGGCAGCTGCCTCTATAGTGCTGATGCTCCTAGCGTTCAGGCAAACTGTTCAGGCTTCAACGTATGCTTGACATGCAGTGCACTGATCATTTTGAGACTGGCATATATGCCCTTGAGGAGACACTTGAGAGTTGATAATAATTTATTTATTAAATGGTCAACAGTAACAAAGATTTGAAACTATGTAACATTCCACATATCACAATAACCATTAAACAACAAGGAAATATCCCCTTTGACAAAGGGTCATCTGGACTCGAAACGTTAGCTCTTTTCTCTCCTTACAGATGCTGTCATATCTGTTGAGATTTTCCAGCATTTTTTCTCTTTGGGTTAAGGAAACATCACCGTTCCATATTGGTACCAAGACAAAGCTATATCAGCATATTTTCACAAAGAAAACCAAACACACGGTGAAATTCTCTTCCCGTGTTGTGCTGAAGCAAGGGCACAACGCTGCCGGATAATCCTGGAAGAGGCCTCCAGCGGACCTCCCGACAACCTCCGCACCTCGCGGGATTCACCCAAGTCCTACTTATGACCTACCTTCCCCTGATCCACTAGCCTCCCTCGATTCTCCGGCCTCCCCAGGGAGGCTGCGGCCGGGCGTCAATCAGTGCTGGTTCACACCAACGTGGACTAGGCGGAACAGCACCCGGCCATCGGTGACTCTCGGGTGATCAGGGTCAGTGCAGGGTGGCCCTTCCCCTGGAACGTGAGAACTTTGGCAGTGCCCAGCTGGCGCCTGGGCACTGCCAAGGTGCCCAGGTGGCACTGCCAAACTGGCTGAAGCACTGCGTGGGACCAAGGGTGGCAGTGCAAGGGTGCCTGGGTGGCAGCCAAGGGTCAGGGGCCAAGGGAGGCTATTCACATGAAATGAGGGTGAAGGTGGGGTTTGAAGGGTGGGGGAGTACAGAGCAGGTAAGTAGGGGCCTCTGGAAGGTTGTGGGGTGACGGGTGAGGGTTCTGGAAGGGAGGGTGTGTTGTAGAGGGGGCCTAAAGAAGGGAGACCCCCAAGGACCCCATAGCGGGGTGTCCTCACTTGGGGGCTGTGGGGTAGTGTCCCTGTGTGTGGAGAGTGACATTTCCCAATGGTGGGGGAACAAGCTCACTTAGTGATCCAGGCACCCTTTCAAAATGGCGGCCGATCTCTGTGCTCAGCTCCCCAGTGTCAAAAGAAACTCTTAAGTGCGGCCAAACTGGAGAGAAACTCCCCAGGGCCCCAAAAAGTGACAAAATGTCATTGAATAGCGGTAGGGAACTCGCTGGCAGAGCCGACAGGAAACTCCCTGAAAAACCCGCCAGAAATGAACTTAGAAATTTTTCTGGAGAATCACGCCCTAAATGTGGACTAAGCCAGTGCGAAACTCCCCAGGGCCCAAAAATTCACTAAGTGTCATTGAATAGCGGTGGGGAACTTGCCGGCAGAACTGTCGGGAAACTTCCTGAAAACACCGCCACAAATTAACTTCGAAATGTTTTGGAAGAATCGCGCCCACAGTATGACCTCTCGCAGGTTCCTCAACATAAAGAAGGGTAAGCCTGAGAATGTGTTATCATGTCCAGAACTCCGTCACAGAAATAATCTGTCATTCATTGTGTAACTTGTCCCACGTATCAGTGCCATCCTCTGTCCAGGAGCTGCAGCTTTGCAAGCCCTCCCACGTGGCCCAATCGAAATCTGTGAAAGCATTTCATCAACAGCATCATCAGGTGGCCCATTTGGATCAATAACGCGCAGCTTCTTCTTTCATCAAAGCGAATTGGCTTCTGGACTCATACGTCCCCCTGAGCCCGGTGTTCCAGATCAGAAAAAATTGTCCTTTCTGGCTACAGAAAAGGAAGGAAACAGCAACAGCAGCCTCCTGGCACCTGTAGCCACAAGCAGCAGCAAGCACTCAACACAAAGCTGCAGCTGCGAAGTGCTCTCACAACTAACAAGGTTAATTCCCCAGTTGAAAAAACATTCAGCTGTGAAGCGAGAGGCTGTTCACATTCAAGACAGTGAAATTGACTTTCATGAGATAAGCCACAGTAGGGCTCTGTCCTGCAAGTGTTTTGTAGGACAGACAGGCTGCAGCTTACCCTTGTTTTGGGTCTCCACAATATTTAAAGATGGCTTGAAGACTTCACTGATGCAAAGCCCCTCCCCCCCAGGCCCAGCAGCAACCTCTGACCTCGAACACTTCAGGCCCTGACAAGCGCAACCCCCCTGAAGAGTTCCCCCCCGCCCTCCCCTGAGTACTGGGATGCCCTTGAGCTACAAGTCGGAAAAGGGAAATTGTTACCCACCTCACTTCCCCTCAGCAGACATTGCACCAGCTTCACATTTTTGAAAGGGAGCACTAAATGCCGCCCTCATGATTTCTCGCTGGGGAGCCGGGTAATTCCCAGAAGGCTGTTGTATTCAACTTCAGTTCACTAATGAGATCAAAATGAATGTAAATGAGGGTTAATGATAGCTCATCATTTTGGGGCGAAATCCAGAACTCTGCATCGGATGAATTGCAAACTCTTTCACTCTCGGTGCGAATCCCGATTTTGGCCTTTCCCGCTACTTACTCGACATGCCCAGCTCTGGTCCAGGCGCAATGCGATGGTTAAATCTCATCCAATATGTATAACATTTTCCAAATGTCTTTCAGGAGTTCTAGAGGAATGGGGGCACTGAGCTAGAAAACAAAGTTCAGGACTCACAAAAGGCTTGGAGATGATTTATAAGTGAATAGAGGTAGCAAGATGGAGGAATTGTAAAGGGAATTTCAGAGAATTCCCCAAAGTCTAGGGGAATGACAGCACCGCCACAGACAATAGGATGAAATGAGGGTGGCATGTACAGAAGGCAATAGTTGGAAGATGAAGGGTGTGGAATGCAGATTGATTCTGGAGCATTTGCAGAGGTAAAGTTGAAGATGAGAATTTTAAATGCAGTACATCAGTGAGTAGGAGCCAATGCAGACCTAATCACAAAGCCATTTGAAAGTCTTGCAATGAGTATTTCTACCGGAATTCTAATGACAGGAGCAAGGAAACGGTTACCTCTGTGAGGAAAATGCCCTAAAATAGCCTTTGAAGAATACATTTCTTTCAGACTGAATTATTTTCTAAACCAGGTGGATGAACCAGCTTCGTATTTGGTAAGGCAGTGATGGAAATGAATGAAATGTACTCTAAAATCTCAACTAGAGGTCGCAACAAGCAATACAATGTGTTGAATTGTGATGCAAGAGCCACCAAAATTATTGCCCAATAATGTCGGACATGTGGACAAATTCAGAGAATGTATGAGAGAGTGCACGTTTCCCCAATCCTGCCAGCATAGTTCAGATATCTCAAGGCTATAACATTGCAAATGGCTGATTTGCAGTAAGTAAGATGTACCAGGATTGCTTTTTTAATTGAAAATTAGAGAGCACTCCTCATAATGAGTAAGCTTTGCCAGCTTTGGTTAAGAGCCAAAGAGATACAAAGGAGACAGCAGCAAGATTAAATACATTAATCAGACCTAAAAACCAAGGCAGGTGCCTTCCACCAGTCTGCGGCTCTCATTCAGGTGGGATACTGGTGGAACACCCCAGAAAATGGCATTAAAAAATTCAGTGTTCCTTGTCAGAGGCAGTATGTCCACAGACCGCTTACAAGACAAATTGAATTCAGGACTGGGGGTGGAGGAGGGCTCCCAATACCAGGAGTTCCTGCTATACTAACTCAATCTGGACCTCTGCAGGGAGGAATGCCGTGCAACTTGAGACCGACCAACCTATGCACAGGTGAATGTGGCCACCAGAAGAAAGGCATCATTTTAAAAATTTCTACACCAGTCCTTAGTCATTGGCTATGGGGAGAATGATTGGAATCAAAGGGGAGGTATCAGAACAAAACAACCTCCTCCCTTCCCCTTACTATTGATATGCAGTTGCCAAATTTTGTAGTTCCACTCTATTGTGCGACCTTTCACCATAACAGGTCCCCCTCCTGTTTGCCTCATTTTATTTTTTATTCACTTATGGAGATAAGGGCGTTACTGACGAGGCCAAAAATTTTAACCCATTCAGTACTGCCTTTGAGATGTGTAACTGGTGAGCTGCTGTTGTCCACAGGTTGCAGGTACACCCACTGTGTTGTTAGGAAAAGAGTTCCAGGATTTGGACCCAATGACAGTATAATGGTATTATAGTTCCAAGTCAGGATGGTGTGAAATAGAGGCGAACATGCCATGGTGCTTTTCCCATGTGCCTGTCATGCTTGACCTCCAGGCAGGTGGGGAACACTCCAGAGGAGACAATAAGAACAGGAGTAGGCCATTGAACCCTCGAGGCTGTTCTGCCATTCAATAGGATCACGGCTGATCCAACATTCCTCACATTCACTTTCCTGCCCTTGCCCTGTAACCCTTGATTCCCTTACTCATCAAGAATCTATCTATCTCAGCATTAAAAATACACAAGGACTCTGCCCCCGCAGTTCTCTTTGGCAATGACTCACAACCTTCTGAGAGAAAGGTTCCTCTTCATCTCAGTCTTAAATTGGCACACCTTTATTCTGAGACTATGCCCTCTGGTTTGAGACACTCCCACGAGGGGAAACATCTTCTCAGCATTTACCCTGTCAGGCATTCTATACATGTCAATTAGATCACCACTCATTCTTCTAAATTCCAATGAGTCGAGTCTCAGCCTGTTCAATCTTTGCTCATAAGACAATCCCTCCATTCCGGGGATCATACAAGTGAAACCTCTCTAAAACTTCTCCAATTAAGTAATATATTTCCTTAAATAAGGGGGGCAAAACTGCTCACATATTCCAGATGTGGTCTCACCAGTACCTTGTACAGTTGCAGCAAGACTTCCCTACTCTTATATTCCAACCCCCTCCAATCCCCATATTCCCGGCCCAAGTGATTCCCTCCCCAACCACATGAGCAAATACGCGCCCCAGGCCATCAGTTCCGATCCTGCCCAAGATAACCCGTCCAGTTTGTACTGGACCCACCTCTATCAGAACTGGTCACATTGTCCCAGGAATCCAAAATCCTCATTTTCAGACACAGAAATACTTATCTGTTCCCCTTCCAATTGAATCCCCTATCACTATTGCATTCCCACACATTTTACTCCTCCCCTTTGCAACAGAGACCACTGTAGGATCTGGTAGGTCTGATCCTCAAGCATGGGGTCAATGATCCCAATATGGGGAGTCTGATTCCAGGGAGGAGGGAAGGGATAATAATGGAAAGTCTGATCCCAGAATCAGACCCAATGCCTTATCTTGGAGGAGCGATCTAATCCCAAGTAATGCCTAATCTCAGGCCAGGGTAGGATCCAATGTGGTAGTTAGGATGATTTGTAAGGAAGAGGGTCAAAATCCAATAGTAGCAGAGTTTTAAGTGTCTGGAATGAAGCAGACTTGCTTCTCCTGACCCACAAAGAATGTTGTGGAGGAACCTACCTTCTCTCCAAGACTGTTCCTGCTGCAGCCCTTGGGTTTCCTGACATTAGGAAAACTGGAATGAGCATAGTTCTATCGGCAAATCTGGTTAAGAATTTGGCTTCCAACCTCAAAAATGCCAGCCTGCATCGGATAATCCTCATGGCACCTCACTAAAATTTATAAATCAGTGAGTTGGAGTCAGCTTTCTGCTGCACTCGGAATTTTTGCACATTAACCCCATGTAAACATGTCCCATTGATTTTAATCATAAAATATTGGTGAGATTTCAAAAATAAATCACTGGTAGTAATGTCGATGGATGGCTGCTGTAAAAAGAAACCTTTCTGGTGACTCCAAAAATCAAGTTCCGTCTGTCATTTAAGACTTTATCTGGCAATGTGAAGGTTAACTGGTGCCTTTGTGAGATTGTTTCAAAGCTTCATGGAAACTGTGAGAGGTACAGATCCGGTCAAAATATGGAAATTCCTTGGCTTACACTGGCTTTACTTGTATGAAGATGTGACATAAAATGTTTTCTCCTTCCCACATTTCATAATTCACTCACATTTTCTTTCTTAAATATTTCTTCAGTTTGTTTCTCCTTTAAAACACTGGCTGTCCAACACAGGGGTTATCACAGCTGTACACAATGCTGCTCCCAGCCAAGTCATGTAGTTGCCTATATACTCTCCAATGGGATGACGAGATGGTACAGAAGTGGGATCTTGATTTCTTTCCCAGCTCCTCCGCCCAGGGTAATTAAAGCTGAGACAAATACTATTGTGAGCAACTGACTGAGCACAAGTCAGGCATCTAATTTGGAATCTGCCGAATCTGTATGACTTCAATTCCATACTGGGTAATACATTTACTAAGTGATCGAGCTGCTTGCTTTATTTTCTTATAAGAATTCAACACTTGGTGCCTTGTTTGAAAACGGCTAGTAATTTGCTGATTAATTGAATCTGAGAAAAAATTTGCATAAAATAATCTTGCTTAGAATTTAGACAATCTGATGCAGAAATTATGATGTGATCTTTAGTGATCCCATAAGAGAACTTCTTAGATGGAACATTTAGGTCTTTTAAAATGGTGGGATGCAAAATCATCCATTAATTCCCAATAATAATAATAATCTTTATTAGTGTCACAAGTAGGCTTATATGAACACGACAATGAAGTTACAATGAAAAGCCTCCATTCGCCACACTATGGCACCTGTCCGGGTACACTGAGGGGGAATTCAGAATGTCCAATTCACCTACCAAGCACATCTTTCGGGACTTGTGGGAGGAAACCGGGGCACCCGGAGGAAACCCACGCAGACACGGGGAGAACATGCAGACAGTGGCCCAAGCCAGGAATCCAACCTGGGACCCTGGCGCTGTGAAGCAACAGTGCTAACCACTGTGCTACCAGCAGGCAAGGTGCCCATCGGCAGAACATTACTTCTTTAGTGTCTGATTTTTAAAATTGCTTTTCATGTTTAACGGCTAATATTCTTTATTGAACACGAATGGGCTGAATCTCCGAAGAGTGGCCATCATCGTTTTCTGTGCCACGCTGAAGCTCCACAGTTCTGACTGGAACCTCCAGTCCCGGTTTCTTCAGAAGTGCAGAGCATACCTGAATTGGAACTGCTTTGTTCCGGATTATCGGGGAAAGACATGTGGGGCCCACTTTTTATGGCACCAGCTGCCAGATTCTGGTAAGAGTTTAAATGCCACAAAGCTTCTCTGAAAAGCTATGGAAAAAAAACAAGTGCATAAGGGATTAGGGTGGCAGGTAGGCCAGGTAACATCTGGGTAGAGTCGTAGATGGGTTGGTTGGCAGATGGTTAGGGCGTCAAGGTGGCGGCTGGGAAGGGTGACAGATGATCGGGTGGGTACGATGGCAGGTAGGTAGTGAAGAGGTGGATGAGTTGGGAGGGTGCGAAGGTGGAGGAGCGGGTTTGGGGAATTTGAGGGGTGATAGGCAGGAGAGAGGTGGTGAATTACTCTTGCAGCTCATTGGAGGTCATTGGTCTCCTTCGTCATTAGTCAGTGGCCCTCCTTATCATGCTGCATGTACTGACAGTCACTGCCACTGCCTCCCAGGCGGCACTGCTGACACTGCTACCCGTCCACCAACCTCCGCGGGGGAAGATGTTATCAGCGAGAAGCTGAGGCGCGAGTCAGGAAAATCAGTGGGCGAGAGAGCCAGTAACGTCGAGAATCTCATGGGGGCTCATTTCTGGCACTAAGTGCCGTTGAATAAGGGCAACACGGCCATCGCAAACCTCCCTGCCAAACGTGCCCAAAACCGGACTTTAACTTTGGGCCCCTGAATTGCGCCTAATGCCCCTGACAAAAATTATCATGCAACACTTTAGAGAATTTGGTAAACAATGCCATGTAAGCACAAGTTTGTCCTTGCAGCTCAGTGGGTATCTTGCCTTTGAGTGAAAATGTTGTGGGTTCAAGTTGACTTCCACTATCAAGGCTGACACTCCACTGTAGTATTGATGGAGTATTACATTGTTGGAGGTGCCGTTTTTTGAGTGAAATTTTAAACATAGTCCCCGACTGCCTCCTCAGGTGCATGTGAAAGATTGTATGGCAGTATTTTGAAGGGGAGTAGGGAATAACTCCTAGCAGTTCTTGCTAATATTTATCCTGCAATCAAGCTCACAAAAACTGGGTTTCTACGGCAGGATTCGCCATTTATTTGGGAGACTATAGGCGGGGTTCTCCATTGTCTGCGCCAAAATCGTGTTCGGCGATCGATCGGAGAATGGGCTCTGATGCCAGAAATCGTGGCCGGCGCCCCTTTGACACAGGTCAGCCACGCTCCGCCCCTACAGACACGGCATCATCGAGATGCGCGGCGCAGTCACAATGCCATTGGTGCCTCATGCGATGCTCCGCCCTCGATGGGCTGAGTTCCGACGGCACGGACCACGTGTGGTCACACAAATCACGAACCCGATGTGGCGGCTGTGGCCACATTCGGCCAGGATCCGTGCCGCTGGACGGGGAGGCTTCTACGAGTGCTGGGGGGGGACTGGTGAGGGGTGTCCAGGGGGTGGGCTCTGGGGTCACGGATGCTGGGTTGGGTCCGTGCATAACCAATGCCATGTTGTATGGCACGGCCACTGCAGGTCGTCAGCCTTGTGCATGCGGGACCCGGCCGTTTTCAGCGCGGGAGGCGGGAGTTTCAGTTGGCCTGTGCTAGCCCCTCACTGGTACCGGAATCGATGAGGAGTTCCCGCCGATTTGTCAGTCATGAAACACCACGGTTCCCATGCCAGCGTCGGCACTTAGCCGTAGAAACGGAGAATCCAGCCCTATGTTCTCCCTCCGGAGCAATATTCCACTTGATTTGCACTCCCGCTGGGATCAGAAATCAAGAAGTGATTCCCAATCCATAGCTTTGCAGATTTTTGCATGATGAGGATTGCGAGAGATTCCCTAGGTCCCGCGGTTGGTCCCCTCTCCCCCCACAACGTTATTCAGCCCTCGACCCCACAGCGCAATTCAGCCTTGCCAGGATTTTTGGGTCACCCCCCCTCCCTCCAGGACTGGGGTGACCCACCCACCCCCAGAGCCCCCCCCTAAATAAAGAGACCCCTCCCCCCCCCCCCCCCCACCAAATGCTTTCCATTCATCTCCCTTCATGGATGAATGACTTTGGAGTGGTCAGCTGTGAAACTAAAGGCACTTTACTCAGTTTGAAGTGGTCCAGGAGCTGTCAATCAACATTTGATGTTTATAAACATTGCGGTTAGTTTCACAGCTGACCACTGGTCAATATCCCATTACTATTTGTGGGAGTTTGCTGGGTGCAAATTGTCTGCCACATTTCTTATATTACCACAGTGACCACACTTCTAAAGTGTTTAATTGATGGCAAAGCACTTTACAATGTACTGAGGTGATGAAAGGTGTAATGTAAGTGCAAGTCTTTCTTTCAATGAGCAACACTGCCTATATTAATGTATTTATCTAGAGTGTGTTGCCCAAAATAAGCAAATTGTATGAATTATTTCAATCAAAATGTTTTGTGACAGTCATTCATTTGTATATTTAGGGATTTAAATTTTAAGCATTTTATACAAACCAATTTACACTAACGTATTCAGGTGTTCTTTGAAAAAGATCTAAATCATTGAGGTGACCTTTTCATAATCTTTATCTGAATTATACTTTTCCATTTACCAATCTGTTCTAATTTTATAAGCATGTTCAGTTTTAGCTGTGGGCATCAAATCCTGAAGGAATTATTGCACCAGACATTGTAGCCAGATATTCTTAGCATCTTGACATAAGAGCTGTACTGTAGAAATGCTATATTTTTGTAGCTTTTGAGTTTTGGGGCAGGAAGGATGGGCAGTGATTTTGAAGAAAATGCATGAAGTTATAAGAAATGTCACAACTCCCTGTGCAAGAAAATGACCTGACACTCAAACTTAGCAAACCAAGGACTATTAGCAAGCAAATGTTTCTGCCCAAAATAATACATTTTGTGTGTGGAGAAAAGCCCATATGAATCCTTCAAATGTACAAAAATATAACTTTCATATTTACCTATTTCATTCAAGATATCTAAATAAAAATTTGTTGCAATATGATTGTTCATTTATAAATCTAGTTGTCAACTGTTCAGTCTTTAAATAGAATAAACTGTGGCCTACAGTACACGACTAGACCAAACTAGACTAGACCAAGACTTGAATAAACCTCAGTTTTTCTCCTTTCTCAAGCTAATCTGGTCCATGAAACGGCAATGAAACTGCTGACTACCCAATGTCTCTTCCTGGTCTCATGCCAGTTGATATTGCAAACAGTTCCCTTTCCACAGCTACTGGCTAGAATTTGTTGGGCCCTTTGGTGATTGACTGGGAGGTGGGATGGCTGGCAAAATGGTGGGGGGGTGGTATTGGTGGGGGGTGTTCAACTTCTTGCTGTTGCTGGAAATGTGGCACAGCGGTGGGCATGTTGGCAGCCTGGCCACTGAGTTGCCAATTGAGCCACTTAAGTGACCTTTCTGCCTCTGCGGCCATTTTGCCCAAATTGTGAGGGCCTGGTGCCGCATGGACAGACCGCACGGTGAAACTTGGCGGTCTCCCAGTGGGCTATGGCAGCAGAATGGAAGGAGGCCTCCTTTATGGGCACTCCCATCGCTCAATGATTGCCCCTGACACCAGTGGTGGATCCATGGCAACAACAATTGCCTCCACAACCACACCCCACCTCCCTCGATCAGCTCCCTCAACCTACCAGAGCTCTCTTTAAGGGAACTTGACCATTGAGGTCTTCTATCAGCCTCAGCCATGGCCACAATTAATGGTGGCACTGCTGAAGTGCTAGCCCCCAGACTGGGCCAGCAAATCCTGGGGGTGGTACACTGTTTTTCATTGTTCAGCAGCCACGGTGGAGGCCTCTAAATTGACTGCCGCTGGCAACATGATGTCCCATCATCCGCTGTCGGCTGAAGTGAGGTTGCTTCCTTTTTGTGGCCCCTGGTGGCCAGAATTGTGGCATCTCAAGAAGATTCAGTCCACCATCTCCCTTGCTTTTAACTCTGCTGTCAGCAAATCCTCCTCATAAAACCTTAAGGCCTTGTAATCTACCAGCTCATCTCTGACCTCCCTTTACTCCCCAGTCCTTGAATGTGTGGGTGGTTCACAAATCTATTCAGGTATTTCCTGCAACTCCATGTTAGAGCCTCTCCAGTCCGGTTTCTCCTCTGCCCCTACACTTTTTCTCATATCATAGAATCATAAAATCCCTACAATGCAGAAGGAGGCCATTCGGCCTGTTGAATTTGCACAGACCTTTTTAAAGACCACCCTACCTGTGCCCAACCCCACTTCCTATTGCTGCAACCCCACCCTAAGGGCAATTTAGCATGGCCAATCCACCTAACCTGCACATCTTTCAACTGTGGGACGAAACCGGAGCATCCAGAGGAAACCCACGCGGACATGGGGAGAATGTGAAAACTCCACACGGACAGTCACCCGAGGTCGGATTCAAACCCGGGTCCCTGGTGCTGTAAGGCAGAAGTGCTAACCACTGTGCCACCGTGATGGTGGCATGTTGACACTCGGTAATATTATCCATCACATGATGTCAGGTCCCAGTAATGGGGGAGGAAGAACCAGTACAATGTATCTGACCACAACTTTGCTCAACCCCTCCGCTGCCTTAATTGGCAGATTTCATTCAGTTAAACATTGGAAAGGTCAAAACCATTGGAGAGGGATTTTGCGCCCAAGACCTCAAACGACGACGTGGGGGAAAAATCCCACAGCAGTCAGGAAACGAGATGCTCACCGGCGAGATTTTCCCCACCACTCGCTGGTGATGTAATAAGGTTCCTGCCCAGAAAGGGTGGGCCCTCTGGGGAGCACCATGTGGAGGTTGGGGGGGGGGGGGGGGACCGCTTACATCTGTTGGGGGGGAGGCTGATGCCTGTGAGGTGGGGGGAGAGACCTGCTACCTCTATTGTGGTGGGGAGCGGAGAGAGGGGAGGAGATCAGCTGGTTTTGGGGGAGGGGTAGAGAGACCTTGATATCTCTGTGATTGTGGAGAAGAGGGGGGGTGGCAGAGCCCCTGATATTTCTGTGGTTGTGGGAGGAGGAGGGACGAGAGAGCCCCCGATACCACTGTGTTGGGGGTTCGCCAAATGCTTGTGGAGGTCCTCCTTGCCCTTGGAATGGTGGGGAGTGGTTCATTTTCAGGGCGTCCTTTAAAGATGGCGCCCTGATCTCCGTGGAGTCGGCCTTGCCAGCTTTATCAGGCCCCGCCCTGCCTGAGTAACACCGCAAACCATACCCCTAGATTTTCTGTGCACTGAGTGCCAGAAAGTCTGGTCTGAAAACCCGGCCGTGCTGCTGGAGAGATACATGCCAGTTCTCATTCAGAGTCTGACACTCTGACAAATTTTGGTAAAATTCTGTACGCTGCCTTTTACTCCTGCCACAATCTGCTTGCATATTGTCCTGAAGTCATCTCTTCCCTGACCACTGTTTCATGCTGAACCAAGATTTTCACTACCTCTGTGTCCTAGTTGACCCTGAGCTACACTTCTAATCCCTATATCTTCTCCATCACAAGGACTGCCTAATTCCATCGCTGTAGGATAATATAATGTAATAATAATCTTTATTGTCACAAGTAGGCTTACATTAACACTGCAATGAAGTTACTGTGAAAAGCCCCTAGTCGCCACATTCCGGTGTCTGCTCGGGTACATGGAGGGAGAATTCAGAATGTCCAAATTACCTAACAGCATGTCTTTCGGGACTTGTGGGAGGAAACCAGAGCACCCGGAGGAAACCCACGCAGACACGGGGAGAATGTGCAGACTCCACGCAGACAGTGACCCAAGCCAGGAATCGAACCTGGGACCCTGGCGCTGTGAAGCAACAGTGCTAACCGCTGTGCTATCGTGCTGCCCTTTGTCCATATTCACCTCTGCCACAACACATCTGATGCTAAAACACTCAACCATTCTTCTATTACCACTAGACTCCAGAGATGACTTTTCTAATACTCTCCTGGCAGTCCTACCATTTTCCACACTTTGTCACTTAAGTTCATCCAGATCTCTGCTCCCCATGTCTTAACATGCACCATGTTCAAATCCCACCATGTCCTTGGCCCTCCTTAACTCTAATTTCCCCCCAGCCCTCCAACCATTCAAAAACTTTGTGTTCCTCAACATTAGTAGCAATGTCTCATCTGTGCTCTAAATTTAGGAATTTCCTCCCTAACCTTCACCACAACTCTCTCCTTTGTTAAGATTATTTTTCAAACCTATCTCTCATTAACATCTTGCCATCCATGTTAATATCTTCTAATTTGGCTCAGTGCCAACTTTTATCTGATTCTGCTCCTGTGAGGTGTTATATTACATTAAAGGTGTGATAAAATGCAAGTTGTTGGGACATTTGCATTGTACTCAAAAGCTTTTTACAGTTATGCTCAGACTGCCTCTTCCAAGTGATTTGATTCTGCTTTGGAACACATTGCACTAAAGTTGGTCGAAAGTGATCAGTCAAACTCCACTTCCTCTTGCCACAACCACCCCAATTTAGTCTCATTAGTTAATCTGATGTGATGTAATGAATAAAAGGTTTCAGTGTCTAAATTTCTTACATGGATTTGACACAGTTGTGGTAACTTGAACCTGCACTAGCCTTGCGTGGGGTCAGCAACACAGGCTGAAAATCCTGTGAAAATTGGGAAACGTGATTCTCCCCGGAGAGATCGCATTTCCCGATTTTCTCGCCATAAAGGGCGTGGGCCTCATTTAAATAGATTTCTATATATTTTAATATTATTAACGGGCCTCCCCACAACATGATCCACCCTCACTAAATATGCATACCTCGCCAATGTGATGTCATGCAGGCGAGGTTTGCAACAGGTTTGGCCAAACAGGAAGCAGTCGAGGGGATTCCTTCAGGAGCACAGAGGTAAGTATAGCCCCAGTGGGGGGGGGGAGGGGGGGCACAAGTGAGATAAGGGCACTGCCCTGGCACAGGTTGGCACTGCAGATTTGCCCGGGGAAGTGCCGGGGGAGGCCCTAATGGGAGCCCCATTGGGGGGGAGGTTCATATATGTGTGGTGGTGCTGGGGAAAGGGAGTTCGGGAACAGCGGACACTGAGTTGGGGGGGGGCAGTACTGGCGACCAATGTTGGGACGGGGAGGCGAATGACAGTGATGATTGTCGGGGGTGGGGTGGTGGGCGCTCCAGATGCCTCCGTGATGGGGGCTGGGGGTTGTTAACCTGCAGTGCTGTTTGGGACGTCCTTTAAAGATGGCGCCCCAATCTCTGTGGAGCCTGCGGCTGGCTCTATCAGGCCCCGCCCCGTCTGAGTGATGGCATAAATCATGCACACTTCTTATTTCTTCAGAGAGGCTCAGTATCTTCAGAAAAAACTAGGACGGGATTCTCTGAGCCTGCGACGCTGGTCCGATGCCGGGATGCGATTCTCCGGCGACTGGAGAATCGGCGCGAGCCGTGCATGCGCAATCGACGCGGCACCGGTTGGGGGCCGTTGAAAGAAGCCCCCGCGGCAATTCTCCGCGGTGTACCGGCCGAGTTCACGCTGGCGTGGTTCTAACATGGTTCTACCCGGCGGGAGCTCGGACCCGCGGCCGCGGTGGCCGTCCTGGTGGGGGGATCAGACTCCAGGGGGGCCTCCACGATCGGTGGGTGCGTGCGATCTGGGGGGGGGGGCTACCTTCTTCCGCGACGGCCCGTTGTGTGGCTCTGCCATGTTGCGCGGGCCCGGCGCGGAAGTGGCCACCGCGCGCATGCGTGGACCCGCAGCTGGCTGCCGTGCGCATATGTGGACCAGCGGCGGCAGTGCAGAGCCGCATATCGGCGCCGCGTGGAGCATTCCGGCACCGTGCTGGCCTCCTGTGGGCCACGGAATCGTTGGGCCAGGAGGCCCGTTGACGCCGGCGTGAAACACTCCAGTGTTTACGCCGGCGTCAACACTTAGCCGCCGTATTGCAGAATCCCGAACCTAGTTTGTGCATCCGGAGAGTTACGCCAGTTTTCTGTCTGAGCCTGACACTTGGCCAAATGCTGGTAAGCTTCCACCCATTTGGAGCCACAGTAGTGGGGCCCTTCGTACTGATCACTGGGGGTTCTCCGCCTAATCCTTTTATTCAACATTTGAGTGGTACATATGGTTGATTTAATACCTGCCATCTTTTTAATGTGGCAAGACTGTGCTCTAGAGAAGTCTGTATGATTGATTAATCAGGAGGAGTGCTGGAGCTGGTGCTGCTGAATAAAGACAAGACTGACAGTTTTACAGGAAGAATAACAGCACTGTACTGGAAAACCCAAGGACAGACAGAGGATAGGCCTCCCACTGCTAAAGGAAGGGAACAGGTCAGAAAAGACTGAGAAGTAGAGATACAGATTTAGCTTAATGCAGGAGATGGGCCAATGGCACTGACACCGATTGATGGAGAGTGAAAGCTTAAAGTGTATGACGTGGTAACCATTGCAGAAACTTGGTTACAGGCTGAACATGACTGGGAGCTCAAAATAATTTGGAAAGGGAAGAGAATTGCAATATTGGTAAAAGACAGATGAAAGACGGGATATTTTGAAGGATAAGAAAGCAAGGCAATGTATTTTAGAATCAACAAAGGAGTGGGCCATTAAGGATTAAGTGATTAGTTAAGGAAACATCTTGTGAGCAGTGACCGTGAAATGATTGAATTAAACAGTTGTTTGAGAGGAAGAAAGGAGGGTCACAAAACAAGGACGGCTTCTTCGATCCCGAGCAGCAACCTCAATGTGGCGCTGTATCAGATTTCTGCCATTTCTAAAATAAACAAAATGGTACAAAATTAAACATGACATATGCTAAAATCCTGTTATAGCAATTTTGGAGTAGTGGTATTAACACACAGGAATCGAACCAGGTGAACCAATTCGAGGCTTATGAATTACATTTACTCCTTTTCTTCTTTGTGTGTGCATTCACCAGTCCTGTACCTTACTTCACTCCAGTGACGGTGCATATACTGTGTACGTGCCACTGCCCTGAGAAGATTGCTGAAGTATTCTCCCGGTGAGAAACATTAAACAAAAATAACACCCAGAAAGAGAAAGAATGGGACACTATAGGAGGAATGAAAAGGAAAGATTTTGCTGTAGGGGGGAAATGTTCAGCAGTAATCACTGATGAGCTCCATGCTTGCACAGATGCTGAGAAATGCACTGTGAGCACTCAGTTGATGAGTCCCAACCTCATTACAAACACTCACATTTGTAAATTACTTTTTAGGTTCGACGGGCAGCATGGCCAGCGCAGGCCTGGAGGGCCGAATGGCCTGTTCACTTGCTGTACTATTCTTTGTTCTAGATGTAGGGTTAATAGCACAAAAGCAACCATTTTTTCTAATCATTGCAAAAAGTTCTAATTCCTCAACAATCAGATAAAATACATTTACAGCTGAAATTCACGCTGGCAGTCGACTTTGAACTGACGATTTCAAACAATTGTTACACTTGTCATTTGAGCAGTTTTAAAGAATTGTAAGCTTAATATTAATATTAATTGTTGCCGGGGCAGCACGATGGCGCAGTGGGTTAGCCCTGCTGCCTCACGGCGCCGAGGTCCCCGCTCTGGGTCACTGTCCGTGTGGAGATTGCACATTCTCCCCGTGTTTGTGTGGGTTTCGCCCCCACAACCCAAAGATATGCAGGTTAGGTGGATTGGCCACAATAAATTGCCCCTTAATTGGAAAAAATGAATTGGGTATTCTAAATTTATATTTTAAAAAAATATTAATTGTTGCCTGATTCTGGCTGGTCTTTCAGTTGTAACGAACAAATCGTAAGCGGAGTCAAAGAAGTGTTTGCATTGTAACGCGTGGGTGAACTGTGCAATCATCCGAGTAGGGTTGTCTCCTGGTTCACTACTTTTACAAAGCGATAACTCAAATTTGTACTTGTTGTACAGGAGGTATATTATTAATTCTGTTCCCTAACATGAGAAAAGCTTTCTCGAAACAGTCATTAAACCCAGATTTATTTTTGTGTGGGAGGTATGTAAATCGAGTAGAAAGATCCCTTGATAATGTTTATTACAGCTGCCTAATATATTTTTATTCCGCCAGCCAAATAATGTTTTGTATTGTAGCGATCATTAATATGGAACATCAACGAAGAGCAAAGAAAAATTAGCAATTTAGATTAAGAAATTGAAACATTTTCATTTTAAGTTGGTTGGACATCATAATTCCTCACATGACTTGGTCATTGTTGATATGAAATGCCACCAAGTGATCCATAACGCTGTCCGTACTTGACTAAATAATACTTTGATGCCAGTCCTACAAAAATCAAATTGTTGAACCATTGAAACAATTCGATTTTGAATAAATTCGACTTCCTTTACTTGAAATTAAGACACGGAATATTCCTGAAGTTGACGAGTTGGATGTGGAGTTGGGGCTTTGAATAGCTTGCATGAGCTTGGCTGTATTTTTCCCAATTTTCTGCCAATCCTACTTAAAACTGCCACTAGATAAATGGAAGTTTGAGCAGCAGTATGCTATTCCTGAGGCAGACAGTGCAATGGGGCGGCCATTTTGTTTACTGCAGTTAAAGCTTTATATTACTTTCCCTGCAGAATGATGTTTACCGTTTGGTGATCTGGAGGTTTTGTTCGCTCTTTTTATGTCATGGTGCATTTTGCAAAAAGTAGGTTTTGGACTGGGAATGTGGAATTTCCAATAGGAGTCACTCTAAGTCTGTGTTTTGAAGAGGGTGAATCTATGGGCATGATCTAACAAAATTGGAACGGAGTCCTGTGACGAGCGGGTTTACCCGGGTATTTCCTGCTGCCCGCAGCGCTGAGAAACACCACGCTATCTACTGAGATTCTATTTCAATCAGGGGCCTAAGCGGGGAATGCCTCACCGAGGCCGCACTCAGTCCCGTTTCCTGCACTAAAGAGCTCTGCTCGACAGAACTTCTGAGTGTAGGAAGAGATCAGGATAAAATTTTTCTCTCAACTCACCGATGTGACCCCTGAACCTCCCCAAAGCCCAAATTCATTTGTGAAAGGGTCTTGCCCGCCCCCCCCCCCTCCTCCGCACCCTATCTCACATGCTCAGGCACCGCCGGTCCCGATCTGTTCTGTGGGAAAAATGCCAGCCAGGCACTTTGGCGGTGCCAGGCTGGCACCCAGGTAGCACTACCAGGGTGCCAAGCTGACAATGACAAGGTGCCCAGGTGACACCAGCCATCCTGTCCAAAGTCAACCATCTGGAGGCCTCTGATCCCCTGGGAGACCCCCCACAAGCATCGTTCTGTCCGGTCCCATTTGTGGGGACCTGCACAGAACATTGCTCGTCCAAGGTCAATGAGGCGAAGGAGTTAGATCCCAACACCCCGGGTAGATCAGGGGAGGTCATATTAGAGTGAGACTACCTTTCCGATGCAGCGCAGACAGTAGATGGCGCCCTATAACTCCAGTAATTCCCTTTCAGCGGAAAAAGTGATGTAAAGCGATCTATTGAACTTCAAGAAAGGTGATAACGCCTGAGTATTTCCAACATTTCCTCAGCGGGATTCTCATTTTCTGAGAGGGCTGGATTCACCATTTTACAGACTAAGTGCTGACGTGGCATGGGAACTGTAGCGTTTTAAGATGTGCACCCACACAACTGATCCGGTACAGCCAGTGGAGGTAGGAACACAGGCCGGAGGGCAGGCCGGCCCCAGGGACTAGCTGCCATCCAGAAGGGTCTTGGGCTTCTGGAACAGACAGTCCCATCTATAGTGGAGATGCAGAGCCAGGGACTACATGAGGGTTTGTCGGCGAGTATCCAGCACCTGCAGGTGCAGTTGGAGGTGTCCAACCGTGTGCAGGAACAGGAAGTGGGGCCGACAATGTGTGCCACCAAGGCCAACACCACACGGATGCCGTCTGAGGTGGAGGCATTGGGGCTGACAGTCGTGGCTATGGATCAGCATGTCCAAGGCCTGGAGCATTCTGTGCAGGTGGTGACCGAGGCCCAGGGCACGGTTGCCGACTCACAGGCAACCATGTGCAGAGCCATCTGGACATCGCAGCGGCGCATCAGGGCTTGGCCCAATCACAGCAGCCATGGCTGGGAACGGCGGCGGCATTGCCCAGGCGGTGGCCAACAGGCGCTGAGGGTGGTGGCCTAGTACCAGAGGCTGGCTGATGTGACACAAACGCAGAAGGTGGTGGCACAGTCAATGGGTGATGTGGCGCAGTCCCAGATGGAGATGGTCCACTACCTGTGCTCCATGGCCGCGTGCATGCAGGCCGTGGTCGAAACCAGAGCGGGACTCCAGGACTGACAGTGCCAGGTAGCAGGTGAGCCTCAGGAGATAGCTCCTCATACCCATGGAGTCTCCAGGGGCCATCTGGCACCCCAAGGGAGGAGGAGGTGATGGGTCCCATTCCGGCGACTCACACAGGGGAGGGTCATCCCCTCCTCCCCCACACCACCCCGGTGCATCTGGTGGGCAGCACGGGGCGGCATCACGCCACCTGGGATACCGAGTAGCAGCAGACCTGGTCGCCCCAGAAGACAAACAGGGACGCAAGTCGCAGGGCAGGAATCATAGCCGGCCGCCTCCACTCCTGCTGTACAGTAGCGTTAGGGCCCGTAAGGCCAGGAGGTTAGACACCAGTTGGCATGGGTGCAGGGCACAGTTTAGTTATTGGGGCTAGGGCACAAATCTGTACATATTTGTTCACATCAAACACTTGTTCGGGGCAACACGGTAGAATCATAGAATTTACAGTGCAGAAGGAGGCTATTTGGCCCATCGAGTCCGCACCGGCCCTTGGAACGAGCATCCCACCCAAGCCTATACCATCCCCATAACCCAGTAGCCCTACCTAATCTTTTTGGACAATAAGGGAAATTTATCATGGCCAATCCACCGAACCTGCACATCTTTGGACTGTGGGAAGAAATCGGAGCACCCGGAGGAAACCCACGCAGACATGAGGAGAACGTGCAGACTCTGCGCAGACAGTGACCCAAGCTGGGAATCGAACCTGGAACCCTGGAGCTGTGAAGCAACTGTGCTACCATGCTGCCCACTAGCACAGTGGTTAAGCACTGTTGCTTCACAGCGCTGGGGATCTGGGTATGATTTCTGGCTTGGGTCAGGGTCCTCTTTCCAAGGGGCGGTGCAGACTCGGTGGGCCGAATGGCCTCCTTCTGCACTGTGAATTCTATGATTCTATGTTACTACTGTCACAACCTACCTCGGTGCTCTGTCAGATGGGTGTGAGGGGTGGGCTGCTCTGGGCTGGCCGGGGATGGGGGAGAATGGGTAGATGTTGGGCGGCGAAATGGGCAGACCCTGTGGGTGGCCTCGGCTCCGCACCGACCCCCATGACCATCCCCACCACCATCACCCCAGGCATTTGATGGCACCGTGGGAAGGAATAACCAGCTCACATGCAGGGATCACCAAGATGGGCGGTGGAAGATGCTACCGTGGGCAGGAGTGAGACATTGTCAAACGATGTGGAGCACTAGAGCTCATCGCAGAGCGGGTTGTCATCATCCTCCATCCCATGGACCAGAACCATTGTTACTGCCAACCCAGGGCCCCCATACTGTAGTGCGACAGATATGTAGCCCGGAGGTAGTTGCAGGCAGGGGGTGGCTAGGGGGCATAGAGAGGGGTTGTGGAGCAGGGATGCGGTGTCCGTGTCCCTGGCCAGTCCCTCCCTCCCCTCCTTCACCACCCACCCCCCCCCCCAGTTTGGTGAACCTGGAGGCGATCAGAGAAACCTCGTGTGCGTTGGCCCTGGAGCACACGTCATCTGGCCTCCCACTCAGCACCTGGAAGGACCCCGTTGCGTAGAGGTTCAGAGCGACCGTTACCTTGATGGCCACCGGGACCCTGTGTCCTCCATCATATCCCCACAGTGCCAGGTGCGCCATCATTTGGCAGATATGTCGCACTGTCTCTCTGCTCAACCGGAGTCTTTGACGGCATCCCTGGTCCGGCAGGTCCTCGAATGACGTGCGCTGCCGGTTCACGCAAGGCCTCCTGTGGTGCCTCACCTCCACCTGCTCGGCTGCTGGGCGGCTCAATCTCCATCCTGGGCGGCTGACACCTGTTCTTCTGCTGCACGCTCCACTGCTGCATCTTCCTCCTCCTCCTTGAGGAGCTCCAACTTGTACAGCCGCAGGGCATCCCCCAGGGATGTGGCGACTAGCAGGAAGGCCACCATTGCTGGTTGAATTCCAATATCCATTGTCTGCAGGGAGTGAAAGGCCAACATCTTAGCATGGTGCATACCCACATGACCAACGAGGTCCAACGGGTTACATGGGGGTCCTGGTTGGCACTGTGGGCTCTGCCCCTGCGTGTCTGTCCCCCATCCCCTGCCACCCGTCGGTGGCCCATACTGTGGGAGCCTCTGGCCCTTGTGCCCATCCCTGATGCCAGGGATACCGTCGGCTGGCACTGCCCTCACCATGGGTATGCATCACGGCCCCCGTAGCGGCTACTGTGTGTGTTGCCCTGGGTGAGATGGCCGTCAAATTGGCGCCTGCCACAATTTTGGGGTCGGAAACGATTCTTCTCCCAATCGCATTTCGCAATTTTGGTGTCGGCCAATGGAGAACCCCGCCCCCCTTTTTACTTCTGAAGTCTCATTTCTCTGTGTGGGAGGTAAGAGAAATGGCATTTTTTTTGCCAACATATTATCACCCAATTTCTGTCCGATTAGGACCCCAAACTTTCCAAAAACATGTAGTTATATGGAGGAAATGTCATGTCTGTTGTAAACCACCAGATCTCAGTTGTATCACATTTGTATTCCATGCTGCCACAATGGCCCAGCCACAGCAATGTGTGCTCTTTCTTTGGGACTGACTTTGACTGTACTGTCTTGGTGTAAATGGTGCACATGCCACAGCCAGTTAGACATGAGAGATGAGCTTGTGCCTGTTAACTCGTCTGCAGTCCCTGCAGAAAACTGCAACGGAATCAGTGAATACAGGAAATGGTATAGCTTTGTGTTTCCTGATTTTATAAAGGAAAGCAGCAATGTTTATAGAATAGTTGCCCAAATCTTCTTGTTTTGCTCTTGTAACAAATATCATTAGTGTCTGAATTAGGCTGAATGTTGTCTGACTGTTGTTGAACACTTGAATATTAAATTTTAAACCGTATTTGTGACATTATTGAAGAATAGAGTGAAGAGCTATTCTCCCTGTTCTGCAATCACTTCAAATATAAGTATTAGTAGGTTGATTTTAACTGTCGTGTGATTAACTAATGGATCTCGTGGCCACTTTTCTCTTTTTTGCAGCAAGGTAGCCTGGTTAGGTTTGAGACTTGAGGCTCATTTAAGTGGCGCCAGTGAGCTGGCTGCCATAGAGGTGGATCACTCAATCTCCAAGAAAATACTGACATTTTAGGGGGCTGTTCAGCAGTTTAACAGTGAAACTGCTTGGAAATGTCCAGTCCTGTCTTAAAATGGCATTTTGGCTCTCATGTACACACATGTCACCAGACTTCTGATTTACATGTCAAAAAACAACAACTACTTGTAAAAGACAGGAACCTTGGGGTACTAGCTACTGGCCGCGCTGTGCCCAAGAGGCTGCGCGATATGGCCGGTAAATGCTGGCACTGCCAAGTGCCCAGGTGGCACTGCCAGGCTGGCAATGTTTCTGTGACGAAGACCGGGCCCGGGGAGTGCCCTGTGCAGGTGCCGGAGGTACGAGGACCCCCTCTTCTGGGATCTACCCGGCTCACAACGCCTCCCGAGAACTAATGCGATCTCACGAGACGCCGCGATCTGAGTCCCGCTCATTGTGGGTGGAATCACTATTTTGCAACTATGCATATTAGAGTAAGACTAGCTGTCTCACTCTAATATGTAGATTTGCAAATTATGCTCTCGTATGATCTAGCCAAGGCATTTTGATCTAACCTCTTCGCCTCGGAGACCTTGGACGGGGCGCCGTTCAGGGCTGGGCTGCATTCCCCATAGCCCATCAGTGAAATCGTGTTCGGTGATCAGGCGCGGAATGGATTTTCACACCAAAATCGGGGCCGGGGCCGGGTTGACGCCGGTCCGCCATGCTCCGCCTCCTCCAAACTGGCAGCATTGTGACACGTGCCGCGTGGCATTTCAGCAGCGTGGCACGTCATCAGCCGGCCCACCCACAATGCTCTGCCCCCGATGGGCTGAGTTCACGACAGCGCAGGCCACGTGTGGTCCCAACCATGCAGGAACCCTGTGTGACGGCGGCAAACTGTTTCCAGCGCCGCCACACTTGGCCAGATTTTGTGCCACTGGCCGGGAAGCTTCTGCTAAGGCTGGGGGTACTGGTAGGGGGTGGCCAGGTGGTGGACTGTGGGGTTGCAGTTGGTGGGTTGGGGTCACGCATGGCCGGCGGCATGTTGTACGGTGCGACCGGTGCAGTCGTCAGCCGTGCGCATGCGCTGCCCGGGAACTGGCCTTTCACCGTCCGTTTTCGGCGTGATCCACGGGTGTTTCACGTGGCGCCAGGGCTAGTCCCTCACCGGTACTGGAATCGGTGAGGGAATCGCGCCAATTTGTCGGTCCTGAAACACCAGTGGCCCCGCGCCACGTCAGCACTTAGCCGCAGAAACGGAGAATTCCGCCCCTGGTCTCGACAAACCGGGGCCAGATGGAATAATACTGGATTGGATTTGTTTAGTGTTACATGTACCGAGGTACAGTAAGAAGTATTTTTCTGTGTGCAGCTCAAACAGATCATTCAGTACTTGAAAAGAAAAGAAAATATAAAGAAATATATAATAGGACAACACAAGGTACTTGTGGGGAACTCCCAGGGTATCGGAGGCCCCAAGCGGCTTGTCCTCTGGGCAGGGTGCATGCATCCTGGTACTGCTAATCTGGCATATTGGCAGTGCTGCCTGGGCGTCAGCCTGTCACTGCCAAGTCACTGCAGGGGCACTGCCAGGCTGGAAATTCCAACCTTAATGCTGCAAATGAAGGGTATCTTTCCCAATAAGTCAGAGTGCATTTAGGCTTTGTGAAATGTTTGACTACCTGTCCACTCTGCTGTAATTTCAGGAACAATGGTTCATATTATAAATAAAGGGTTTTATAAGATGATTATGTGTAGACCGTCTCTTTAATTCAAGATGAAATGGAGGAATGAAGAGGGTCATGTGATCTGCTATGGGTTCTGCCAGACAACAAGCCTGCATGGCTTGGTTACTCTGGGGAAAGGGGTAAGGACCCAGATAAGGAGCTATTGAAATGTACAGAACATATTTTACAACCAAAATCAAAGGGAAGAGCAGCTGACTGACAGTGGGCGGAATTCTCCGACCCCCCGCCGGGTCGGAGAATTGGCAGGGGACGGCGTGAATCCCGCTCCGACGCTGGCTGCCGAATTCTCCGGTGCGGGTTTTCGGGCGAGGGCGGGGTTCACGTCGCGCCGGTCGGGGGCTGTTGGCAGCCCCCCCCCCAGGCCCCAATTGGCCGAGCGGTCGTGCGTTCCTGGCCTGTCCCGCCGGCGTGAAATGGACATAGTCCATCCCAGCGGGACTTGGCTTGTCGGCTGTCTAGCGGGGTCCTTGGGGGGGCACGGGGGGATCAGACCCCTTTAGGGGCCCCGACGGTGGCCTGGCCCGCGATCAGGGCCCACCGATCTGTGGGTGGGCCTGTGCCGTGGTGGCATTCTTTCCCTCTGTGCCAGCCTCTGTAAAGCTCCGCCATGGCCGGCGTGGAGACGAAATCCCCTGCACATGCGCAGGAAACACGCCGGCTGGTCAGCGCATGCGCCAGAACATGCCAGCGGTTCTGCGCATGCGCCAACTCGCGGCGGCACAAACCCTCCAGCGCCGGCCTAGCCCCCGGAAGAGTGGAGGATGCCGCAACTTCCAGGTGGCCCGACGCCGGAGTGGTTCACGCCGCTCTTACCGCCGGTACGGGCCGCCCCGCCAGTTCCGGAAGAATCCCGGCCTGTTAGCCTACAAGTTTTTTTTGGACAGACAGAGAGATGTCGCATAGAGATAAAGGCTGCAGCTTGTCTGATCAGTAGAGTGGAGAAGGCTGTGAGTCCTCAGCAAGCTACCATGTGGATTGCAAAGGAGAGGACAGTCTCTGGTCTGTGGTAATCTAAAGACTCTGGAGATTTGCCCTGGTGAAGATGGGAGAGGAAATCGGCAGATTGGGCCTGCCTGCTGGTAATCAGTTTGGAAATTCTCCAAAAATTGAGGAAAGCACCTTTCGATAGTCATCCAATGTAAAGACTCAACAAAATGGGGAGAAGTGGACCCACTGAGAGTTGGGAATGTCTGTGGACTGTGTGGTGGTATGTATTAGGGGTAATACGGTACACCACGTGTCGACAGGCTATTGGTGGAGGGATGCCAGGTCCTGATAGGATCTGCCACCTGCTGGACTCCACCCAGAAATGCCGGTATAAGAACCCAGCTTTTCCCTCCATTTCCCTCAGCAGCTGCATTCTGTAACCACGCTGCTGGGGATAAAGTTCTGCGTAATAAAGCCTTCAATTGACATTACCTCAACCTGCCTCACGTCATATTGACGGTGCTACAGACTGTTTCCTGTAAAGGCTGTAATCCTGTGTATTGTAATGTGTTTGTATGTGGCATGAGGTTATTGGTTGCGTTGAAACATTAATGATGGTTATCCTTTCTATAGTTTGAAGTATTAATTGCTGACTAGTTCATGTTTATTTTTCAATGTTGCTTCAAGTTTGTTCGTTACAGTTTAAGACTTGAAATCTTGTTGTCCAATTTCATTAAGTCAGCCATTGGGAGTTCAAATATATTTTCAAATTATTGGTCTGAGCAGGAATCATAACATTTATTATTTTATGGGCCAGATGCCTTGCCACCAGACCTCTGTCAAAGACATTGCATAACCGGGCGGCATGGTGGCACAGTGGTTAGCACTGCTGCCTCATAGCGCGAGGGACCCCGGTTCAATTCCAACCTTGGGTGACTGTGTAGAGTTTGTACATTCTCTGTTTTCCTCCGGGTGCTCTCGTTTCCTCCCACAGTCCAAACACGTGCAGGTTAGGTGGATTGGCCATGTTAAATTGCCACTTAGTGTACAAAAAGGTTAGGTAGGGTTACAGGATTACAGGGGTAGGGCTGGGGCATGGGCCTGGGTAAGGTGCTCTTTTGGAGGGTTGGTGCAGACTAAATGGGCTGAATGGTCTCCTTCTGCACTGTAGGGAGTCTGTGAAACCTACAAGTGGGGTGGGGGGGGGGGGTGTGCACAAGAGTAGCCAGGATAACGCCACACAGCCATGCTTTGGTTTGAAGTCAGTACTTTTGTCACGGAGTGTTTATAATTGTTAAATATTTAGGATAAAATGTAAGTGAAAAGTCTTTTTTTTAACCTTGAAAAACAACTTGTGTTTCGAGAGAAATTTGGAGAAAAATAAAAATGTCAAGGTGCTCCGCAGTGGAAATAGGTCAGAAAATGGACACTGTGTCATGGAGAGGGAGATGGAAAAGTAAATAAAAGTGTTACAACTTGCCTGCTTACCACTGGCTGGGGACTAATGGCAATCCCACAATCCTTTGGGAGTATGAGCTTCCCCAATGAGCGGGGTGGAGAAATCATTAGCAGATTCCGTGCATAAATAAAGCTGGCCAGTTTGGAACTGGCTAGAGGAGAGTGAGCAGCAAGGGAGTTGCTGCTGCTGCTGTATATATATAAGTCATTGTAAATAAATGTTATTTCTTTCTATCCTTCAACTCGTGCTGGATTCTTTGTGGCCCTCACAGAACTGGCAATGAGGGTTAAAGTGAATAGCTGTCTACACTGCTGAAGCCACCTCCCTGGATTTTTGTTGGATACAGGTTGGAAGTTGTTTTCTATTATACCATGCCTCTGTATGGACGTTTGGATGTTTTGACGCTGCGCTGGAAATTTGGAACCAGTACACACAACGGATGCGTTACTATTTCCGGGCAAACAACATCACTGAAAACAAGTGGCAGGTGGTCATATTGCTCACCGCCTGCGGCCCGCATACGTTTGGGGTGATTAGGAGCCTTACGTACCCAGCTGCGCCGGACACCAAAACGTTTGGTGAACTTGTGAACTTAGTGGGGCAACATTTTAACCCAACCCCATCCACGATAGTCCAGCAATACTGTTTAATACCGCTGAGAGGACCCCTGGAGTATCCCTTGCCGACTTTCTATCCAGGCTATGCAGGATTGCGCAGTACTGTGACTATGGTGAGACCTTGTCAGAAATGTTACGCGGCCGTTTGGTTTACGGTATTAACAATGCGGCCACCCAGAGAAAGTTGTTAGCTGAGCCAACATTGACTTTTCAATAGACCATTCAAATAGTATTGTCCTGAGAGAGTGCAGAACGGGGAGTACAGGAGGTGCACGCCTTGGGGCGCAACCTCTTCCGTCCGAAAGTGTGCCCCCGCACCCCTGCAGTACTTTGGGCGAGACAATGTCCGGATCGATGTCAGTGGCCGGCGAACATTCCTCCCCGAAGGGAGCCTTCTCCAGAACCAATGGATGAGGAGCCATGTCCGTGTCAGACTTGTGGGCACCGACCCCGTCGCGGTCGCCAGTCCTGGGGGCGCCAGAGGTACCGTCGTTCCAACAGAAACTGGGGCCAGCCCAGGGCCCGTACCTTCCATTTGGATGAACCTGCGACGACTACTCCCGAGGACATGGAGACAGAGGACAACTGCCTGCAGCTGCATTGTGTGGCAGCTCCTCGTGTGGCCCCATTAAGGTGCCAGTACGGGTCAATGGTCACCCTCTTGAAATGGAGTTGGACACTGGCGCAGCGGTCTCCGTGATCGCCCAGAGGACCGCATCAAGCAGGGTATACAGACCCTTACATTAACCGACACAAAGGCCTGGTTGGCCACCTATACGGGGGAACCATTGGACATTGCAGGAACTACGATGACCCCTGTTGTTTATGGACACCAGGAGGGGCGATTCCTACTTATCGTGGTGCGCGGCCACGGGCCCAGCCTGTTGGGTCGGGACTGGTTGCGCCATTTGCGGCTGCAGTGGCAGCACATCCGCCAAACAGTTTCTGGCGGGTTGACTGAGGTGCTAGGACGATAGGTGCAAGGGGCTGTATAGCACAGGGCTAAATCGCTGGCTTTTAAAGCAGACCAAGGCAGGCCAGCAGCACGGTTCAATTCCCGTAACAGCCTCCCCGAACAGGCGCCGGAATGTGGCGACTAGGGGCTTTTCACAGTAACTTCATTTGAAGCCGGCTTGTGACAATCCGCGATTTTCATTTCATTTCATTCATATCCATAAGACCATAAGACATAGGAGCGGAAGTAAGGCCATTCGGCCCATCGAGTCCCCTCCACCATTCAATCATGGCTGATTTCAACTCCATTTACCCGCTCTCTCTCCATAGCCCTTAATTTCTCGACAAATCAAGAATTTATCAACTTCTGTCTTAAAGACATTCAACGTCCCGGCCTCCACCGCCTTTTGTGGCAATGAATTCCACAGACCCACCACTCTCTGGCTGAAGAAATTTCTCCTCATCTCGGTTCTAAAGTGACTCCCTTTTATTCTAAGGCTGTGCCCGGGTCCTATGCTCCCCTGCTAATGGAAACAACTTCCCTACGTCCACCCTATCTAAGCCATTCATTATCTTGTAAGTTTCTATTAGATCTCCCCTCAACCTCCTAAACTCCAATGAATATATTCCCAGGACCCTCAGACGTTCATCGTATGTTAGGCCTACCATTCCTGGGATCATCCGTGTGAATCTCCGCTGGACCCGCTCCAGTGCCAGTATGTCCCTCCTGAGGTGTGGGGCCCAAAATTGCTCACAGTATTCTAAATGGAGCCTAACTAATGCTTTATAAAGCTTCAGAAGTACATCCCTGCTTTTATATTCCACGCCTCTTGAGATAAATGACAACATTGCATTTGCTTTCTTAATTACGGACTCAACCTGCAAGTTTACCTTTAGAGAATCCTGGACTAGGACTCCCAAGTCCCTTTGCACGTCAGCATTATGAATTTTGTCACCGTTTAGAAAATAGTCCATGCCTCTATTCTTTTTTCCAAAGTGCAAGACCTCGCACTTGCCCACATTGAATTTCATCAGCCATTTCTTGGACCACTCTCCTAAACTGTCTAAATCTTTCTGCAGACTCCCCACCTCCTCCATACTACCTGCCCCGCCACCTATCTTTGTACCATCGGCAAACTTAGCCAGAATGCCGCCAGTCCCGTCATCTAGATCGTTAATATATAAAGAGAACAGCTGTGGCCCCAACACTGAACCCCGCTGCGGGACACCACTCGTCACCGGTTGCCATTCCGAAAAAGAACCTTTTATCCCAACTCTCTGCCTTCTGCCTGACAGCCAATCATCAATCCATGTTAGTACCTTGCCTCGAATACCATGGGCCCTTATTTTACTCAGCAGTCTCCCGTGAGGCACCTTATCAAAGGCCTTTTGGAAGTCAAGATAGATAACATCCATTGGCTCTCCTTGGTCTAACCTATTTGTTATCTCTTCAAAGAACTCTAACAGCTTTGTCAGGCACGACCTCCCCTTACTAAATCCATGCTGACTTGTCCTAATCCGACCCTGCACTTCCAAGAATTTAGAAATCTCATCCTTAACAATGGATTCTAGAATCTTGCCAACAACCGAGGTTAGGCTAATTGGCCTATACTTTTCCATCTTTTTCCTTGTTCCCTTCTTGAACAGGGAGGTTACAACAGCGATTTTCCAATCCTCTGGGACTTTCCCTGACTCCAGTGACTTTTGAAAGATCATAACTAATGCCTCCACTATTTCTTCAGCTATCTCCTTTAGAACTCTAGGATGTAGCCCATCTGGGCCCGGAGATTTATCAATTTTTAGACCTCTTAGTTTCTCTACCACTTTCTCCTTTGTGATGGCTACCATATTCAACTCTGCCCCCTGACTCTCCTGAATTGTTGGGATATTACTCATGTCTTCTACTGTGAAGACTGACGCAAAGTACTTATTCAGTTCCTCAGCTATTTCCTTGTCTCCCATCACAAAATTACCAGCGTCATTTTGGAGCGGCTCAATGTCAACTTTTGCCTCCCGTTTGTTTTTAATGTATTTAAAGAAACTTTTACTATCATTCCTAATGTTACTGGCTAGCCTACCTTCAAATTTGATCCTCTCTTTCCTTATCTCTCTCTTTGTTATCCTCTGTTTGTTTTTGTAGCCTTCCCAATCTTCTGACTTCCCACTACTCTTTGCCACATTATAGGCTTTCTCTTTTGCTTTGATGCATTCCCTAACTTCCTTTGTCAGCCATGGCTGCCTAATCCCCCCTCTGATAACCTTTCTTTTCTTTGGGATGAACCTCTGTACTGTGTCCTCAATTACTCCCAGAAACTCCTGCCATTGCTGTTCTACTGTCTTTCCCACTAGGCTCTGCTCCCAGTCGATTTTCGTCAGTTCCTCCCTCATGCCCCTGTAGTTACCTTTATTTAACTGTAACACCTTTACATCTGATTCTACCTTCTTTCTTTCAAATTGGAGATTGAATTCTACCATATTATGATCACTGCCTCCTAAGTGTTCCCTTACTTTAAGATCTTTAATCAAGTCTGGCTCATTACATAACACTAAGTCCAGAATGGCCTGTCTTCTCGTGGGCTCCATCACAAGCTGTTCCAAAAAGCCCTCCTGTAAACTTCAATGAATTCTCTTTCCTTGGGTCCACTGGCAGCATTATTTACCCAGTCCACCTGCATATTGAAGTCCCCCATGATCACTGTGACCTTGCCTTTCTGACATGCACTTTCTATTTCGTGGTGCATTTTGTGCCCCTGGTCCTGACCACTGTTAGGAGGCCTGTACATAACTCCCATTATGTTTTTTTTGCCTTTGTGGTTCCTCAACTCTACCCACACAGACTCCACATCATCTGACCCTATGTCGTTTAGTGCGATTGATTTAATTTCATTTCTAATTAACAAGGCAACCCCGCCCCCTCTGCCCACCTCTCTGTCTTTTCGATAGGTTGTGAATCCCTGGATGTTTAAATGCCAGTCCTGAACCCCCTGCAACCACGTCTCTGTGATGCCTACCACATCATACCTGCCAGTCACAATCTGGGCCACAAGCTCATCGACCTTGTTCCGTACACTGCGCGCATTTAAATATAGCACCTTTAATTCTCTATTGACCGTCCCTTTTTGTTTTCTTAGTGTGGTGGACCTTGGTTTACTGAGCCTTTCCATACACTGTCATATTTTGTGGGATGGGGACTATCGTAACCTCTCCTGAGTTCTGTCCTTTTGTGCTTTTTTATTTTCCTAAGCAGCTACGCTTCCCACTGATTACTTCACCTCTTGGTTCCCTGACTTTCCCTTCCCCCCCCCAATCTCTAGTTTAAAGTCCTATTGACCACCCTATTTACTCTTTTCACCAGAACACTGGTCCCAGCTCGGTTCAGATGGGGACCATCCCAACGGTATAGGTCCCCCTTGTCCCAAAACTGATGCCAGTGTCCCATGAAAAGGAACCCCTCTTTCCCACACCACTCTTTCAGCCACGTGTTAACTTCCTTTATTCTTGCCTCCCTATGCCAATTTGCACGTGGCTCGGGCAGTAATCCGGAGATTATGACCCTTGAGGACCTGTTTTTTAATTTGAATCCTAGCTCTTTATAATCTCTAAATAGGTCCTCTTTTCTAGACTTGCCTATGTTGTTGGTACCGACATGGACCACAACAACTGGATCCTCCCCCTCCTTCTCCAGTATGCTTTCAAGCCGGTCAGAGATGTCCCGCACCCTAGCACCGGGCAGGCAACATACCATGCGGGACTCTTTATCCTGCTCACAAAGGATACTATCTATCCCCCTGATAATAGAATCCCCAACAACTACAACTTGCCTATTTACTCCCTCCCCTTGAATGGCCTGCTGAACCATGGTGCCTTGGTCAGCTGACTCATCCTTCCTGCAGCCCTGTTCGCCATCCAAACAGGGAGCAAGTGCCTCATAACTGTTGGACAGGGTCAAGGGCTGAGGCTCCTGAGTTCCTGACTGCTGGTTCCCTTTACCTGCCGGACTTGCAGTCACACCCTGCTGTACCTGGCCACTGGCAGGATTTAAACTACTTACTCTGACAGGTGTGACTGCCTCCTGAAACACAGTGTCCAGGTAAGTCTCCCCCTCCCGGATGTGCCTCAGTGTTTGAAGCTCAGACTCCAGCTCATCAACTCTGAGCCGGAGCTCTTCGAGCAGCCAACACTTACTGCAGATGTGGTCGCTGCAGCTCGCAATGGGATCTGCCAGCTCCCACATCAAGCAGCTCAAGCACATCACCTGACCAGCCATCACTAATTAATTAATTAGTTTAATTTAAGTTAACGAGTTTAGCTGTGTTTTTTAAAAAATTTGGGGCAGATTTGCTATCAACCAATCAGATCACAGCTTCCCTCTGACGTCACTTTTGGGGGGAAAAAACTGGAAAACAGGAAGCTAACGTTAGATTTTTATACTCACAGAGACTGCTCCTCCTCCTCCGAACGGCTCCCAAAATTAGGCCCGAAGAAAGAGAGAGAACAAAACAGTCGGGAAAAAGCACCTTCTCCCACTCTTCACCGAATTACCGCACTGCACCAAATTACCAATTACTCTTGTGGGGGACGCGTGTGATTGTCCCGGAAAAAGGATAGGAGCTGATGTTAAGAGACTTGCACAATTGGCATCCAGGTGTGACCAAAATGAAAATGTTGTCCCGGAGTCATGTCTGGTGGTCAGGCCTCGTCACCGACATTGAGAAGGTGGCCCAAAACTGCTCCATTTGCCAGGAGCATAAGTAGCTTCCGCCGGCCGCACCCCTACATCACTGGGAATGGCCAGGGCGGCCTTGAGCGTGCTTACATGCGGATTTCGCCGGCCATTTTCAAGGATCCATGTTCCTTCTATTAATCGATGCCCAGTCTAAATGGTTAGAGGTGCATAAGATGGTAGGCACAACGTCCTGTGCAACAATCGAGAAGATGCGTTTGTCTTTCAGTACGCATGGCCTCCCGAGGTGCAGGTCACGGACAACGGCACTCCGTTCACAAGTGAGGAGTTTGCGAGGTTCATGAAGATGAACGGCATACGCCATATCCGCACCGCCCCATACCACCCGGCTTCAAATGGGTTGGCGGAGCGCGCAGTGCAGACATTCAAACGAGGCCTAAAGAAGCAGTCTTCCAGGTCGATGGACACGAGATTGGCTCGTTTAATGTTTTCATATAGGACCACCCCACATGCGGTGACTGGGGTAGCTCTCGCAGAACTCCTAATGGGCCGGAGACTTCGCACCTGCCTTAGCATGGTTTTCCCGGACATTGGCGCAGAAGTACACCGCACACAAGAACGGCAGGGTCGTGGTTTTTCTCGACAAGGCCGATTCGGCAGTTTGCGCCCAGTGACCCAGTGTTCGTTCGGAATTTTGCTGGTGGTGTCCAGTGGATCCCTGGCGTGATCTTTTGCCAAACGGGCCCTATCTCTTACCAGGTGCAAGCCCAGGGGCATCTCCAGTGCAAGCATGTAGACCACATTCGGTCCAGAAGACCATTCCTTCCAAAGATTCCCCGCCCCGGAGCTCATTTCTACAGCCACAGAGACCAGACACAGTGGAAAGTATTCTCACAATCTTCCTCTGGTGCTGCACTCAAAGCCTGCGCAGGTCGTTACAGAACCACGTGGAGATAGAGATGCCGAGATGACGGAGGCAGCGGAGTCCGACTCCGAGATGGAGACACAGGACGCCTCAGAGGGGGAATCCTCGGGCCTCCGGGCCATGGATGTACAACCGTTACGCCATTCATCATGGAAGCGCCGTTCTCCATCTCGTTACACGTCGCCCGATCCAACGCCTCTTGCAAATGGTGTCCGGCCCGCGGCAAAACGAGTCCGACGCCCTCCTTCGCCAGGGTCTTCGGTGGATTCCTTGGACTTTGTGGGGGAGGGATGTTATAACCTGCCTGCTTACCATTGGCTGGGGACTAATGGAAATCCCACAATCCTTGGGACTATGGGCTTCCCCAACGAGGGGGGGGCAAAGAAATCATTTGCAGATTCCCTGCATAAATAAAGCTGGCCAGTTTGGAACCGGCTAGAGAAGAGTGAGCTGCAAAGGAGTTGCTGCTGCTGTAGTATATATATGTTATTGTAAATAAATGTTAATTCTTTCTATCCTTCAACTTGTGCTGGATTCTTCGTGGTCCTCACAAAAAAAAGCTTGGCCCAGAAAGATGGCATTTTTGAAGGGATAGAAGGTGAACAGGGAGAATGTTTTAGCAAAGACTTCCAAGGCCAGTACAGCTGAAAGTTTGTCATGTTTTAAGTTGCTATGAACCCCACAAGGTTGGTTGTGTGTTATTGTGCAAATATATAATTCATATCGTTACTATTCTGAAGTGCTGGAAATGTTATAATACACATTTTGGTGTGCTGACAATCAATATCCATTAGCACTGACAGAACCTTTTATTTACACAAAACCATTTTATTTTTAATTACAATAGTGAATCATAAATCCAAGGGCGAATTCTTGTAGAACTTTGTGTGGTAGGAAATTTAAAAAGCATGCTGCCTCCTATTTATTTTGCATTATTCATCTCTCCCTTTTGTATTATTTCTCCCTCCTTTTGACCTTTTGTACTTGGGCACACACATATAAACATTCTGACAGACTGGTTGTTGATCCAGAAATTGGTAAGGCTGCAGACAACAGGGCAACAGACTGGCAGGGCAATTGTTAGGCAGAGCCAGTTGAGCAGAGGAGAAAAATACTTTTGAATGGACAACTAAGACCAAAAAAAGAATTCAGCATTAAAAACATCCTTGCAGCAAAACTAAATTATTAAAATCCATTTACAAACAGTAAAACTAAGAAAAAGGGAATTATATGTCAAGTGGTCACAAAAAAAACCGAAGTGACAGATGACTTCTCCTCACAGCATAATTCAAATTGGGCTTCAGACTGATGTCTTTTGGATCATGCCAAACATTTTGTGCAGGAAGCCAGCGTGAGTCAAATTCTACTCCCTTGTCTTTACACTTTGGGAAGATTGGAAATCAATCATTGCGGAAGCAAAGTTTTGGACCTTAAGCGCAAGCAAAATCTGTGCATCATTTCTGCACCCAGACTTTTTTTGTTACTTTACACCCACTTAAGTTGTTGCATGCATGGTTTTGTATCTACTTCTAGTGCTCTCTGAAATTAGGACATCTTGGCTACAGCATGATCAGTTTGCCTTCACACCATTTACTTACCCAAAAATTATAAGAGCTTATAATTTTGTAAAACTCTCATAAATATTTTAAACCATTAATAATCCATGATTTTTGGGGCAGCACGGTGGCGCAGTGGTTAGCACTGCTGCCTCATGGCACTGAGGTCCAAGGTTCGAACCCGGTTGTGGGTCACTGTCCGTGTGGCGTTTGCACATTCTCCCCGTGTTTGGTGGGTTTCGCCCCCACAACCCAAAGATGTGCAGGGTAGGTGGATTGGCCACGCTAAATTGCCCCTTAATTGGAAAAAATGAATTGGGTACTCTAAATTTAGATTTTTTTAAATCCATGATTTTTCATATACTCAATTGATTGTAATAATTAGTGCACTTAAGCTTCAAAGAAAATATTAAATAAAAACATCTGCAGTGTCACTGGTTTTACGATTGTCTTGAGAGTTCAAGACAATATTGGCCCGGAATTCTCCAGCCGTTGGGATTCGCTTTTCCCACAGGCAGCGCACTCCCACCCATGGGTTTCCCGGCGGTGTGGAATGGGAAATCCCATTGACAAGTGGCGGAAAGATAAAATCCCACCATCAGCAAACAACGCACCGCTGAATAACACAAACTGGGGAACCGGAGAATCCAGCCCAATATTTTAATGATTGATTGGGCTGTTAATCTGATCCACGTGTAAATCATTCATAGCCCAAAATGGCCATCATTCAACTTTCCAGAATGGAGATCGTAGTCGAGAACTAAATACAGCTGAAGTACGAAAGGCAATTTCCAAGATTTACTGATCCTTGGATAAGACTGAGATTTGTTACTGTAGAATAGTGTTGGGTAACAGCTGCAATTGCCATTGACTGCAATGTCAACTTATGTCAGTTCTTGACTTGGCTTAAAAATAAGGATAGGCGTAAAAATGAAAAGTACAACGAAAAGTTAAATATATATCAAATGCTTGGTTATCAGGACTGTTTATAGTTAAGAATAAAAGGCTTCTTTAAATAAATAATTAGCTGTATCTTAAGATTTGAATGTCTCTGTGAAGCACCTTGGGATCTTTTTCCATGTTAAAGCAAAATCTGGGCCACGATGATAGCAAAATTGTCAACATTCGCCATAAAAACTGACAGCAACTGCTGGAGTTTACACATGGGCAGTGAAAGGTGGGAATCCAAAAGTGGTTGTCTGTGCTTCTGTATAGCTGTGCTGTTAAAGTCCCCACAGACCACAAACATCGCAAAGACATTAATAGACATATATCAACAGCTTTTAACTGTTCATTTTTGACAGGATTTACTAAGAAACTAACTGTAGCACACAAATGTAACTAACAAATGGTTCTTCAATGTTTTGAAGATCGTGCTTAATTGTTCAAAAGATGATAACGTGCAACAGGAGGACTAGATGCTCTGATTAAAACATGTGTTTTTGTGATAAAGCCATTTTGGGCTGTATTAATAAGTTGGAACATGTTTTAACTTTTATTATATTAAGGTATAATAAAATGATGCAATGATAGGTGTGTCCAGATCCAGGGGTCACAGTCTGAGGATTCAGGGTGAAGGATTCAGGGTGAACCATTTTGGACAGATAAAAGGAGACATTTCATCACATAGAGTGGTCAGCCTGTGGAATTCATTACCACAGGAAGTAGTTGATTCAAGAGGCGGCTAGATATAGCACTTGGGGAGAATGGGATCAAAGGCTATGGGGAGAAAGCAGGATTGGGCTATTGAGTTGGATGACCAGCCATGATCGTGACGAATGGCGGAGCAGGCTCGAAGGGCCAAAAGGCCACCTCCTGCTCCTATCTCCTATGTATCTGTGTATATATTTAATGCATTTTATATAAATTACATTCTAAAACATTGCCTGATTGTGCTGTCTCGGCAGATTCACAATTGGAAAAATGAAAATGAGTTTGAATGAAAATTTGAAAAAAGAAACACTTCTGAAAACTAGCTCAACATTGAGCACAAATTGCACCCGGATTGCCAATTGCAGCCAGAGCAGAAACTCTTAACCAATTTATTGTGATATAAAATTCATCTTGGGCAAGGGTAGCTTGCTGTGCCTCAGTTCAAGAAATAGCTCCATGCCCCAACCAACACTACATCGCTGTTTACGGTCTTATGTCTTATGGTCTTATAGAGAGAGCGGGTAAATGGAGTTGAAATCAGCCATGATTGAATGGTGGAGTGGACTCGATGGGCCGAATGGCCTTACTTCCGCTCCTATGTCTTATGGTCTTATGGTTTACCAAATTGTCATGGTTTTGTCATTTAGCAATAAATAATAATCTAAGATCAAATGATAAATTCTAGAATGAGAGGATGAGTTTTAGGATAAGAGGCAGCAAATTTAAAACAGAGATGAGGAGAAATTATTTCTCCCAAAGGGTTGTGAATCTGTAGATTTTGCGACCCCAGAGTGCAGTGGGTGCTGGGACAGTGAGTAAATTTAAGGGGGAGTAAGACAAGTTTTTAATTGGTAATGGGTTGAAGGGTTCTGAAGAACGAGCAGGAAGGTGGAGTTAAGGCCAGGATGAGATCAGCCATGATTCAATGGCGGAGCAGACTCGATGGGCCAAATGGCCTCATTTTCCTCCTATATAGAACATAGAACATTACAGCGCAGTACAGGCCCTTCGGCCCTCGATATTGCGCCGACCTGTGAAACCACTCTAAAGCCCATCTACACTATTCCCTTATCGTCCAGATGTCTATCCAATGACCATTTGAATACCCTTAGTGTTGGCGAGTCCACTACTGTTGCAGGCAGGGCATTCCACACCCTTACTACTCTCTGAGTAAAGAACCTACCTCTGACACCTGTCTTATATCTATCTCCCCTCAATTTAAAGCTATTTCCCCTCGTTCTAGACATCACCATCCGAGGAAAAAGGCTCTCACTGTCCACCCTATCCAATCCTCTGTTCATCTTGTATGCCTCAATTAAGTCACCTCTTAACCTTCTTCTCTCTAACGAAAACAGCCTCAAGTCCCTCAGCCTTTCCTCATAAGATCTTCCCTCCATATCAGGCAACATTCTGGTAAATCTCCTCTGCACCCTTTCCAATGCTTCCACATCTTTCCTATAATGCGGCGACCAGAATTGCACGCAGTACTCCAAATGCGGCCGCACCAGAGTTTTGTACAGCTGCAACATGACCTCATGGCTCCGAAACTCAATCCCTCTGAACTTATCTTATGAACTTATAAATTATGGGCGCAATCTATTGGTCTTGAGATTTACTGGCCTTGTCATCCCTTGCTAAATCTAACGAGATATTGAAGGTGGGACCCAGATTTGCATATTCAAATAAGATGTTTGTAATGCTTGAATATGTCTACGTTGGATTTACTCAGTGTCCGAGACCTAATGGCCTCACTTCAGTGATCCCGAGTGAGCACTATTTAGCACTGGTTTCCACAAACGTGGACCAAGCGTACTGGCACTTGGAGGGGTCTCCAAGGAGATCAGGGGCCCCGAGATGTCGGGCTCTAGGCAGGGAGGTAACCTGCCATTCCCAATGCCACCCAGGCACCATGGCACTGCCAACTTGGGTGCCATCCTGACAGTACCATGGTGCCCAGGTGGCACTGCCAGTCTGGCAGGGGCACTGGCAGGGTTCCAGGCTGGTAATGTCAAGGTGTCCAGGTGGCATCATGCCCATGCTAGGGATCGGGCCCAGGGGTGCCCTACCCTTATGAGATGGAGTGCGGGGGGTGCCGACGACTCCCTTATTGGTGAATTGGGCATTGGGCAGGTCTGGAGGCTGTGGTGCGGGGGTCTAGCGATCAGGGTGCCATTTAAAATCAATGCCCCTATCTCTTCCTGCCTTGGTAAGCAGAGCTCGTTAGTGCAGGAAATGGGAGTAAATGTGGCCTCGGCAAGGCCCAGAAATGAAGCAGAGTCCCAGTTAATAGCGAAGTTGTCCTCAGCACTGCCAGCACTGAGAAATACCAGGCTAAACATGATCGACACGGGACTCTGTTTCATTTCCATTAAATGGCACCCAACGTAACACAAGGTTGAGGTGTATGATTTTAGAATCGACTCTTACTTATGTCTAATTGGTTCAATTGAACCCCTTCCTTCAACCCAGTTACACCTGATTATTACACTTCCCTGTGTGAAAGATGATCGGATATCAACTGATATTTCTTGTCTGGGCAAAAACCTTCTGTTTAACATCCATTTTCAGACAATCTTTGCGCATGGGGGAACCATATGTGGGTATATTGACATTTAACTAACTATGCTAACATTCAAAATGGAAATCATGTATATAAATAAATATATATATAATTATATTACAAACACACAAATTAGCTGGTGTGCTTAGAGTAAAAATATCATTAGTAGTTTAAATGGTATGTTCTTCATCGGCAGGAGATCCATTTCATTACCTCTAAATACTACACAAGCAATAACAGAGCTTTTCCGGAGAAGAGTTGAAAGTGTTCTGAGATCTAATGGCAAAGTGTTGTGATTACATTGTCTTAGATTTTCTGCCAGAGGAATGACACCGCCAAGTCATTCTAGAGACTGGTTCATGGATTTCTTCCAAAAAGGTAGAATGTGGAGAATATTGCTTCTTTGGACACTTGAGCATTACTCACTCTTTTGGACCTGTCCATCAGATCTTTTGTGTACTGCATCCAGTTTGATTTGTTTTCTCCTTATCGATATGTGTCTTTCCTTGAATAAACTTGGAATAACTATCATCGGCTGTCTCTCGATGTGAGGATAACTTCTACTCGGGTCGTGCGTTTCTGCCACGGGTCGTCATGTCACCGGGTTGGCCAATTTCCAACCTGCAGATCTTTGGGCAGTTGGAGCAGGATGTCCCATGTGGTAGTGGGATCTGGAGTGCAGGATTTGCTTACTTTTCTTCATTTCTTTGCCATCACTCTGTCTCATCATTAAGGCGTTGGGGCGTGATGCAGCTTGATGGACAATTTCTTACCATTCTGAGTGATTGATAGTCATTAAGGTCCATATTGTTGCATTTCAAGCAGAGTTTCTTTGAAGCGTTTTCTTTGTCATGTTGGTCATTAAGAGTGGAGACGGAGACTGGGTGGGAGAGACAACGTTCAGCTGCACAAACACAGGGGCCAGTCCGTTGAAGTTGAGTTGTCAAGAGGTTTGCATTATGAAATGAAAAATTAAATGAAAATTGCTTATTGTCACAAGTAGGCTTCAATGAGGTTACTGTGAAAAGCCCCTAGTCGCCACATTCCGGAGCCTGTTCGGGGAGGCTGGTACGGGAATTGAACCGTGATGCTGGCCTGCTTGGTCTGCTTTAAAAGCCAGCGATTCAGCCCAGTGTGCTAAACCAGCCCATTAATGCCTGTGCACTTGGCTTCAAGAATGCCATTATAATTTTACCCCCCCCCCCACCCCATTGAATCATTGAATCCAGATAATTCAACAGAGGCATTGCTGATGGAATTTTTCTAGCACTCAAATGAGTCGCTGATGCACAGTCCTGGTGTGCTGCAGTACAGTAGTGTGTTGATGACAACTGCTCAATAGAGGAAGATTTTTGTTGACTTCTGGGGGGTTTTGTTGTCAAACACTCACTCCTTAAGCTTGTAGAAGGCAGAACTGGTGCAGCTGATCCGATATTGGATCTCCTTGTTGGTGTAGGTCTTTTGAGAGAATTGGCTGTGAAGGTATGGGAAGTGCTCAACATATTCCAGAATGTCTCCTTAAACATAGATAATGGGCGTCATTCTCCGACCCCCCGCCGGGTCGGAGAATGGCCGTTGGCCGCCGTGAATCCCGCCCCCGCCCCCGCCGAAGTCTCCGCTCCCGGAGATTGGGCGGGGGCGGGAATCCAGCCGCGCCGGTTGGCGGGACCCCCCGCTGGATTCTCCGGCCCGGATGGGCCGAAGTCCCGCCCAGGAATTGCCTGTCCCGCCGACGTAAATCAAACCTGGTATTTATCGGCGGGACCAGGCAGCGTGGGCGGGCTCCGGGGTCCTGGGGGGGGGCGCGGGGCGATCTGACCCCGGGGGGTGCCCCCACGGTGGCCTGGCCCGCGATCGGGGCCCACCGATCCGCGGGCGGGCCTGTGCCGTGGGGGCACTCTTTCCCTTCCGCCTCCGCTACGGCCTCCACCATGGCGGAGGCGGAAGAGACTCTCCCCACTGCGCATGCGCGGGAAACTTTCAGCGGCCGCTGACGCTCCCGCGCATGCGCGGGGAAACTGACAGCGGCCGCTGACGCTCCCGCGCATGCGCCGCATTTCCGCGCCAGCTGGCGGGGCAACAAACGCCATTTCCGCCAGCTGGCGGGGCGGAAATCCCTCCGGCGTCGGCCTAGCCCCTCAATGTTGGGGCTAGGCCGCCAAAGATGCGGAGACTTCCGCACCTTTTTGCCGGCGCGATGCCCGTCTGATTTGCGCCGGCTTTGGCGCCAGTCGGCGGGCATCCCGCCGTTGGGGGAGAATTTCGCCCCAGAGCTGGAACATTTGGTCGTCCGGGCATGGGTTGATAAATTAGTATTGTTTTGTTTTGGTAACATTCAAAGACAGGCTGAGTTTCTTGTATGCAGAATTGAAGAGATTGAGAGTGTCTTGGAAAGCTGGTGCAGATTGGTCAACGCAATTGCCATAATCCTGTGGATGAAGCGTTTGTGAGTACAGAACTTGAGTACTGCGGAATAAAGAGACATGGGGCAGGATTCTCTGTCCCGCCGCACCAGTTCTCTGGTGCAGTGCGCCCTCACCGGCAGCAGGATTCCCCATCCCGCCAACCGGCCAATGGGAATTCCCATTGTGGGCAGCCCCACCCCATCAGGAAATTCACACTGCTCCTTTACCTCAGCAATATCTTTACAGACACCTAAACTATTGAAGATTTACCACTAGTTTGACATACAAAGGCTTCTTGCTTGGGACTGGCAGAGTTCCAAATGTTTTTTGTCCCGTGAATTCCTGAGCATTCACGCGATTCTTTTCATCCAACTTGTTCCTCCCCTGAGATGCCAAAAAAAGCCGCATTCTACACAGTCTTCCAGTGACATCTCTGTTAAACTGATCACTTCAGTAAGTTCTATAACTGACGGGCTGGATTCTGCGATCCTGCAGCTATGTCTGCAGGATCTGTCCTGTCTTACACAGCGGGCCGGCGCGGAAGAAGGTAGGCCCCCCCAGATCGCGCGCGCCCACCGATCGCGGGCCCCCGATCGCAGGCCTAGCCGACATGGAGCCCCCCCCCCCCCCCCCCCCCGGAGACTGATTCCCCCCGCCCCCCACCAGTACAGCCACTGCAGCCGAAACGCTGAGCTCCTGCCGGGTGGAACCATACGAGAACCACGCCAGCGGGATTTCGGTTGGTCGACCATGGAGAATCGCCACGGGGGCCTCTTTCAATGGCCCCTGACTGGCGATTCTTCGGTCGCTGGAGAATTGCGCAAAGGCGTTGCAGGTCCGACGCCACATTCTCCGGCCCCTCACCAGGCGCGATTGCGGCGCGGGGGCTTGGAAAATCCCGGCCTCTGACTTCATTCTCTGACACACACTGAATTCTCCCATCAGTCTTTTCCCTGTGTCTGTGTCCCTGAGTAATGTTTTTTCTACGTTATGTTTTCCTCCCCACAATCACTAAACTTTTAACCCATCTCTTTGCATTCAGGGGTTCTAAAACCTCATTAAAAATGTATATACACAAACAAACTCAAAAGACTCAGTCAGGAGTCTATCCAAACCTCCCAGCACCAAGGTTCACAAACAATGCCGAAAGGAAACTGGAACTGTTTTAACCTTACTTAACACACACATATATATTGTTATTGGCCAAGGTTTAGAAAACTCCAAAGTATATCATGGAGCTCACCTGACCCCTAACGTTTAATAGATTTTGGTTATGGGGAGCACAAGGGTCCACTCTCTAAGTGTTATGCAACAGAGACCTTCAGTACTTTTTTAAAACAAAACTATGTTTATTCTATGAACCCAGTTAACATTTTGTAAACACACAGTAAACATCTTATCAACTACCAACACATGTAACCCCACAGATACAATACTCCATAGGTAACCCTTAATACCTTTCCGAGCAACATCCATAAGTTAAACCCTTTTTAAGCAAAGACAGCAGGTTTAAATTTTCGACAGAAACAGGTATTACGAAATCATCAAGTGATCTGGAGACATTCTTTAGAGAGAGATATACAGCTTCTTGTTTGAATGCAACTCTCCAACTGAAAACAAACTAGAAACAGAGCCACAAAGCAACTTTTCAGCTCAAAACAAAAGTAAAAAGACAGAAAAACATCCCAGCTCCACCCACACACTGACATCACTGCAGCTATTTGATAAACACCCATTTCTGAAAGGTACATCCACCTGACAATATATTCAACTTAAATATGATACATAACACCAATTTTATTAGTGTCACAATTAGGCTCACATTAACACTGCAAGGAAGTTACTGTGAAAATCCCCGAGTCGCCACACTATGGTGGCCTGCTGGATTACAGTGAGAGAGAATTCAGAATGTCCAATTCACCTGACAAACACGTCTTCCGGGAATTGTGGGAGGAAACCGGAGCACTTGGAGGAAACCCATGCAGACACGGGGAGAATGTGCTGACTCCACACAGAGAGTGACCCAAGCGGGGAATCGAACCCGGGTCCCTGGCGCTGTGAAACAACAGTGCTAACCACTGTGCTACCATTGTCCCTTAAACTTGGCATAATCAGAATTGTTTAGCAAGTGCTGTGCAACAGGGCGGAGCCACAAAGCGGGCCCACGCGGAAGGAGGTAGGCCCCCTCCAGATCGCGTCCGCCCGCCGATCGGTAGCCCCCGATCGCGGGCCTGGCCGCCATGCAGGACCCCCCCCCGAGGTCTGATTCCCCCGCCCCCCCCCCCCCCACCGGGATGGCCACCGTGGCCGCGGGTCCGAGCTCTCGCCGGGTGGTACCAGATTGGAACCACGGCGGCGGGAACCCGGCTGGTCGACTGTGGAGAATCGCCGCGGGGCCGTTGAAAACCGGCGCCATGTCAACCGCGCGCGCGCAACTGGCGCCGATTCTCTGGTCGCCGGAGAATCACATCCCGGCGTCGGAGCGGTAAGGTGGGAATTTCTGGCATGACCGGTGATTCTACGACCCGGTGCGGGCTTGAAGAATCCCGGCCATGGCCTACATACCTGGCATCACACTGGACCTGAAATCCACATTACTCATTTGTGTGATAGGCTGCATGTCTTTTTGGTCTATTGTCAGCATCCTGTTAATGCAAATATCACTCGTGTTGCCCTCCATTGTAGCAGTGTGAAATGGTTGTATTTATCTGTCGCTCAAATGTTAAGACACCTTACCCTTCCAGGGTAATCCAAGATAGTTGTTGTTGTTTCTCTTCCTGCACATAGTGGTGCACAATGCAAATTTCCATCTGTTTCGATAGCGGGTTTTTTCCTAGAACAGGTTGTCAGCCTGTTACCAGAGGCTTATAGCTTGAGTGGCATCACTCTACATGAAGCACAGCTGACCAGGCGTCTCTCCGACTCTTACCATCTGCTATTGGCATGTTGGAAGCATTTTGCAGGGTGATGCTCAACCTGTTAGATGTGTTATGAAGGCATCTTCCTTGACCAGCAAGTCCTGGGATGAGATTCCAACCAGCAGTTTCTGGCTCAGAGGAAGGTCCTCCAATCTGAAGTAGGTTGGGCTTTTCTGGACCAAATTGAACCTTAGTTCCATTCATGTGATATACAGCGAGCAATGATCTGATCAGGATTAGCCTTTGTGCTGCTTTGATGGGCGAATGGTAACAGAGTCCCATAGCGAATGAGGTTAGCCAGATGCGCCGGGAATCTCTACGCTATTGAACGCCTATTCAGGTAGATGTGGGGCCTCAGCAGAATGCGCCGTTGAGGCCATACTCAGTCCTGTTTTCTGCACTGAGGAGCTCCACTCACTGGAACTCCTCAGTGCAGAAGGGATCGTGATGCCATTTTTAAATGGCGTCCTGATCTCTCAATCCCTGACTCAACCCACGAGCCTCCCCAAAACCCCAACTCACCTCTAAGGAGATCTTCAGCCCCCCCTCCCCTCCCACCCCTCACCCGCACCCCCTGCACCCACGCAGAGCACACCAGGGCCCGGTCCGCAGCATGGTGTAAATGCCAGCTCGTCACTTTGGCAGTGCAACCTGGGGGTGCTCTGCCCATGTGAGGTGGGGAGCAGGGGACCCAAGGACTCCGTTAAAGGTGAGTTGGGTCTTTAGAGGGTTCGGGGGTCGTGTCAGGGGTTCGAGAGATTGGGAAGCTTTATAAAAATGGCATGCCGATCTCTTCCTGCACTGAACAGTTCCGACGAGCAGGAAATGGGGCTAAGTGTGGCCTTGGCGGGGCTATACCCGCTGAGTCCCCAGGTTGCGACAAAGTCCTAATAGATAGCGTGGTGTTTCTTGGCGCTGCTAGCACCGGGAAATACCTGGCTAAACGCGCTCATCATGAGACTCTGTTGCAATTTGGTTACATCATGCCCTCTGTCTCAGTTTTGGCAGATCAAACAGAAGAGGGATAAATTTTGTATTACCTGCTTGGGTGATACTGACACACATGGGCGATACTGACACACATGGGCGATATAGACACAATGCATGGCTGCCCATTATAAAAGCTCCCAATTTTAGTTCCATTTATTTACACATTGACACAGATACTTGGTGGGATTCACTGATATAATCCTCAAATTCATGTTCCTTGGTGTCTCCATATATCTCACTTTAATAGCAAATTGTCTTGGTTTGGTTGAATTTTACAACAACTTGGAAGATGTGCATAATTGACTGAAAACTGGAATAACAATAGAAACATTCCTGGCCTCATCTGGCCCTCAGCCCAGGTTTTCAACTGTGATTTGGAGATCACAGATTGGGCACCAACGATATCATTAGAGTTCAATGTAAGTACGTAAAGAACATCATGCCAACTTGGGACAGTATCCCTGTCACCTTTTGACTTTAAAGTTGCAGTTGGTCAGATTGGGGCAGGAAAAGAATGGGTAAATCCACCCGACTACAATTTTAACTTGGAGCACAGAGTTCAAAAGATCTCTGATTTTGTAATAATTTTGCTCAAATAATCCTACCTTCATCAAATTGTTTACCAAGTAGAAGTCTGCCCTCTGGTGCTGAAGCTATGGAGTAGATTTTAATACTTAGGCATTACCAATTACCTTGGACAGATTAGAGTCATTGTCATAGAACGGCCTCGCGAACAATTTTGAAGATTGTCACTGAGTGAAGGAAAGGCTAGTAGTATTCAACAAGTTGATACAGACTACAGCCAAACTTGAAATGGAGACATAATATAATGCTGTGCTGTCAAAAAGAGGATTCCTAATGATACACAATATTTTCAAAATTCCATGTTCCTCAAGGTTTTACTATTCTTGGGCGAAATTCTCCGCAATCGATGCGATGTCCGCCGACTGGTGCCAAAAACCGCGCGAATCAGTCCTGCATCGCGCCGCCCCACAGGAGCGGAATCCTCAGCATCTTGAGAGGCCGAGCCCTAACCTTGAGGGGTTAGGCCCGCGCTGGACTGATTTCCGCCCCGCCAGCTGGCGGGAAAGGCCTTTGGTGCCCTGCCAGCTGGCGTGGAAATGACATTGCCGGGCGGCGCATGCCCGGGAGCGTCAGCGGCCGCTCACGGCATCCCTGCGCATGCGCAGTGGATGGGGTCTCTTCCGCCTCCGCCATGGTGGAGACCATGGCGAAGGCGGAAGGTAAAGAGTGCCCCCACGGCACAGGCCTGCCTGCGGATCGGTGGGCCCATCGGTGGGCCCACCGTGGGGGCACCCCCCGGGGCCAGATTGCCCCACGCCCCCCCCCTCCCCCAGGACCCCGGAGCCCGCCCGCGCCGCCTTGTCCCGCCGGTAAGAGAGGTGGTTTAATCCACGCCGGCGGGACAGGCATTCCAGCAGCGGGACTTCGGCCCATCCGGGTGGAGAATCGCTGGGGGGGCCCACCAACCGGCGCGGCGCGATTCCCGCCTCCGCCGAATATCTGGTGCCGGAGAATTCGGCAACCGGCGGGGGCGGGATGCACGCCAGCCCCCGGCGATTCTCCGACCCGGCTGGGGGTCGGAGAATCCCGCCCCTTATCTCGACCAGGGTGTGTCTCAAAGTGGCAGAACCTTAAGATACGCAGAGCACATCATTACCCCAAGAATGAGACATCAGAGGCTGGATTCTGCCAGCGTGGGAACTGTGGCGTTTTACAACGCCAAAATTGGCGCCGAACCTCCGATTCCGAAACCGATGAGGGGCTGGCAGCGGCACCGGGTAAAAGTGCTGGCTCCTGCCGCAAAAATGGGTGGAGAATGGCCAGGTCCGTGGTCGTGCATGCGCACGGCGACGACCTGCAGTGGTCGCACCGTACAACATGGCGCCGGCCATGCGCGGACCCCACCTGCCAAATACTGTCTCACAGGCCAACCCCCACCAGTCCCCCTGCTCTTGCGGAAGTCCCCCCCCGGCCAGCAGCACAGCTACTGGCTGACACAGTCTGCGGGTGCCACACCAGATTCTCGACCGCTCAAACCACATGTCAGCTGCTCAGTCGGGAACTCGGTCCATCGGGACTGGAACATCAGGGGAGGGTCTTCCGATGACACGCCAATGCCGTTCCAATGGCGTGTGGCACACAACGCGATTATGCCATTTCGGAGGGGGCAGACACTATAAAACCACTCCGATTTGGGCATTGGAAGGGATTCTTTGCCCGATCGCCGATCACGATACCGCAGTCGGGCAATGGAGCATCCGGCCCAGGTAATTTCCAAACCTCAAAACGTATTGGGTGGGTTTCTCCATCGGCAGACGCCCGAATCAGGAAACATGATTGGGTGGAGAATCGTGCCTCAGCCGGAAATCATGGCCGGCACTGGGTGCCAAACGGAATGCCATGGACTGGCCCCTTGGCTGTGGTGTGAATGCTTTCTATGTTGCACGTTGGCATGGCCATGCAAATTGTACAGTAAGCGCCGTTGGCATATCAATTCCCGGCCCGCGCAGTATTTTCCGGCGATGCTCTGCCTCTGCCAGGAGTAATTACTGATGCCGGGATTCACTTGAGGTTCATAAAATCAGGAAGCAGGCGCCATGGCTGCTGAGGGAGAGGGAGCAAATAGGACATGTATCCAAAGACGCAATTGTGGGCTGGACAGGGGCCGCAGAGCGTTCAGCTGGCATGTGTAGGGCCAGCCACCAGTACCCTGCCGGTAGGGAAGGATGCTGTGGCCAGAGGCCCCCCGGCGCATGAGGCATCGTAGTGGTATGGGGCTGGACACCCACCCCCCCGGTAGTCGTCAAGGTGATGGTCGCCCTGAACCTTCACGGGATCCTTGCAGGCGCCGAGTGGGGACTTCTCTGGTATCTCACAGGCCTCGGTGCACAGGTGCATCCGCGCCATAACGGAGGGGGCGACAGGGGTTACCCACTTTGGTCATGGGTAATGACACCTATCCGGAGGCCATGGACGAAATGCGGAGACCCGCTCCATGCAGTGACCAGGGGTGTGATCGAGCAGTGCAACAGCGTGCTCAAGATGCGGTTTAGGTACCTGGACCACTCTGGAGGGACCCTCCAGTATAGCGCTAGGAGAGTCTCCCACATCGTCGTGGACTGTTGCATCCTCCACAACATCTCGCAGTAGAGGGGCGACATGCTGGAGCAGGAGAAAGAAGGCAGGCCTCGTCTGATGAGGAGGATGCAGAGGAGGGCCAAGATGGGCAGAGCATGAGGCTCGGGCGAGCACAGGAGACCGTGCTCCACACCTGCTTCACTACATTGTGCTGGCCCTGGGTTGGCAATCTCATCAGGTCTGGTTGATGGGATGGAGGATGATGACGATCCGCTCCATGATAAGCTCTGGTGCTCCACAATATTGGATAGTGTCAGACTCCTGCCCTCGGTAGCCCAGTCCACTGTCCACCAGGGTGATCCCTGCATGTGAGCTGGCCATTCCACCGCACGGTCCCATCGAACCCTCGGGGTAGCAGAGGTGGGGGCGGACTCCGGGGTGCGGTCAGCGGGGAGCGGGAGGGGGCAGGGCTGGAGACTGGGGCTGTGTGCGGTAGCTGACATGGTGCTAAAGAAGGACACCCAGAAACGTACCAGTTTGGGACAAGACCAGAACATGTGCGTGTGGTTGGCCGCCCCACCTTAAGCTGGATCAGACTGAACCGCGCACAAGATGACATGTATTCACCCAGCGAAGGGCCTCACTCACACCTCATCATCCACTATAGCTCCCAACTTCTTCTACCACTTCGCCTTCACCTCATCCACCGGGTCCGAATCTTCTGACAGACTCCATCCGTAAATCCAGCATGTTGTATCCTCCTCCAATCCCACCAGCGAAAAGATCCTCTCCATCAGGGATGTCAGCGATGCCATGGGGGTTGCTGGGAAAACCCCTCATACAAAATTCCTTATCTGGAGATACCCGAACAAGTTTGGCCCCGAACGCCCAAACGTCATCGTCAATTCACCAACGGTGGCAAACCGTCGCTCACTCCGGCCATATCCCCATTCCCTGGTGTAGCCCAGGATCCATTGGGGCACCCCGAGGGAGAAGGAGGTGCTAGAGCCCGTGCCGGTGACTCCTGCAGGGGAGGTGCCGGGACACCGCAGCCCCACTGAATTCCCACCTTCTGCCTCTGCATCCGATGTGCAGCAGGCAGAACAGGGTGTCACCACGATACCTGGGACAGTCAAATGGCTGCCGTGCACGTCCAGGCCCAGTTGCTCCAGAGGACATTCGCCAAAGGGGATCCCGGTCACAGGGCGGAATTCATAGCAGGCCGCCTCCACTCCTGATGTACTACCTGGGGACCCAGGACTTAGACAGAGCATTAGGGCCCGTAAGGCTAGAAAGCTAGACACCATTTAAGTTGGCACGGGTGCAGCGGATAGGATAGTGTTAGGTGTTAGGGCACATTTATATATTTCAAAATAAACACCTCTGTACACTGACGTTCCGACCTCCCTCGGTGCTCTGTCTGCAGGATGTGAGGGATGGGCCAGAGGGTGTGTCGGGAGGGTCAGCGATTCTGAATATTGATCTGGAGCCTTGTTCTCTGGTGCCCATTTTTGGTGTGTCGGACTCGCCGGGCTGCAAGCAGAGGTGAAGGCAAATATCCCCGCCTTTGCCTCCTTGTATGCGCGCCGGCAAGTTCCTCTGCGGTGGAGGTCCTCTACTCTGCCCAGCGCCTCGGTATGGTTGGGTGACTTAATGGAATTCTTGTACCTGGAGAAAGTCAAGTACACCGTTAGGGGGTTGGTTGAGGAATTAGTCACCGTCAGTTGCTGGGGGAAGAGGTTTTTTTTCTCTTTCTTGCCTTCGTGGTGAATTGTGTGTACGGTTGTTTGGGTTTTTGTTCTGCTGGTTTTGTGGAACATCTAGGTGTGGGTAATGTGGTTATAAAATTTAGTGCAATTGGTAAACCTTTAATAAAAAATATTTCAAAAGAAAGACACATTTACATTCTCCTGCAGGCACTGCACATGAACCTTGATCCCACTGCCAGCCGGGGGGGGGGGGGGGGCGGCTGGAGCATCGTAAAACGGTCCCTTTTATTCACGGCGCTGGATTCTCCACCTCATCAGTACCTCCGCTACCGGTGGTGCGGGGTGGAGAATTTCGCCCTTAGTCTCCCAAATGGAGAATCCCAGCCATTGTTACGATCGAAAAGAGGTGAACTGGCTCCCCACTACTCAACCTCCTCAGTCAGACAGCAAAATGTTTAAGTTTCTTTTCCACAAGGCAATGCCATTTCCAAATCAGAATGTTTTAAACTATTTAAGCTGTGAGCAATAAGAAACCAATCAAACAAGTTTTTTTCTCAAGTCAAAGAAAGAGCAAATATATTGGCCATTAAATTCGACAAATTTAATAAAAATGCAACATCAGCATTCGGCCTTCATGCAGCCAATCAGATGCCCACGCATGCACGCACACACACACATGCATATACACACACATATCAGAAATAAGGGGGGGTTAGAGTCCATAAAAGAAAGGTAAGATAATTTACAGTTAAGTGTCCCTTTATTGTTCTTCAGGCATAGATTTTAAGCGCCATTGCCGGTTTAGGTTAACTGGTTTCTTGGATGCGGTCTGATGTAGAAGATTTTACAATCAGTTCATCCTTGATCTTAATGAATGACAGAGCAGGGCCAAGGGGCTGAGTGTCCTACTCCTGCTCCTAATTCGTCTGTATCTTGGTTTACCGGTCACGTTGGTTTATTGATCCAGTGACAGACTTATTCTAAAAGAGAGAGGGAGAGAGAGCAGCCTTCAGCCTGTTCCTCTGGTGAAGACTTTCTTGACACCACCAGTGTCACTTGCAACCCTCTCTTGTGGCTGTGCAGCCTCGTCTTGAAATACTTCACCCATTGTGTATTTCCAAGAGGTCTTGGCATATCTGTCTGTGGCAGCCATTGCTTCAATATCCAGTACTTTGGATTTTTAATGTCTATTCCATGGACAGTGTTAGTTTTGATGGGTGTGTGGATTGTAAGAAACGTCTTTCTCCTCACATTCCCCTGAGGATGATTATTTGTTTTTCACCTTCATCTTGGAATGTGACCTTGTATTTTAATCAGTTTATTCTGTCTCAGTTCAAAGTACAAAATTTCAAGTCAGTTAAAAAATCATGGGCGGGATTCTCCGTCGGCTGACGCCAAAATCGGGAAATGCGATTGGGCGGGGATCTTTTTTGACGCCAAAAAGGTGGCGGGTGCCGGTTGCACGCCAAATCGCAATACTCCAGTGCCTCGACAACAGTGTCAATACATTCCACTCTGTACATGCAGTAAACACCATTGGAATATCATTAGCAGGCCGGACCCGGTATTTTCCGGGGCCCCCACAATTCTCCACCTCCGCTGGGGGTATTCCAGGTGGTGAGGTTCACTTGTGCTTTTAAGAATCATGAAGCAGGCACCGTGGCGGATGAGAGAGAGAGAGGGAGTATGGAGAGTGTCCAACATCGCCACAGTATGCTGACAGTTGTACCGCTAGCCTGGGGCTTCTGCCAGGGCCGGGGGGATTACCGGGGTGTGGCCAGGAGGTGGGGTCGGGGTGGATGGACACGGAACACCAGACACGGCATCAGTCACGTGGTCGGACATGGGATCTGACAGAGGATGAGACGCGGGATCAGACATGGGGTCAGACACGAGATCAGGTATGGGACCATACACGTGATCAGACATGGGATCAGGCTTGGGATAAGGCACAGGATCAGACATGGGATCAGACACGGCTGAGACACGGGATCAGACATGCAGTCAGGCACAGGATCAGTGAGGAATGGGATCAGACATGATCAGACATTGGATCAGACAGGAGATGAGACATGGTACCAGACATGGGATCGGAGACAGGGTCAGACGCAGGATCAGACAGGAATCAGACACGGGATCCGGGTGCTCCTGTTTCCTTCCACGGTTCAGGGGTGTGCAGGCTGGGTGGATTGGCGATGCTAAATTGCCCATTGGGGCGAGGTTGTGGGAATGGGGCTGGGAATTGGGTCTAGTGGGTTTATCTTTCAGAGGGTTGATGCAGACTCGATGAGCTGAGTGGCCTCCTTCTGCACTGTAGGGATTCTATGGTCAGACCATTATCGCAACCTGCAAGGCAGCCATGCAGCTGGGCACGCCGCTGACTGCCCACTTTGAACTTAAGGCCGTGGGATGGGCGTGCTCCAGCGCAACGAGTGCCATCTTGTTGGCTGGGATGAGTGTGCGTGGGAAGTGGAGTGCTAATATACAGCTGAAGTTGTTAGCCTCTTGAGTGTCAATCCTGACCCTGGCGAATCCGCACCATTTTCCATTGCAATTAACCATGTTCCACATTGCACTGGTAGTAGCCCCTCAATGGTCACTGAATCGGTCCACGTGCGACGCCGGTTTTGCTGTCGTAGAAGACCACGAATCCTGCCCCGGTGTCAACATCCCGCCACATATTTTTAAAAATAAAGGGGCATAGTCTTATGACAACATTTGCCTTTCGCATTTTCTATTTTGTTCTGAAATTATTTCCATTAGCTTTCTATATTGGCCTCACTACCACCCAAGAGGGTGAGCCAATTAACCCATTCTAAATCATCTCCGAACTGAATGAAATTTGCTCTTCTGAAATCTGGGGCGAGATTCTCCGACCCCCCGCCGGGTCGGAGAATCGCCGGGGGCTGGCGTGAATCCCGCCCCCGCCGGTTGCCGAAGTCTCCGGCACCCGAGATTCAGCGGGGGCGGGAATCGCGCCGCGCCGGTTGGCGGGACCCCGCGCGATTCTCCAGCCCGGATGGGCCGAAGTCCCGCCGCTAAAATGCCTGTCCCGCCAGCGTAAATTAAACCACCTACCTTACCGGCGGCGCAGGCGGGCTCCGGGGTCCTGGGGGGGGCGCAGGACGATCTGGCCCTGGGGGGTGCCCCCACCGTAGCCTGGCCCGCGATCGGGGCCCACCGATCCGCGGGCGGGCCTGTGCCGTGGGGGCACTCTTTCCCTTCCGCCTCCTCCACGGTCTCCACCATGGCGGAGGCAGAAGAGACTCCCTCCACTGCTCATGCGTGGGAAGCTGTCAGCGGCCGCTGACGCTCCCGCGCATGCGCCGCCCGGAGATGTTATTTCCTCGCCAGCTGGCGTGGCACCAAAGGCCTTGGGCGAGATTCTCCGACCCCCCGCAGGGTCGGAGAATCGCCGGGGGCTGGCGTGAATCCCGCCCCCGGCAGTTGCCGAGGTATCCGGCACCGGATAATCGGCGGGGGCGGGAATCGCATCGCGCCGGTTGGCGGGCCCCCCCCGCGCAATTCTCCGGCCCGGATGGGCCGAAGTCCCGCCGCTAAAATGCCTGTCCCGCCGGCGTAAATTAAACCACCTACCTTACCGGCGGGACAAGGCGGCGCGGGCGTGCTCCGGGGTCCTGGGGGGGGGTGCGGGGCGATCTGGCCCCGGGGGTGCCCCCACGGTGGCCTTGCCCGCGATCGGGGCCCACCGATCTGCGGGCGGGCCTGTGCTGTGGGGGCACTCTTTCCCTTCCGCTTCCGCCACGGTCTCCACCATGGCGGAGGCAGAAGAGACTCCCTCCACTGCGCATGCGCGGGAATGCCGTCAGCGGCCGCTGACGCTCCCGCGCATGCGCCGCCCGGAGATGTCATTTCCGCACCAGCTGGCGGGGCACTAAAGGCCTTTTCCGCCAGTTGGTGGGGCGGAGATTCGTCCGGCGCCGACCTAGCCCCTCAAGGTTGGAGCATTCCGCACCTTTGGGGCGGCGCGATGCCCGTCTGATTTGCGCCGTTTTGGGTGCCAGTCGGCGGACATCGTGCCGTTTCCGGAGAATTTCGCCCCTGGTACCAGTTGCAGGTTTTCAGAACATTTAGTTATATCGATTGGAACTTACATTGTGGTCTCTTTTGTAATGAAAATGAATTATCAAATTGTTATGATTCAAATTTTTCTCAATATTTTTCCTCATACCCAAAAGTAGTCACTTACCATAAGCAACCCTAAGGCAACTGTAAACGGAAGTAAGACTTTGTGTGCAAATTAATCTGGGTTATTATGTCCATTGTAAACAACATAGTCATTTAGTGTCACTGGATTTACATGGTTACTTCAAAGTGACCTTGGGCCAAATCTTCCTGTCTCCGGATCTACATATGACTGAAAATGCACTTCAGGATCCTGTGGAAGTCCTGACATGCAACCTATGTGGAAATTACCAGGGAAGATTCAACTTATGATGGGCAATTTCACTGTTCACAGGACCCTCTACGAATCTCTCCGACTCAGTTAGTGACTGACAGGTTGGTGGTACTTATCTGGATGGTTAGCCAGGAAATGTTAGGCAGATTCCAATCTAGAATAATATCTAGGCAACTACACAATTGAGCCACCAATCACCTACTGATCCCCCGACTATCTCCCACTACCCGACAACCCCCAACCAGACATGACTATCTCCCTCACTATCTGATGACCATCCAAATCCGATGCAACACCTCCCCATCCAATCAACCATCTCCAACAAGACCTGACTATACCCCAACCATGTTACCCCCCAAATACATCTTCAGAATACCCTTCTAATAGACCTGACTAACCCCTCCCCACCAAACCAGGCCTGACTAACCCCGTTCTGACTACTCCTGCCAAATATGCAAGTACCCCATTGACCACGCAGTTACCAACCTGACCACCCAACTACTCTACAGACTATATTACTCCTGACCTGACTACCAACTCACCCACCAATTCACCTCACCCGCTTCACCACCTGCATAATTACCCACTTCCCCATCTCACCCACCTCACCCATCAACCCACCTACCCACTTATCCCCTTCACTCACTCACCCAACATAGAATCGTAGAATCATAGAAGTTTACAGCATGGAAACAGGCCCTTCGGCCCAACCAGTCCATGCCGCCCAGTTTTTACCGTTAAGCTAGTCCCAGTTGCCCGCACTTGGCCCATAACCCTCTATACCCATCTTACCCATGTAACTATCTAAATGCTTTTTAAAAGACACAATTGTACCTGCCTCTACTACTACCTCTGGCAGCACATTCCAGACACTCACTACCCTCTGAGTGAAGAAATTGCCCCTCTGGGCCCTTCTGAATCTCTCACCTTAAACCTATGCCCTCTAGTTTTAGACTCCCCTACCTTTGGGAAAAGATGTTGACTATCTACCTTATCTATGCCCCTCATTATTTTCTAGACCTCTATAAGATCATCCCTAAGCCTCCTACGCTCCAGTGAAAAAAGTCCCAGTCTATCCAGCCTCTCCTTATAACTCGAACCATCAAGTCCCGGCAACATCCTAGTAAATCTTTTCTGCACTCTTTCCAGTTTAATAATATCCTTCCTATAATAGGGTGACCAGAACTGCACACAGTATTCCAAGTGTGGCCGTACCAATGTCTTGTACAACTTCAACAAGACGTCCCAACTCCTGTATTCAATGTTCTGACCAATGAAACCAAGCATGCCGAATGCCTTCTTCACCACCCTGTCCACCTGCGACTCCACCTTCATGGAGCTATGAACCTGTACTCCTAGATCTCTTTGTTCTGTAACTCTCCCCAACGCCATACCATTAACTGAGTAGGTCCTGGCCTGATTCGATCTGCCAAAATGCATCACCTCACATTTATCTAAATTAAACTCCATCTGCCATTCGTCGGCCCACTGGCCTAATTTATCAAGATCCCGTTGCAATCCTAGATAACCTTCTTCACTATCCACTGTGCCACCAATCTTGGTGTCATCTGCAAACTTACTAACCATGCCTCCTAAATTCTCATCCAAATCATTAATATAAATCACAAATAACAGTGGACCCAGCACCGATCCCTGAGGCACACCACTGGTCACAGGCCTCCAGTTTGAAAAACAACCCTCTACAACCACCCTCTGTCTTCTGTCGTCCAGCCAATTTTGAATCCAATTGGCAACCTCACCCTGGATCCCGTGAGCTTTACCCTTCTGCAACAACCTACCATGCGGTACCTTGTCAAAGGCTTTGCTAAAGTCCATGTAGACAACGTCTACTGCACTGCCCTCATCTACCTTCTTGGTCACCCCCTCAAAAAACTCAATCAAATTTGTGAGACATGATTTTCCACGCACAAAGCCATGCTGACTGCCCCGAATCAGTCCTTGCCTCTCTAAATGCTTGTAGATCCTGTCTCTCAGAATACCTTCTAGCAACTTACCTACTACAGACGTTAGGCTCACCGGTCTGTAGTTCCCAGGCTTTTCTCTGCTGCCCTTAAACAAGGGCACAACATTCGCCACTCTCCAATCTTCAGGCACCTCACCTGTGGCTGCCGATGATTCAAATATCTCTGTTAGGGGACCCGCAATTTCCTCCCTAGCCTCCCTCAACATCCTGGGATACATTTCATCAGGTCCCGGGGATTTATCTACCTTGATGCGCTTTAAGACTTCCAGCACCTCCTCCTCTGTAATATGCACACTTCTCAAGACATCACTATTTATTTCCCTTAGTTCCCTAACATCCATGCCTTTCTCCACCGTGAATACCGATGAGAAATATTCATTCAGGATCTCACCCAACTCTTGTGGCTCTGCACATAGATGTCCTTGTTGATCCTTAAGAGGCCCTACTCTGTCCCTAGTTACTCTTTTTCCCTTTATGTATCTGTAGAAGCTCTTTGGATTCTCCTTTGCATTATTTGCCAAAGCAAATGTCCCCTTTTTGCCCTCCTGATTTCCCTCTTAACTCTATTTCGACAATCTCTATACTCTTCAAGGAATCCACTTGATCCCAGTTGTTTATGTACGTCATATGCATCCTTCATTTTTTTGAGCAGAGTCTCAATATCTCGAGTCATCCAAGGTTCCCTACTTCTACCAGCCTTGCCCTTCACTCTAAAGGGAATGTGCTTACCCTGAACCCTGGTTAACACATTTTTAAAAGCCTCCCATTTACCAGCCGTCCCTTTGCCTGCCAACAGTCTCCCCCAATCTACCTCTGAAAGTTCCTGTCTGATACCATCAAAATTGCCCCAATTAAGAACTTTAACTCTTGGGCCAGACCTATCATTCTCCATAGCTATCTTAAAACTAATGGAGTTATGGTCACTTGTCCCAAAGTGATCCCTCACTAACACTTCTGTCACTTGCCCTTCCTTATTTCCCAAGACGAGGTCAAGTTTTGCCCCCTCTCTAGTCGGTCCATCCACATACTGAATGAGAAATTCCTCCTGAATACACTCAACAAATTTCCCTCCATCCAAGCCCCTAATGCTATGGCTGTCCCAGTCAATGTTGGGAAAGTTAAAGTCCCCTACTATTACCACCCTATTATCCTTGCAGCTATCTGTAATCTCCTTACATATTTGCTCCTCAATTTCCCACTGACTATTTGGGGGCCTGTAGTACAGTCCTATCAAGGTGATCTCTCCCTTCTTATTTTTCAGTTCCACCCATATAGACTCAGTGGGCGAACCCTCGGATATATCCCCTCTAAGTACTGCCGTGATGTTCTCCCTAATCAAAAACGCCACTCCCCCTCCTCTCTTACCTCCTGTTCTATCCTTTCTATAGCATCTGTACCCCGGAACATTGAGCTGCCAGTCCTGCCCCTCCCTTAGCCATGTTTCAGTCATAGCTATAATATCCCAGTCTCATGTGCCCATCCATGCTCTGAGTTCATCCGCTTTGCCCGTCAGGCCCCTTGCATTGAAATAAATGCAGATTAATGTAGACTTTCCTTGCTCTCTGCCCTGCTTTCTCTGGTCATGCTTTACACACTCTCCCTTCCTGCCTTTTGTTTCCATCCCACTGACTTCCTACATCGGTTCCCATCCCCCTGCCACATTAGTTTAAACCCTCCCCAACTGCACTAGCAAACACACCCCCAAGAACATTGGTTCCGGTCCCACCCAGATGCAGACCGTCCGATTTGTACAGGTCCCACCTCCCCCAGAACCGGTCCCAATGTCCCAGGAATTTGAAACCCTCCCTTTTGCACCATCTCTCAAGCCACGTATTCATCCTAGCTATCCTGTCATTCCTACTCTGATTATCACGTGGCACTGGTAGCAATCCTGAGATTACTACCTTTGAGGTCCTACTTTTTAGTTTAACTCCTAACTCCCTAAATTAAGCTTGTAGGACCTCATCCCGTTTTTTACCTCTATCGTTGGTGCCTATATGCACCACGACAGCTGGCTGTTCACCCTCCCCCTCCAGAATGCCCTGCAGCCGCTCCGAGACATCCTTGACCCTTGCACCAGGGAGGCAACATACCAACCTGGATTCTCGTTTGCGTCCGCAGAAACACCTGTCTATTCCCCTTACAATTGAATCCCCTATCACTATAGCTCTGCCACTCTTTTTCCCGCCCTTCTGTGCAGCAGAGCCAGCCACGGTGCCATGAACCTGGCTGCTGCCACCTTCCCCTGGTGAGCCATCTCCCCCAACAGTTTCCAAAACGGTAAATCTGTTTTGGAGGGAGATGACCGCAGGGGATCCCTGCACTGCCTTCCTACTCTTCCTCTGTCTGTTGGTCACCCATTCCCTATCTGCCTCAGTAATTTTAATCTGCGGTGTGACCAACTCACTGAATGTGCTATCCACAACTTCCTCAGCATCGCGGATGCTCCAAAGTGAATCCATCCGCAGCTCCAGAGCCGTCAAGCGGTCTAACAGGAGCTGCAGTTGGACACACTTCTTGCAGATGAAGGAGTCAGGGACACCAGAAGGGTCCCTGACTTGCCACATCTCACAAGAGGAGCATGACACGGGTCTGAGCTGTCCTGCCATGACTTAAACCTGAAGTTAAATTTGAACTACACTACACAGCTAAGAGAAAGTCAAAGAGAGAAAAATCACTTACCAGTCACAAGCCAATCACTTACCTGCTGGCTGTGATGTAATTGCTCCCGAGACTCCCTCACAGGTCTGCTTCTCTGCACCTCCTTAAGATGAGCACCAAATTCCCTTAACTAGTTAATTAATTTACTTAATTAATTGGGTTTTTTTTTCTGGAAACTCAACCCAAACTCCAAAAAAAACACAGCCCTCACTCACCTCTTACCCGAACTCAGCCTTACCCAAACTCAGATACACTCTGTTTGCTTCCAGCACTCCATTTCTAAAGGCACTTCAGCCACACCTTTTGTATCCTTCCTGAGTTACAGTCAGCCAATAGGCCTGCTCCCGAAACTGATCTCCCGAAACTAACAGCTGACCTGTGAGGTAAGGAGGTTGTTGAACAGTATTACCTCTCCCAGGCCGCAAACTTTTAAACTCTCCGCTCTGACTCGCAGCTCCCGCGCTTTTTAAATCTCCCGCGCTGTTTTCAATGTCCCGGCTCTCTCTCTCTCCCGCTCCCAGCTGACCTGCAAGGTAAGGAGGTTGTTAAACAGTACTTACCTCTCCCAGGCTGCGAATTTTAAACTCTCCGCTCTGACTCGCAGCTCCCGCGCTTTTTAAATCTGATGTACAAACCCATTCATTCATCCATTCATTAACATTCAAATTAGACCTTTAAACTTGTCATACAGCAGCTGGTGCCTTAAAGAAGGATCATGGCCTGTACTCCCCTGACTCTACTCCTCTCTGACAGAGTTCCTCAAGAGACGCTGCACTGCACATTTTACTGTGAATGCTGGGATTGGAAAATCCCAAAAGAGATGCACAGGAATGTCGAGTCAGGGAAATTTACAAGTGCAGCAGCAATACAGCCATCATGGTTCACAAGATCCAGGCTTTGGACACTTTTGAAAGCAACATCATTCACACAAGGGACTCCAGTAGCAGACTAACTTAACAAATAGGTTTATTCACAGTTGGCCATTTATAGAAACAAGCAGTAATAGCGAATTGTTGAAGTCAACCCAAACCCAAATTACTTGGCAACTTTGAACAGGTCCATTAAAGGGTCAAACAAACCAGCCTTTTAGTTAAGTTCCTTTTTTTAAATCGGCCCTGAAAATTCCTCTCACAAAATATGGATAAATGCTTCTTGGAAGCCACCTGCTCTAGATTACATTCCAGGAATTTCATAGGTATGCCTAAATACGGAGCTGTAGCTTGCCTTCCTGGACGTTACGGCACAATCAATATTGTAATTAACAAGTACATTAAAAGTCTGATTCTTATAAATGCAGAAGTATTTTATTTTAACTGTGGAAATCAAAGGACTGATATTTGTTTTAAATATATATTAATAGATACAAAATCATTGGCAGTCTTCTGAGTTCAGTTGGGGTTATGCTTACTCACTCCGATCCATATGCTGATATTAATCAAATGTGTTCTTATATACTTAATGTTCAGTAAAATTAATCATTGTCCTTTTGGTTCCCATTGCAGATGAAATTTTGAGTGTAGTAACATTCTTCAAAGAACCTTTATGTTTAATATAAGAAACTCTAAGTTCAAATGGAGAACACCAAACAAGAAGAAAAAATAAGTGTTGTCCCAATACCTATCCCCTCAGAGAAGTTTCTCTTTGGCATGACTACTTTAACATTAGCAAAAACTTCACTCTTGACACTGTTCTTGAGAAAAGGATTCTATGATACTAAGCGGCAAAAGCTTCAGGTATGGCCGGACTGGCATCACACATTGCCTTTCAACTAGTGTTCCACAGTCAGCAGTGGCTGAACATCATGTATGGGCTTTAGTACTGCCTACCCACACTTGTGTGAGAGTTGCCCAGCTGGATCTGCTGTGCGAGATGAGAATCTTAATCTACTTCCACACTATGACACTTGGTCAGAATCGAAACCGTGTCTCTGGTTCTGTGAGGCAGCAGTGCTAACCACTGTGGCCACTTGCGGCCCCTACCCCTAATTCACCACTAACAAACAAATTCACATTTTTGGGATGGAGTAACAGTAGATTTAGATGATATTGCAAGGTCGACATCCTCTGTTTGCCTTCGTGCAGCCTCTTGTGTCAGCTCAGTATGCTGAATCTCATTAATCTGATCGGGCTGCAGCCCCCCACGCTCCCCTGTGCAGATGTGTACCGAGCGACGCGCTAAAAATGAGTTGTGGCTCAATATGCTTCTGCTGAGCTTGGAATTGATATGGCCTTTGCCTCCTGGCTATATACGGGTGACTAAAACCTCTGCCCTTGCATAACACCATCAGTGATCATTGCAACTGATAGCTAATTCCGAACAAGATGGGTTTCAATTTCCAGCCTTATTTTCTTCCTCTTTGAACTAATTCAGACATAATTCTTTAAAATTGTATCATGTCAAACATCAAACAGCATGATACTGTTATTCTTAACTCTTTCGCACCCATCCAAGTAGAATATTGTAGATAGCAAAAAAAACAAAATTGGGTAATCCTGCTCTTTAATTGCTGAACATTTGTGAATATTAAATAAGTATTTTCTTTGATATCCTTACGAATATGCAATAACACCAAAGGAAAAGTAAATATCTGATGGTAGTGTATCCATGCATGTAATTAACTTGTAGTGACATATGTTCCCTTTGCTATTTAAGTTCTTCACTGTTGAGCATTTTTTAAAACTGTTATTTAGGATGGCGGGTTGATGCATTTCTGAAGATCATTCGATCAGCAGAAAATATTCTATCACCTCATTGATGTGACAGAATGTGCGTTCAAGTTTTTTTGTGTTAAACATGATAAGGAGGGGCAAAATGAACTTGGCTCTTTGAGCTGCCCTACAGTTCTAAAGGTTGTTAAAAAAATTATATTAATTAATTAGTACAATATTTTGCACTAAATCCTGTAAATTAAAGTGAAATGAAGAGAAGAGTGCAGATGTATTTGCTTCGAACAAAATACTCACCGTGTTCACCTGAAATTATTGTACTGAATTGTAGCAATATTTTGGCTCATATTGCCAAGCTGTAATTCACCAACATATGGACATTTTCTTAAATATAAAATTCACGAGATTAAATTAATCCCTGAATATTAAAAAATGCATCCACTTTGGTTGCAGGTAATCCACTTCTACAAACGTGCAAAGCTTTGCCAATATTGTGGTAAATTGTCATCTTCACTACATGGGTGATAATTTGGCAATATGGATCGTTCATCGTTCTAGAAGTCACCTGACGTTCATTCAAGTTATTTCAACGGTATTAAAACTGATATGTGCAACCACATCCTTTCACCGGATTACTGGGCCAGGCAGTGATGGAAGTGTACCGTTGTATTTAAATTGCATTATTACGCATTTTCATATTAGAAATTAGTATGGTACACAGCCATACTTCATTATGATAGCTCTCTATGATTTTGTTAGAATGCCCAGAAGGAATGACTGTGGAGAGCATATTCTGATACTGGTCCATTATTTTGATTTACCTTGCAGGTTTTCCACAGTTGTATTTCGGGGGTATGATGCACTGGGAATCCCTCTAGGAAGTTCCCATGTAAGGGTTTACCCGGCAATTGCCCAGAAGTGCTGACTTCACCTGCACAATTGCGCTGGCTGGGAGTCATCTGACAAAGCGAATTAAATCGCTAACTTCGGATGATTCTGTCAGTTTTACTCTGATAGCTACACTGTAAGGGTTGAATAATTCTATGATTCTATGTTGCTCGTACAATCTAAGATGGAAAACTGAAGCTCTCACAAAACACTGCTGATGTTATTACAGATCACTTGACGTTCCATCAGCAGGGATGAATTCTTTGATACTTAACACCACCCCCCTTTACTTCTTTAGTATAACTTTCATAATGTTTTAACAACAGATCCACTTATGCATTATCGCTATAAAAAGTTACAACTTAATACGACAGTCTCTCAGGTGGGCATCTATTCCTTGTGGGTTGTACTTTATGTTCTGAACCTGGCTACTCCAGACCTTTGATGTGTCTTCTTTTCCTTCAGTAGTTGGTACTTCCGGGGAAGTTACTCCAGTGTCTGTCTCTACAGTTATTAAAATGTCCTCAGAAACAAGATCCGAACTTGTATCTGTGTTTGGTCTCTCTTCAGAATTATTGCTGCTTAGAATTTCTGGAGAAACCTCTGGGGAAGTTTCAGTGATTTCACTTTGTGAAGCTCGTAATTGGTCGGCATGATGTCGCCAAAGTATTTCATCATACATCTTTACTGTGTACCGTGCGTGTGTAACTTCTTGACAACTGCTGGCCACTTTAGCAATGCTAAGCGTTTTCTGCAGTTCGAGAAGAGGAAGTGAAAGCACTTAGCATGTTTGAATTGGCCAGCAGCTGTCAATCAGAGCAAGATTGTTTATAAACATTGCAGTTAGGATCAATGGAGGGTGCTTCAGATGAATTCAAGCGTGAATGGAAATAGAAATAAACAAACTTCCTTCCTATTGTGTTTAAACCATTAACCTGTCAATCAAAGGATAGTTAAAAGTATTGCTTTGTGAAATTGAATTCCCAGGTAGCATGGTGGCACAGTGGTTAGCACTGCTGCCTCACAGTGCCAGGAACCTGGGTTCAGTTCCAGCTTGGGTGGAGTTTGTACATTCTTCCGTGTCTGCTTGGGTTTCCTCCGGGTGCTCCGGTTTCCTCCCACAGTCCAAAGATATACAGGTTAGGTGGATTGGCCATGATAAAATGTCCCTTAATGTCCAGGGATGTGCAACTTAGTCTATGGGATTATGGGAATGGGGGGGAAGTGGGTATGGGTAGGTTGCTCATTTGAACGGTCGGTGCAGACTCAATGGGCCAAATGGTCTCTTTCTGCACTGTAGTGATTCTGTGAATGCTTTGTTGTGGGCTTTCTATGATGACTCAGATACTTCAAAAAGCAGCAGTTTTGAAAGCATAGGGCTGAGAGATCAGGCGTGAGGAAAATTGAAGTCTTCCTGGCTTGCATCTTCAATGAACTGTCTGATCTGCTCATCAGCTGTCAGGCAGAGCAGTTCAGAGTGAGAAGGCCATTTCAAAGTTTAAGCAGGTCATACAAGGAAGTGGATTTTGAACAAAGGTTACCATGCCAAGAGCGACCTTCAGATGGCCCAGAGCTGGAATGGGCAGTCAAGATAAGGGAATGCCATCCTGGGGGAAGATCCCAGGGTCAGCCTCCTACCTGCAATGGGGCAGTGCACGGTTGGCAATGCCTGAGGGTGGAGCCTGAAAGGGGGACTGGGGGGGGGGGTTGGAGCCTCTAGGTTTGGGTGAGGGGGAGGTCACCCTCAAGCATGCATGTTGACCCGTTAATCCCGTGGTGGGGGGGAGGATGCCTTCCTTCTTTAGGGGTTGGGGGTGCTCCTGTTGTCATCGGGGCGGGGGGTTCAACATTTGTGTTGTGGAGGGGGCCTGTCTCTGGATGTTGGCTCAGTGCGCCTGTTCAAAATGGCGGCCTGAGACCAACAAGTGCAGGGAAACCAGCGTGTTCGCTGCAATGCATAACTTAGTATGGTAAAGATATACAAATACCATCTCGGCCGCCCTCCCAGCACCAGCGGGACACAGTCCTGATTTTCTGCTGACGGGCGCACTTTGTGCTGGATTCTCCTATTTTGAGACTGTATCCAGAGAATGTGTCTTGTCTTACGATGAAAAAGTCGGTGCCACCCCCGCACCAATGCTCCGCCCGGTGGGGGGCTAGCAGCCGCGCCACGTAAAACCCCTGGCGTTCCCAACAGAAATGGCCGGAGAATTGCCAGGTCCATGGCTGCGCATGCGCATGGCGACAACCTGCAGCGTTCACGCCGTACAACATGGCACCAGCCGCCCACGGGTCCGGCCTGCCAGATAGTGCCCCCTTGTAATCCCCCCCTCCCTTGCCACCGCCAGACTACCCCCCACCAGTCCTCCCAGCCCCCACCGAAACCCCTTCCCGGCCAGCTGAACGGTAGCCCCCCCCCCCCCCCCCATCCAGCCCCCGACTGTGGTGGTGCTGGACACAGTCCGCAGCTGCCACGCGAGTGTGACGAAAACTCAGACCACAAGTGATCCACGCCGTCCAGAAGTTGGCCCATCGGGGGCGATGAATCAGGTGAGGGCATTCAGATGACGTCCTGAGGCCGTCCCAACGGCGTGCGGTGTACTCACCGATGACGCCATTTTGGAGCAGGTGGAGCATACGAAAACAGGCGCCGCCCCCGATTTCGGCATCAAAAGGGATTCTCTGCCCGATTGCTAATTGCGATTTTGCCGTCGGCAAGCAGAGAATCCTGCCCATAGTCTCTGAACTAAAGAATCCCACCCATGATTAAAGGTTCTAAACTGATACTATAGATTCCAGGTGCAAATTTCCGATGCCGCGCCGGTTGGGAGAATCGCCTGGCACGCCATTTTTCCACGCGACGCCGGTCTGACGCCCTCCCGTGATTCACCCAAGCGGCGAGATCCGCCCCGTCGAGTTCTGCGTGGCGCAGGCCGGAGAATCGCCCGAGACACCCAAAACGGCGATTCTCCAGCACCCCTGCTATTCTCAGGCCCGGATGGGCCAAAGTCCCGACGGCGTGACCCCAGTTCACGCCGTCGCCGTTCACACCTGGTAAATAAAGTTGTCAGCCAGTCGTGCTGGCTGACGCTGAGCAGTGAGGAGGTGAGCGGACTGTTCCGGACCTCCTGCAGACCGGGTCGGCTTCCCCGAGAACGCTGCGGCCAATGGGGGGGGTGGGAGGTGGGGTGAGGGAGGGAGTGGAGGTGGGAGGGGGGTAAGGGAGGGAGTGGAGGTGGGAGGGGGGTGAGGGAGAGTGTGGAGGGTGTCGTCTATCCTCAGATGTCACATGTCAGCCACCCTGATATGGCAGGACGGTGACGAGGACACGGCCGCAGGTTGTCGTGTGGCTGATGGGCACAGGCAACTGGCACACTGGCGAGGAGGACGGTGTGAACTGACCGTTAGACGCAGAGTGACCAGGTATTAGGCTGGCTGCGTATCTGCAGCGCGACCAGGCCACCGGGGCACACAGGTATCCCATGCAGCCCAGCTGCCGAGGTGTGGAAGAACCTCCGTGTAACATGTCGTTTCTCTGCCTCTCACCACCCTCCTGCAGGTCACCATGTATGCCAACCAGACAGCGATGTTCACTGCCGTGGTTGGAGCCGCAGCTCTGCAGGTGGCCATCCGGCAGCATAGACTCAGACGGCCCACAGTGGCTGCAGATGCAGCGGTTGCTGCTGCAGCAGAGGGAATGGCCGCGGAGTGGCCCGTCGTCGCCGCGCAGGCCGTAGGCGCGCAGGCCCGGAATGTCCAGGGGGATGCCGAGAGGAACATCGAACCCCCGACGGCGAGGAATGCACAGGAAGCGGGCACTGATATCGAAGTGCTTGGGGGGGAGGAGGAGGAGGAGGAGCCACTGATGGTGGTGCCAGGGCGCCACAGACGTCCAGCAAGGCCGAGGGTGTACCGTGGCAGAATGTCATTCGAGGCCCTACCGGACATTACATGCAGGAGGAGTCTACGGTTCAGCAGGGAGACGGTCGCACATATATGCCACCTTGTGGTGCACCTCGCACCACTGGGAACGGGTGGAGGACACGCTATACCAGTCTCTGTCAAGGTGACGGTGGCCCTAAACTTTTACGCTACCGGTTCCTTCCAGGAGCCGAGCGGGGTCCTATCGGGGATATCACAGGCATCGGTCCACAGGTGCATCAGGGCCATCACCGACGCCTTGTCTGCCATCGCGGACAGGTACATTACATTCCCCGAGAACCGAGCACAGCAGGAAGCATGGGCACGTGGATTCGCCAAGGTGGCCGGGATACCGATGGTCCAGGGTGTCATCGATGGTGTGCACGTCCCAATGTGCCCACCTGCAGACAACAGGGAAGTGTTCATGAAGGAAGGGCGCATACTCCATGAACATTCAGGTGGTGTGCGACCCCCACATGAAGATCATGCACGTGTGTGCAAGGTACCCCGGGAGTGTGCATGACGCCTACATTCTGGCACAGTCGTTCATCCCAGCAATGTTCGATGGATGCCCCACCCCCCTCCCCACGGCTGAGGGGCTCGTTGCTGGGCGACAGGGGCTATCCATTGAGGTCATGGCTGATGACGCCAATACGGAGGCCACAGACCAACGCGGAGAGCCTATACAACGAGGCCCATGCAGCAACCAGTGGTGTGGTGGAGCAGTGCTTCGGCCTGCTGAAGATGCGAGTCAGATGCCTGGACCGCTCCGGAGGGACCCTGCAGTACCGGCCCGACAGGGTCGGCCGCATGGTTGTGGTCTGCTGTGCGCTGCACAACATTGCCATGCAGAGGGGGGATGCCCTGGTGGTGGAGTCGGAGGGAGGACCCGATGGCACCGGAGCTAATGCAAACGAAGGGGAGGAGGAAGAGGAGGAGGAGGAGGAGGATGGCGTGCATCAGGGCGGGGGAGGGGCGCAGGACACAGACACTGCCCGAGTGCTGGTTACGTCCAGGAGGCTGCACGACGGCACCGTCAAAGACAGTGAATTAGCGACGTATTGGTGGCCGCACGGTTCACGCACCGTAGGGAAGGGATTCGCTGAACACTGCCACTTGCACCATCAGTCTTGCACACGGGCACCACACAGCACCCACTACCCCCCCCCCCCCCCCCCCGCACGGCGTTCACGGCACCAATTCCACATCAACTTACTGCGGCACTACGGGATTGCACAACATTGATGATTGTGTAAGCGGTTGTGATCAGTGCCATGTTGAATAATGACAGCCCGCTCTGCAATGAGTTGTGAGCTCAGATTCGCCAGCCAAGGTCTGACTCATGGCTGTAGCTGAACCATGCACTCCGGTGGTCACAGCCTTCGTACCGGACATTTCATCATGTGCCCGTGTGGGGTAGCTGGCGTCGGAGTGCCGAGGACTACGGTGTCCGATTTTGGGAGGCATGGGGGAAAGGGACAGCACATCCGGCACCGACGTTGAACCGCTCGTTAACCCCAGCGCCACTCGGTCACCCTCACGAGCCCCCTGGCACCGGACATAGCACAGAGTCTTACAAGTTAAGTGCAACAGTGAGTTTAATTGTGACGATGTGGAGATGCCGGCGTTGGACTGGGGTGAGCACAGTACGAAGTCTTACAACACCAGGTTAAAGTCCAACAGGTTTGTTTCGATGTCACTAGCTTTCGGAGCGCTGCTCCTTCCTCAGGTGAATGAAGAGGTCTGTTCCAGAAACACATATATAGACAAATTCAAAGATGCCAAACAATGCTAGGAATGCGACCATTAGCAGGTGATTAAATCTTTACAGATCCAGAGATGGGGTAACCCCAGGTTAAAGAGGTGTGAATTGTGTCAAGCCAAGACAGTTGGTAGGATTTTGCAGGCCAGATGGTGGAGGATGAATGTAATGCGACATGAATCCCAGGTCCCGGTTGAGGCCGCACTCATGTGTGCGGAACTTGGCTATAAGTTTCTGCTCGGCGATTCTGCGTTGTCGCGGGTCCTGAAGGCCGCCTTGGAGAACGCTTACCCGGAGATCAGAGGCTGAATGCCCTTGACTGCTGAAGGGTTCCCCGACTGGAAGGGAACATTCCTGCCTGGTGATTGTTGCGCGATGTCCGTTCATTCGTTGTCGCAGCGTCTGCATGGTCTCGCCAATGTACCACGCTTCGGGACATCCTTTCCTGCAGCGTATGAGGTAGACAACGTTGGCCGAGTCGCACGAGTATGTACCGCGTACCTGGTGGGTGGTGTTCTCACGTGTAATAGTGGTATCCATGTCGATGATCTGGCACGTCTTGCAGAGATTGCCATGGCAGGGTTGTGTGGTGTCGTGGTCACTGTTCTGAAAACTGGGTAGTTTGCTGCAAACAATGGTTCGTTTGAGGTTGCGCGGTTGTTTGAAGGCAAGTAGTGGGGGTGTGGGGATGACCTTGGCAAGATGTTCATCGTCATCAATGACGTGTTGAAGGCTGTGAAGAAGATGACGTAGTTTCTCCGCTCCGGGGAAGTACTGGACGACGAAGGGTATTCTGTCGATTGTGTCCCATGTTTGTCTTCTGAGGAGGTCGGTCCGGTTTTTCGCTGTGGCGCGTTGGAACTGTCTATCGATGAGTCGAGTGCCATATCCCGTTCGTACAAGGGCATCTTTCAACGTCTGTAGATGTCTGTTACGCTCCTCCTCGTCTGAGCAGATCCTGTGTATACGGAGCGCTTGTCCATAGGGGATGGCTTCTTTAATGTGTTTAGGGTGGAAGCTGGAGAAGTGGAGCATCATGAGGTTATCCGTGGGTTTGCGGTGAAGCGAAGTGCTGAGGTGACCGTCCTTGATGGAGACGAGTGTGTCCAAGAATGCAACTGATTTTGGAGAGTAGTCCATGGTGAGTCTGATGGTTGGATGGAACTTATTAATGTCATCGTGCAGTCGTTTCAGTGATTCTTCGCCGTGGGTCCAAAGGAAAAAAATGTCATCGATGTATCTGGTGTATAACGTCGGTTGAAGGTCCTGTGCGGTGAGTAGGTCCTGTTCAAACTTGTGCATGAAGATGTTGGCGTATTGGGGTGCGAATTTGGTCCCCATGGCTGTTCCGTGCGTCTGGATGAAGAACTTGTTGTCGAAGGTGAAGACGTTGTGATCCAGAATGAAGCGGATGAGTTGCAGAATTGCGTCTGGAGATTGGCAGTTGTCGGTGTTGAGTACTGAGGCTGTTGCAGCAATACCGTCGTCATGGGGGATGCTGGTGTAGAGTGCCGAGACGTCCATTGTGACGAGGAATGTTCCTGGTTCAACTTGTCCATGGGTGCTGAGTTTCTGTAGGAAGTCCGTCGTGTCGCGACAGAAGCTGGGTGTACCTTGTACGATGGGTTTCAAGATGCCCTCGATGTAGCCAGAGAGGTTCTCACACAGGGTCCCATTGCCTGAAACGATAGGGCGGCCTGGTGTGTTGGCCTTATGTATTTTCGGGAGGCAGTAGAGATCTCCAATGCAGGGAGTACGTGGGATGAGAGCACGTAGGGTGCTCTGAAGATCTGGATCCAAGGTCTTGATCAGTCTGTTAAGTTGGCGGATGTGTTCCTTGGTCGGATCTGCGGGTAACTGTCTGTAGTGTTCTTGGTTGTTCAGTTGTCTGTATACTTCTTTGCAGTAGTCCGTTCTGTTCAGTACGACAGTGGCCCCCCCTTTGTCTGCTGGTTTGATGACGATGCTGCGGTTGGTCTTGAGAGCGCGGATGGCATTGCGTTGTGCTTGGGTGACGTTCGGGGCTGTCTTGTGAATGCGACTGATGAATCTGGCATTGACGCGACTCCTGACGGCTTGAGCATACATGTCGAGTCTAAGGCAACGGCCTTCCGGAGGGGTCCAATTCGACTCTTTCCTCTTCGGTTGCCACACGTCAGTGCGACAATTGTGACATTCACATACAAATGCCCTACCCTCTACAACTAAACTGTGCCCTGCACCCGTGCCAACTTATTATGTACCTAATGTCTTTGCCTTATGGGCCCTACCACTATTCCTAGGTGGGTCCCCAGATGGTACAGCAGGAGTGGAGGCGGACTGCTGAGAATCACGCCCTGCGACATGACTCCCCGTCAGCACGCGTTTCCTGTGGTGGCCTGGCTTCGATGGGCCAGGCTGCTCGGTGGGCGTGCTGGATGGCGTGGTGCCACCCTGTCCTGACCGCTGCCCACCAGATGCGCCAGGGACAGAACGGGGGGAGGCTGAGTGTCCCGGGACGTCCCTTGCTGGAGGTACCGGGATGGGCCCCAGAACCTCCTCCTCCCTCGGGGAGCCCGGTGGCCCCCGGGCCTCACTGTGGGCGGAGATGCGCTCGGAGACATGCCCCGTCGTACCAACGGCACCTGGCGCTGCCAGTCCTGGAGGCCTGCAACGGTATCGACCACGGTCAGAATGTTCGCAGAGATGGAGCCCAGGGAGTGCGACATTCCTGCCAGGGACTGTGCTATCTCAACCTGTGAGTGCGCTACGCCATCCATCACGTGCGCCAGGCGGTCTATGCTCTCTGCGACTGACTGCTGTGACTGTGCCATCGCCTGCTGGGACCGGGCCATGGCATGGTGAGACTCGGCCAGGGCCCGGAGAGCGGCGGCAATATCGTGTTGGCTCTGGCGCATGGCTACCTGTGAGAGGGCAGCCCTCTCCTGGGCCATGGATGACGTGCGCACGTGAAGCCCAACGCCTTGCAGAACCTGACCAGTGGCCGAAACCGTTTCACCCATTGCCTCCACCGCGGACGCCACCCGTGCGGTGTCGGCCTGGGTGGCTGCGATGAACGGCACCACTCCCTGCTCCTGGATGCGAATGGACTTCTCCAGCTGCGTGTGCAGGTCCTAGAAGATGGCCCTCATCCCGTTATTCAGTCCCTGGGTGTCCACATGCATCGGTTGTCCGGGTGGGTCAAGAACATCCAGGAACCCGGGAACCGTCTGGGTGGAAGCTGTTTGCTGGGCCTGGGCTGCCCTCCGACCGTCCAGCCCCTCGGCTGCTCCAAACTCCACCTGCTGTACCGGCTCGGCTGTGTGGTGCACACCAGACCGTGACCCGGGAGCCTCATCACTTATCTGCCCAACCGAGGTGAGTGTCTCTGCGATGGTGGATGGTGTGGGAGACAGCAGTGCTGCTAGCTCGAGGTCATCGTCCGTTAGGAAGCCTGATGTATACTGGTCCCCCTCATGGCCCGGCGCAAGGTGCATGCGGCCCATGTCATGTTGCCCTCCAGGTGACTCCGTGGACTGTGTGGCCATTCTCTGTGCATCATTGCCACTGTCCGTCCTGTGCCGCTCAGTATTGTCTCTGTCCGTCGTATGTGCGTCCCCGTCCAGTGTCCCAGACTGAGAGGATGGCCCTCCTGTCCAACCGACTGCCACCCTCTGGCGTGCGACCCTGGGTGCGCTTGAGGTTGCAGATGGTCGGCTGTGCCTTGGCCGAGACGACCCTGGACGTTCGGCGGCTGGCCCTGGGGAACACAACGATACGGGGTTCGTTAGACACGCTGGGCCAGGTGTATGGTGGTGGTGGGGGCAGTGTGTGAGGGGGGAGGGGATCAGGGGTGCAGTGGCATGAGTGTGAGGGGGGAGGGGATCGAGGGTGCAGTGGCCAGAGTGAGGGGGGAGGGAATCGGGGGTGCAGTGGCCAGTGTGAGGGGGGAGGGGATCGAGGGTGCAGTGGGCAGAGTGTGAGGGGGGAGGGGATCGAGGGTGCAGTGGCCAGAGTGAGGGGGGAGGGGATCGAGGGTGCAGGTGCCAGAATGTGAGGGGGGAGGGGATCGAGGGTGCAGGTGCCAGAATGTGAGGGGGGAGGGGATCGAGGGTGCAGTGGCCAGAGTGTGAGGGGGGCGATGACGGGTTGGGGGGGGGGGCGGAGAGGACATGCAGGGTTGTCTCACTTGCTTCTGCGCCTCCGACCTGGCATGCTGCGACCTCCCGGGTGGCGGATCCCCCAGCGAGGTCCAGGGCCCTCTGCTCGTGAACATTTAGGGGGTGCAGGACCGGAGAACCCTCTCCGGTTCTCATACGTTCACGTTGGTTGTGGGCTGTCTTGTCCTGGGGTGGGGGGTTGGATAAAGCACCACAATTAGGCGGGTATCATCAGGGCGTGCAGATATAGGCTATATTAATGCTGGGTGAGGAGACAGTTGGAGCCACGCCATGGCATCTCTCCAGGGGGGGTTCCGCTGCTCATGTGGGTCGAGTACAACGTTGTGCACCCTGAACCCCACCCCACTTCCCCCCCTCGTACCCGGGAGGGGGGTGGGGGGTTGGTTGGTTGTGACCCGGGGGCACCCTCATAGCACTTACCCTCGCAGCCCGAGTGAGGTCGTGCAGCTTCTTCCGACACTGCTCCCTGGACCCGGAGGTCACAGCACTCACAGCGGTGCCAACTTTACACCAACCGCGCCTCACCGTGCTGGACGGCTGGTGATGCCCGCGTCTTGGGAAGAAGGTGGCCTTCGTTGTTCAACCTCATCGAGGAGGGTGTCCAGGTCCATGTCCCAGAACCTCGGTGCGGCTCGCAGGTGCTCAGCCATCTCTCCTCCTGGGTCCTTCCGTGCGTGGACCGCGCCATTCATTCGGGCATCGCGCACTTACGACGCTGCTTTCGCGCCACACCCCCCGAGTTCCTCGCGGCCCCGCTCCTAACCCATTTTCAGGCCCTAAATCGATCGCGATCGGGGCCGTTTCGCGCCGTCGTGAAAGTCGACGGCGTTCACGACGGCGTGGGCACTTAGTCGCGGGAGCGGAGAATCGCGCCCTCCGTGTCTGACAGACACTTTTATAATTTTGTAGGAACAACTTTGTTTTTCAAATTAGATTTCTCAATGGGTGTTCTGATTTCTCAGCATTTCAACACTTGCCATTGCTGTATGGCTCATTGGTCCTGTACATAGTGCATCTTTGGGTACCTGGGGATTGAGATGGGATGGAGGCAGTGGGAAGTAAAACCCTTTGACCTTACATTTCAAAAAATTCCCAAATCCATATTGTGCTTCGTGACTCCTCTGCAGGGTTGTGAACCACGAGCCTATCCAGACTTCAAGAAAAATGCAAGGGGCTGCAAGATGCCTACCGTCACAACGGAGCCAGCCACGTTGGGAGTGCAGGATGCAGGCTTGCTTCCTATACCCTTTATCCAATGCCAGCGGAAATAATTGGCATTGAATATTTGGCTGGAAATGGAACCTATCTGCCATTTTTAAATGGTTCTAGAATCGCCCTGCCTCCACCAAAATCTGGGCCTAGGCCCCATTTTCAACTCTCGTTGAAAGGCGTTCATGAAGACAGGATGGTGACGATGGGGTAGTTGTATTTTCACTAGACTAGTGGTATAATGCCCAGGCTAATACTCTGGACATATGGGTTCAAAAATCAGCTCAGCATCTGGTGGAATTTAAATTAAATTAATTAAACCTGAAATTGAAAGCAACTCTCAGTAGTGGTGACGAAGATTGCTATTATTCATTGTTGTTAATATCCATTTGGTTCACTAATGCCCTTCAGAGAAGAAAATCTGCTGGCCTTACCTGGTATGGCTGACATGTGACTCGAGGCCCATTGCAATGTGATTGACCCTTACCTGAACTCTAAAATAGCCCAGTAAGCCACTCAGTTCATGGAGAATTACTGATGGGCAGCATATGCTGGCAGTGATGCCCACATCCCAACAGAAATAACTTATAAATGGGTAGATGCACTATAACGTTTTTTGCATCATACATTTATGCATCATAAGTTTGATTTTAAAAGATCAAAATAAAATGTTATAAATTAATGATTGATGATCTTTGACAGCTTATTTCTAAGCATTCGTTTATGATTCCTGTATTTTTGTCTCTTCATATTCTTAGAGACTGTTATGAAGTACTGAAGAATTTGAATGCTGATTTGCAGGCCTCCTTCTGCACGATCAGGATTCTAATGGTCTTGGCAAGCTGCTTGTAAGCACTCATTCCATAAGCTTCTTCATCCTCCTCCTTCAGGTACCTAAGAGGGCATTGGTGACCGTGGACTTTCATCAGATTGGGCCTTTTGTATGCTTGGCAAAGTGGTTTGCCATTGCCTTCTGCAATATGGCTGACCAGGTAACTCTCCCACTCTTGCCAGCTGCCATCACATGTATCGGAAGGATTTGCAGGCTGATAACCAACCGCTTTGGCCATATTGTGAACATACCTTCCGTGACAATCAAATTCTGAAATGGGTTTAGCTCACTGGGCTAAATTGCTGGCTTTTAAAGCAGACCAAGGCAAGCCAGCAGCACGGTTCAATTCCTGTACCAGCCTCCCCGAACAGGCACCGGAATGTGGCGACTAGGGTGTTTTCACAGTAACTTCATTGAAGCCTACTCTTGACAATAAGCGATTTTCATTTCATTTAAATTCATAACCAGACCGTACGTTTCCTTCAAGTGAGATCAAATTCTCCCATTCACACAACTTCTATTCATGTCACAAACGTACTTGTCTCATCTTTCATTATTTTGACCCTAGGTTAACTAGAATGAGGCCCATATGAAATTGAGCTTCAACAAATTAGAGATGGGAGGAAGAGAGGAACTCAGTTGATACAGTGGGTTAATGTTCTGCAAACATAAGCTACTGCTTAAGTAATTTTCTTTCCTTTTCCACTTCACTCCTATGGAAAACTGTGACTTTCCCACTTCAAAGTAGCTTCTTCAACAAACAGCGGGATCAATAGATGTGACGTGACCATTCTGAAGGGTGGGATTATGGAGAGGATCTGTGATGTAATTAACTTTCGGACAATGCGCTGAATGGATGTAGCCGTAACACTTAGTTCACAGAATTTCATTTTGTATCTATTTACACTAGAGTACCAACAATTTATGTCGCTTTGCAGTCTTATTAACTCAATGAATAGCTCTCAAATGTGTTATTCTTTCAGGTCCCATAGAGAGGCTATGTACTATTGTCGCAGAGCAGAGAGTTGCTCAGAGCATAACATGGATGGAACATGAAATGGCCATTTAGCCTATCCACACAACCCATCAAAATTTGTGAGAAATACAAAGGATACCTGTAATAGCTTTTAAAAGTTTGATAGTTAAATATTTGAAGGAGAAAATGTTTGAAGTGTATGGGGAATGGGACTATGGGAGAGTTCTTTCTGAGAGCCAGTAGTGTTGCAATGGGCCAAATAGGTATTTCCTGTGCTGTAAAATTCTTGGTTATTAAGTACAGCATATGGATATTGCTGTGATAAATGTGATGTATTAACAATACTTTTTCTTACTTGACCCATGGAGATTTTTAAATATGTCAGTGCCGATGCTGATCAATTATTCTGTCATTACTGACATAAATACTGGCATAAATTGCAGCTGCAATTTAAAAAAAATAATCTATAGTTTATGTTTGTGAACTCTTACAGTAACTTGCCCAGTCATGCACTCCCAGTAGTTTGATTTCATTTTGCATTATACTTGCACGGATTATAGTGGACCTCATTAATTCTGCACTGTGTTATTGATTTTCCTGAGTTGAGCAGCATTATGGCTTTGAATTTGGTAGGTTCAAAAAGCAGGACGCTATTGGCACCAAAAAACTTTTTGATTGCTTCAGTTAAAGTAAGTGAAAAATTCTGGTGGGCGATGAAAGTGATTAATATCTGAGAATTGTCACATTGTACTACAGTAATAAGGCATTATTGCAACCTCATGGAGACCAGCAAGGAAGTTCACATGATAGATTTGTTTTATTGGAATTTCAACTTCTGTAGGGATCGCCTACGACCAAGTTTAACACTGCCCACCTAGCAGCAGGCATGTAGACTGTTCAAATGGGCAGGCAGACTTGCCCATTGGTACGCTGTTGTCATCCTGCTGTCTTCAGTTTTAACCTGCAAGGCTAGCTTTGCTGTTTCTGTGCAGTGCTCGATAACATTATCAAACTCATGAGTTCTGTTTTAACTGGTAGCCTGAGTGGGCAAGCTGTTGTGGCTTTTTTTTTAGAATTTACAGTGCAGAAGAGGTCATTCGGCCCATCGAGTCTGATCCGGCTCTTGGAAAGAGCACCCTACTCAAGCCCACACCACCCTATCCCCTTAAACCAGTAACCCCACTCAACCAACACTAAGGGCAATTTTGGCATGGCCAATCCACTAACCTGCACATCTTTGGACTGTGGGAGGAAACCGGAGCACCCGGAGGAGACCCACGCACACACGGGGAGAACGTGCAGACTCTGCACAGACAGTGACCCAGCCGGGAATCGAACCTGGGACCCTGGAGCTGTAAAGCAATTGTGCTAACCACTATGCTACCGTGCTGCCCTTGCCATGAATCTGCTAGGAGGCAGAGCTGGGTCCCAAAGAAGAAAGTGGTGCATTAGACCTCATTAACCTGCATGCAGGTTCATTATAAGGTTCAATATATCCCTCTCTCAGCTCAGTGGGATTGCCCTCATTTAGTTCCAGCATTATGTATTAATCATACCCAGAACATCACTCGTATCTATCTAATCATAGCCAGAACAACTGTAAACATAACATTTCCGCCTTCTCCTCCATGGTTATTTCTGAAGTCCCTAAATTATGTATCTAAGACTCTTTCTTCTGTCCCTTATGTGCATGCTGTCCTTGCTAACACCCATATATTTGAAGCATTTTAACTCCTCGGAAAATTGTAAGGGCCTGTGCTGTTAATTCCCTTAGTTCCTATTTCCTTTATTTTATCTTTATCATTTTTGGTCCATTAACCATTAAGGGAGAGCTAGAAATTGAGCAGTGGAAAACTCAAACTCAAAGTGTCCAAATAGTACACTGTGTTATGTGGTTTTGTATTGTGTGCAGAAGAACTCAGACTTTATGGCACCCAAGAGATTGGAGGGGTTTCTTTCGATTAGTTGGCTGGTGGCTGATGAATTGGCCAGGGACAGTATTCTTCTCGACAACTGACAGCAATTGGTTCCTGTCAGATGGGGTTTTTGAAGGTGGAAGCAGCCCTCACTCTCTGCTCTGCTACCTCTTGTCTGAAGGCAAAAGCGTCTAGATCCTGAAAGAAGAGGCTTTTTCTCTCTCTCTCTTTCTGGAATACTGGCTGCCTGCTATTTCTGTGAGCCAAAGTGAAAACCATTAGAAGCTGAAAGAAATCACAACACCAATCTGAAAGCCAAAACTGAAGAAAAAACTAACTGGTAGACATCCGTCTAAAACAAGAACTCTTATTCTTTTATTGTCATGATTATTTTAAATTAAATGTTACTTCAACTATGTTGTGATTCCAAGTCAAGTGGGACTGGAATTGATCGGACACTAGCCCAGGGTGTCGTAACAAAATCAAGATGTAGAATCAGTTTGTGTGGATCTAAGAAACAACAAGGGTTAGAAAACATTGAAGAAGTAGCTAATCGGCCTGATAACAGTATTAGTGTCAGGCATGGAAATCAGAAAATTGGAGGTGCATATCCCAAAGTAATACAATATTCATGGGGGACTTTAATCTTCAGATGGACAATGCTAATTTAATGTGCAGTAATATTGTGGGGAACAAGCTCATGGAATTAAGGCAAGAGAGTTGGAAAATGTGAACTTGTCCACTTTGGCAGGAAGAATAGAAAAGCAGAATATTACTTGAATGTTGAGAGACTGCAGAACTCTGTCCTTGTACATGAATCACAAAGTTGGTACGTAGGTGCAAACAAATAGAATATTGGCATTTATTGCTAGGGGTATTAAGTATTAAAGTAGGGAAGTGTTGCTGCAGCTGTACAGGGCCTTAAACCATGCATAGAATTCTGTTCCAATCTCCATACTTAAGAAAGGATATAATTGCACTGGAAGCAGTTTGGAGAGATTCCACTTGACTGATTCCAAGGATGAAAGGTTAATGTTATGAGAAAATGGAGTATAGAAGAATTGTTTTTTTTAAACTTCATTCATGGGATGTGGGTGTTTCTGACTGGGCTACCATTTATTGACAATCCCTGATAACCTTGAAATGAGTGGCATTTCAGTGTCAACTGTGGGGTTCGGAGTGACATGTAGGCTAGATCAAGTAAGGATGGCTGATCCTAAAGGATCCTAAGGAAAAAAATCAGATGGTTTTTTACAACAATTGGCAATGATTTCATGGTCACCATTTGTCTTTTTTTCAATTCCAGGTCTGTTAAAATTTGAATTTATCATGCCGGATGCACTGCCGACTTTTCCCGCCATATTTTCCAACACACACCGAGGCCGCCCCACTATCAACATTGGTCTTCCAGAGGTCAGGGCACGCTTTGGAAAGGGTGCCCCAATCCAACAGAACTAAAAATAAAAACAAAGGTTCCCTTCTCACACACGGGTAACACCCCGCCCATGGTCATGGGGAACAAAACCTCTTCTCCAAAGGATGTCCCCCCCCCCCCCACTCCACTTTGGCTCTAGTGTCAGGGGGCAATGCCAGGTATAGTGCAGTATCTACCCGGGCATGTCCCTTTCCTTACCAGTGTGCCCCTGGTGGGTTCCTTTCACATGGTTCACGTTGCTCCAGACCTGCCACAAACCTCATTGACGTGATGTCTTGTCAGCGAGAGGGGAGATCTGAATGTGGGGGGATGATAGAGTGGGGAAGCCCGCTAATCATGTAAAAATGTATTTAAATGGACCATTACATTACTGATGGGGGTTGGAGGGGACTGGTGAGAATCAAATTGTCAACCTTTCAGAGGATTTTGCGAATGCGGCAAATGGAGGCGCAAAATCCAGGCAGTTGCCCTTTCATGGCATCCCTGTCTTTGCTTACACAATGAGAATTAGGACCTTTAATACATGTTATCCCTGTAGAATGTGATAATGAAGACGAAGAAACAGCTGGAGGACCAGAGTCAAGGAGGGAATTTGCAGCTTTACAATTGACCAAATAAGGTCTGAACCAAACTATCTCCCACATAGGAATGACATTGAAGGGGTGGCACGTGGCGCAGTGGTTAGCACTGGGACTACGGCGCTGAGGACCCAGGTTCGAATCCCGGCCCTTGGTCACTGTCTATGTGGAGTTTGCGCATTCTTTCCGTGTCTGCGTGGGTTTCACCCCCACAACCCAAAGATGTGCTGGTTATGTGGATTGGCCACGCAAAAGTGCCTGGAGATCAGGATGCCTGTTAGGTCCCCTTATTCAAAGAGAGTCGCATTGAACAGCCATGTGTTTCTCGGCACTACAAGTACCGGGAAACATGGTACATGGAAACATATTCGCTCGGGGCCTATATTCCCTTTTGGGAAGATCGCGCCCTCAGGGTTTATTTTTATTCAGTCATGGGATATGAATGACGCTGGTTGAGCCAGCATTGATTGCCCATTCCTAATTGCCCTTGAACTGAGTTGCTTGCTTGGTCATTGCAGAGGGCATTTAAGAGTCAACCACACTGCTATGGAGTCATAGAATTACATAGAATTTACAGTGCAGAAGGAGGCCATTCAGCCCATCGAGTCTGCACCGGCTCTTGGAAAGAGCACCCCACCCAAGTCCACACCTCCACCCTAACCCCATAACCCAGTGACCCCACCCAGCACTAAGGGCAATTTTGGACACAAAGGGCAATTTTAGCTCGGCCAATCCACCTAACCTGCACATCTTTGGACTGTGGGAGGAAACCGGAGCACCCGGAGGAAACCCACGCAGTCACAGGGAGAACGTGCAGACTCCGCACAGACAGTGACCCAGCGGGGAATCGAACCTGGGACCCTGGAGCTGTGAAGCAATTGTGCTAACCACCATGCTACCGTGCTGCCCACGGTAGTCACACGTAGGACAGACCAGATAAAGATGACAGATGACTTTAGTGAACAAGATGGGATTTACGACAATCAGCAGTAGTTTCATGGTCGTTATTTGACTTTTAATTCCAGATTTTTATTGAATTCAAATTTCACCATGTGCCTTGGTGTGATTTGAACCTAGATGCCCTTGGAACCGAGAATTCTACACAACAAAAACAGACGATATAGGACAACCTCAGCAGGTCTGACAGCGTCTGTGGAGAGAGAATGGAGCTAACATCTCTCCACAGATGCTGTCAGACCTGCTGAGATTGTCCTGTATTTTCTGTTTTTGTTTCAGATTCCAGCATCCGCAGTAATTTGCTTTTCTAACCGAGAATTCTACTTACTGATATTCAAGCTACAGGAGTACTCCTTTTAAACACTATCAATACATCAGAAAGACATTCAATATATATAATATGAGAACATGTGTAGTTTTTATACTGATGTTTGTATAGGTACTGCTTCACAATTACAATTTTGAGGTGTGCGGAGCCTGATTGGTCTCAATACATTCATGCCTTCAATTTCATCAGGGACAGCATGTGGATCTATTGTTCCCTGCTCTTGTATCTATTAGTGATACACAACACTGAGGGAGTTAAAGTGTTTGCTCCAAATCAGAACACGTTTCTTTAATAGCCATTCCTGCTACTTCAACATCATTCCTTTTTTAAAAATAAATTTAGAGTACCCAATTATTATTTTATTTTTTTCCAATTCACAAGCAATTTTGCATGGCCAATCCACCTAACCTGCACATCTTTGGGTTGTGGGGGTGAAACCCATGCAGACACGGAGAGAATGCACAAACTCCACAAGGACAGTGACCCAGGGCCGGGATTTGAACACGGGTCCCCAGCGCCCGAAGTGCCTTAAACCGTGTAGGTGCTAACACATTGAAGAGTATCCTGATACATGCAATAGATTTCCCCTGAACATTTTGTTTACACCTATTTTCTCTTCTCTTGAATGTGTTGGCTTTCTCTGGGCTAAATTATACACATACACAGATCACCCTCTGGCACTTCTACCAAGGGCACATTCTTTACCAGTATCCTCAGATATTACAACTTGCAAAAAGGTGGAAGTCATATGTAAGTTCTATATCATTGAATGTTTTATGAAGCATTCATGAAGTTAGACCAACATTTTAACTCCTTTGATTACTGGTGCCCAGTAGATGAATGTCTGCTGGCTCTTTGATCATGGAAAGTGTCACAGCTGAATTAATTCTGCCTTCATCAACATCCAGATTAGCACATAGAACATACAGTGCAGAAGGAGGCCATTCGGCCCATCGAGTCTGCAGCGACCCACCCAAGCCCTCACTTCCACCCTATCCCCCTAACCCAACAACCCCTCCTAACCTTTTTGGACACTAAGGGCAATTTATCATGGCCAATCCACCTAACCTGCACATCTTTGGACTGTGGGAGGAAACCGGAGAATCCGGAGGAAACCCACGCAGACACGGGGAGAACGTGCAGACTCCGCACAGACAGTGACCCAGCAGGGAATTGAACCTGGGACCCTGGAGCTGTGAAGCCACAGTGCTAACCACATGTGCTACCGTGCTGCCCTATTGCAGTCAGACTCACAATTTAAGGATGAAAACTGGGTAGCATCCAAACACATGATGCTGAGCCACCAAAGAAGAAGTTGACAATGGACATTTAAGTAACTAATGAATAATGAATATCCCCTTCCTCAGCAATGGTGAAGTTTGTATGATTGCAGAAGTCAAGGCTGAAGCATTTGTAGCCATCTTAAGGCAGCAGGTCATTTTGAAGTCCCTACTATCAATGTTACCAATCTCCAGTTAATTCACTTCATCGATGTGACATCGACAAAGGGCGGAATGCATTGAACGGACACAGCAACAGCTATGGACCCTGTCAACATCCTACAAGTACTCCAGTGCTCCAGAATCAGCCATGGCACAAAGCCAATTTATTCAGGTACTGTGCCACATAGGAGGCCTATTTAAATGGAAGCCCTTGGAATTAAGGGAAAAGTGATAGTACAGATACGCAGTTGAATCAGTGACGGAAAACATAGGTCTTTGTCAGATTGGGAGGTGATTCACATTGATGTTTCCAAGGTCAGTTTTGGATCCATTACTCTTTGCGATTTTCATGAATGATAGAGACTCAAATAGAGGGAGCAGCATTATAAAGTTTGCAGATGATACTAAACTTAGCAAAGTAGTCGATAGTGATGAGGAAAGTTATAGGTTTCAGGTTGGTTAAATGGGTAGGAACATGGCCAATCTAATTAAATTTGGAGAAATGTCAAGTGTTGCACTTTGGGAGGACCAATATGGAAAGACGGTTTATCATAAATAGCATGATTGATAAAAGTGTAGATGAGCAAAGAGGCTCTAGTGTCCTTATGTAGAAATCTTTAAAAGTGACATGGCAAGTTGGTAACTTGATTAAAAAGGCATCTGGGTTACTTAGGATTCGAAATAGAGGAATAGAATATAAAAAACAAAGGAATAATGCTCAAATTTTACAAATACTGGGTTAGGCCTTGGCTGAAGTATTGTGGAGTATTCAAGACATTACATTTCCGAAAGATGTAAAGGAATTAGAGAATGCACAGAGAATGCTTTGGAGGGTGTTAGCAGGTCAATTATTAGGAGGGGTTGGTAAAGTTTCCCTGAAGGTAGTGTAGGCTCTGTCTTTACATTTAATCAAGGATAAGTTAGATAGATTGTTTGTTAAATAAGGGATTAAAGGGTTGTGGGGTGCAGACTTTAAAGTGGAGTTGAGATCACAACCAGATCAACCATGTCTATTTAATGGCAAGGTTGAGGGTCTGAATGGCTGACTCCTGCTCCTATGTCCTAAATTTCTTATGAAACCTGTTGCAGCTGATGCTAATGCTGATCAAGCCAGATCTCAGATTGAAATCTGTCTCGTATGAGCATAATGTTTTTTGTATTGTAGAAACAAAGAGGGAAAGATACTCAACACAAAAGCACAGGACTATGGTGGTAACTTTTAAAATTTGAAGAACTAAAATGTTTATTTAAAAAGAAAAAGAAAAAATAAACAAACAGGATAAGAGATACACAATTGGGCAAAACAAATCTTACAAAGTAACATTCAAAAAGCTTTATCAAAGGTACACAATAAAAGAATATTTTTGGCATCAGCCTTTAAGATTATTAAACATGCAATCCAAGAAATATTACCCAAATTCAGAAATTACTTTCACATTAAACAGAAGTGTAACTCCATGACTTCCCAGGACTAATCAATACTGATGTGGTTTTGCCAAAGTGAGAGCTGAGACACCGCACCACGACACCGAAATCGCAGCCAGCGCGGGGGCGGAGAATCCATTTCCCCGCACGGAATCGGGAACGGCGCTGGTTCCCCGATTTTGCGGGCACTGAAAAGAGGCATAGTCGGGGTTACGCCTCACCACCCAGCGCCTACCTGGAGCCATTGATGGAGGCCCTCTCCGCCCCCGACTGGCCGAATTCCCGACGGCATGGATCTAATATGGTCCAGCTGGTCGGGATACTCGCGTGGCGGCTGCGGACCCAGTCTGTGGCTGCCCTGTTTGGGGCTGGCCAATCGGAGGGCCGCGGGGGGTGGGCCCTTGTACGTGGCGGAGAGATGTTTGTGCGGGCGTTGAGGGTCGGCCCCGCGGCTTATAGGGTGGTTTATTTTCAGGGTCCAGCTTCGCAGTCCAAGTCCGCAATGGAGCACGGCGTGGCCGCTGGAGGTTGCCACCGTGCGCATGCGCGGCCTCCGACCCGGATGTGCGGGGGTTCATATCTGCAGCAAAAGCTGTTAGATCTATGCCAGATCCCTGCTGGCCCCCTGCAGGGCTATGAATATGTGGCTCTTTCATGCCAGTTTTTCAGGCGTGAAAGTCCATGGGCGAAATTCTCCTACCCGCCCCGCCACATTTCTGCGCCGACCGGCCGGCGGGAGTCTCCATAACACCGGCCGGTCAATGGGGTTTCCCATTGTGGGGCAGCCCCACGCCATCGCGAAACCCCCCGGTGCCGGCAAAACGGAGACTCCCGCCGGCGAAGAATGACGCCCCATATTTCTAACGTCGGCATCGGGACATAGTCCCAGTAATGGAGAATCCAGCCCACTGTTTCTCAGGACAAGTAGCCTCCTCAGTTAAAACAACTGAGTGCTTTAAATTGCATTTAAGCACACACTCAAAACATAGGAGATAGTTTTCAGTGGGACATTCCCACCCAAGCAACTATCTACTGCAGAAAACCTGTTGTTATAAACACTCCTCCCACCCCTTTCATATTAGCTCTCCATTGTCTTCAAATGTCCCTTTAAAAACTCAAGCCCCAAATATTAAACCATTTCATGTTCCTATTTTACCTCTATTTTGTGTTAATAAAATTTTAAAATGCCTCCCCTGTTTGCTCACGAATCTCCTGTAAAAGACAAATGTTATTTGCCACGTTGAGACTCTTTTGAAATATGACAGCTACACATCAATTTCAATATTTATTCCCGAATGCAAATTTCAGATCTACTGTTTACTAGTAAATTGAGATCCACCATAAAGCCTCATTACAAAATACAAGAAGAAACACCTCTGATCTTTAATCCCTTAGATTACACAAACAATCAGACTCAACAAACTCTCCTGTGATTAACACTGGACACATGCATAGATACAGCTTTGCGCATACCTGCACAGCATATATGCATAAGCACAGAAATATAAAAAGATACACATCTCATCACAAATTCTATAAATAGGAAAAAGGGTTCCCTCTGGTGACTTGATCAATAACTAGGCATCATGGATTCAAAATAATGTTTAATAGATCTAGAAGTGGCAGGGTGGGGGAGAGGGGATGGTGTATGAGAAATTATTTCACTCAAAATAATTGGGATCTTAAATGCTCCATCTGGAAAGAGGGTGGAAGCAGGTTCCTTAAATATGATTTGGAAGCTACACAGGGTTAAGGTCAAAAAGCAAGAATATGGGACTAAGCTTGACTGCTCAATTAGAGAGCTAGTACAGTCACAACAGGCTAAATGGTCTCCTTTGTTGCTGCAAGGTGTTTTTGAGATAAAACACTCCAGTGTTAGGAATAGATCTGTTCCCTTTGTAGTTGAAACTAATTATCGACAGGGACCTATATTAAGGCCTTACAATTGGCGACGGTATACAGTGTGACTACAATTAATTATTTGTAAATGAGGATTTTCAAAACAATATTTTCTCTTTTAACTAAAATTGCTCTCAGCACATTGTTGCTTGCCATGATTTCTGATCTTTAAATTGGTTGGTAAGATTTGGGCTGGTTGTTTTTAAGTGATAGATAGTTCTGTTTATTACACTGAAACTTGGAAATCAAAATGCAATTTAAAAGCTGATACTTTGCTTATCAGACTTATTTACCAAGAAGCTACTAATAATTCTGAGTGTATGTTCACTGATGAAACGATAGCAGAATTTTAAAAAGACTCTATACTGGAAGATGGAAGAGTGCACCATTTAGCAATTTTGAATTCATTCAACAAAAGCTATGCTTTTGTTCTGCTCATTTTATGGAGCACCTAACAGTGAATTTGTTTTTCAATTTGCCAGGGTGTGTTTTGAATTACTGATGGACAGACAGCCTGAATATTGGATTATATATCATTAATTGATGATTTGTAAAATAAACAACAGAATTTATTTTTCTCAAAAGCCTGAGGAAATGCACTTGGGTTGAAAGAAAATCACTTCAAAAAGCGTTATTTAGCAGAAATGTAGTATCTATAATTAATAGGAAAATGTGAGTTTAGTTCAAACATTCTTGCATCTTTCTCACTAAAACAGGCCTTTCACCCATCCAACATAATGGGAGGCAGCACAAATATGCTAATAGCTTACTCCGAGGAATCTGTTGCCATAGCAAAGACTTGAAACTCGCTTAGGCAGTGAGACCATGTGATCCTGCCTTATTCTTCATAAGAAAGGAGATTTCGAATAAATTCAAAGACTTCATCTTCATATACCAATATTACTTATTTGAAACTTTTCAAACACGCAGTGTAGGCCAATCCCGACGTCGGTGACTGATCAGTCCTCGGCCACACCCGCGACCTCCGTCCTTTGAAGGGACTGAGGATCCTGAAGTCCAGCATTACGCTGCCCAACTGGGCCGTCTCCCATCTGCAGTCAGCCAACTTCTCCTGTGGAGACATAGAGGGGGCATCGTGAGCTGCACGTTTCATGCATCGCGGGTGGGGGGGGGGGGGGGGGCAGGCATGGTGGTGGATGGGCGGTTGCATCACTGCTGAGAATCGATGGGGTGTCCCGATGGATTCCAGGGTATGCTGGGCATGTGGTGGTGTTTTACTGGGGGAGTGGCACCAGGTCATTGAGGGAGGGCTCCCGAGGGTAACAGGCAGGACCGGTGTTTGGAGCCAATGTCAACTCACCTGTGCGGCCAGTGGAGATCATTGAGCTTCTTGCGGCACTGTGTGGAGGTCCTCCTGGTCACACTCCCAAACTGACGGCTCCTGCCACTGCCTCCAAGGCCAGTCTGGCTGACCTGTGGCTGACCCTCCGACCCCCTCGGGGGAACAGGGTGTCCCATCTCGGCTCCACCGCGTCCATGAGCCTGGCCAGGTCAGCTTTCCCGAGTCACATCGCTGGTCTATACAGTGGCATGGCTGCATGCTGTCTGGGGTTTGCTGTGCAGAACCGGTTTAAATGCTCCTCCCGTTCACTAGCAGGGAGCTGCTGAACACAGTCCCGGCGAATCAGCTGTCGGGACAGTCATTTGCGGTGTGAACTCCGTGGGGTCTCGTTAAGTGGCTTACTTAACGTTAGATACCAGAGACGGCCTCATCGGGTCAGCTGTTGGAAACACCTGGCAGTTCCCGCTCGCTACCACACTTAGAACGAATTTGCTTAGATCGCGCCCTAAAATTGTAATGAGGATTGACAGCTTTTCCCGAAACAAAGTTTAAAGTGCAGTAACTTGCTTGATTTGTTTAAATTAACCACCCAGA